>NC_140253.1:5964546-6039546 GCF_949987555.1 Borostomias antarcticus
CACCATTCCCATTTCGAGAATGATCTCGAAAGCGTGACGTGAGTTTGAGCTAAAGCCAAGCGAGAGTTGAACAGCTGGGACCGGCCCCCGGTACAATCCGCCCCGCCGCTCTGGTCCCCTTGTTGTTGTTGTTGTTGATGCTGTTTTTGCCAGTAAGTCAGCTATTTTTTTTGTCAACTGGCATGGGGCCATTGGTTTGTTTACTTTAGTGTATTTCTTTATTTGGCAGGGACAGTGTACATTAAAGAAGTAGCCAAGAAGGCTAGTTTTCATCCATAGTCCCTGTTGTTTTATGGTTTGTTAAACAAGATGATTAGCTTAGATAATGCTGATGTCAGCGCTGAGGGCACGGAGACCACTGACGTGATGGCCAGGTGTGTGTGAGACAGAGAGATAGAGGGAGGATGTGTGTGCATGCGTGCGTGTGTATGTGAGAGGGAGAGAGAGGACGTGTGTGTGTGTGTGTGTGTGTGGTGTGTGTGTGGTTGTGTGTGCGTGTGAGAGGGAGAGAGAGGACGTGTGTGTGTGTGCGTGTGTGCTCGCGTGTGTTTAAGGTTCCCCTCTTTAAGGTTAAATAGCATATTACAGGTTGATTTTTTTTTATGAATTTACATTTTTGATCTCATGATTAGGCCAACTTGGGGTTACAGACCCCAAGGGCAGAAATATGGTGGAAAAAGGTGTCTTTCTAAGCTGCCTGCCAAAAAATGTAACTTATATTTCCACAATAATGTACCAGAAGGAAGTCCCCGACTATGCAGGCTGTCACAGCCATAGGCGTATGGTCACAGCGAGCTGCTGAATCCAGAATGAGCTACTGTATCTGCAACAGCACATACTGCAGCACATTACTCACATTAACTAGAAAAAGCAAATTCATCCTGACATTTTTTGTGGTAAACCATTCACACAGCTAACCTAATGTGTTGTATCTGAATGATAGCTAGCCGGCGTAACGCTGTCTTCACATAACTTTATAGCCTAACAACACACAGGTGATTTACGAGTTTGAGCTACTGTATAGCAATCAACGTCAAGGGTTTTTCTTCATAGTCTAGCTATATTAGCCGGTTCAAGTTTCGACACAGCATGTAGCTTCAAATAGATGTAGCCTATAGCTATAACAGTTACGCTTTTTTTTTGTGAGAAATCGAAGGTTGAGACTGACGGCCACTACAACAAATAGGCTATGTCCATCTCCGTTTGTGTTCCCTGCTTTTAAAATACTGTAATCTCTTTTTTTGTAAGGAATCCCCAAAAAAATTGTTGATATTCACTCTTGTTTTGCTTGGTGGATTGGATGATTGCACTCTCCCACAGTAATAAGGAAAAAACAACACATATTGGCCGTTTTTACACTTTCATTTTACACAGCCAGGGACCTCAGTAGCGTGTGGAAGATCCATACACAGCCACAACAGAAGAATATTGCAGGGGGTTTTGTCACATTTTTGGGAGGCGCTACCCACACGTTTAGCTGTGTTGCTGTTTTGCTCAGGAGTTTATAATATACTTTTTTTTTTTTATGAAAATCTAATTCCTATATACATTTCCTACACATTAAAACTGAAATATGCTCTTTAATTTGAGCAGGGAAATAAAGTGAGAACTCCGAGCTCCACAGTATCTACAGTAAGACACAATGAGAAAGAATTCATACTGGCTGTCTCCACACCCACACCCCATCTCTCTCGCTCTTTCTCTCTCTCTCCTCCCTCTCTCTCTCTCCTCCCTCTGTCTCTCTGTCTGCCCACTGTTCCATTGTGCTATTGTGTGTGAGGCCCAGAGGGAAATCAATCCTGCATGATGCAGCATTCTGAGAATCCACCCCTCATTTCTTCAGGGATCCGACCAGAGCGCTTTCTCAGTGTCAGAACGGGCGAACAGCTGTGCTCACCAGCAGCCTTCCCCGGCAGGAAGAGCGGCTGGGAGGGACCCGGCTGACAGAGTCTACCAGACGTAGCTAACGGGGTTGACAGTCAAGAGCCAAAACTCATCGCTCCCCGCCTCGCGAGCTCGCCCCCAACCCCATCCCCACCCCGAGCCCTCTCGGACACGATAATCGTCAAGGACCGACAAAAGCGAGTTAACGTCCAAAATCGCTCACGCTCTCGCTCGAAATTCAGACCCCGGGGGCCCAATGGTTTCCCAAAAGTCTTCTTTGTGACAGTCTTGAGGGCCGAAAAGTTCTAGATGGAAGTTAACGTTGAAACGAGCGCGCCGGCTGAAGGGTTGTGTGATGTAGTACTGACAGCTGAAACGGGGGGGGAGTTTGAGTGCAGTGCCAGCGTCGGTATCGACCCCCCCCGACCCCCCAGAGCCCCCCAGAGCATCGTCAGAGGGAGCGTCGGAGCGTGACGACAGCTATCTATCGCTGACATCCCCGCTGACGAGAACAGACCCCTGGCGTCGTTGACGAGGTGGGTGGGGCGCGCAGACAGAGACGGTCATTCAAAGGGGAGGGGTGAAAGATGGAGGGGGAGTGGTTAGGAGGTAGAGAGAGAGAACTGCCTTCCGAGGGTGAGACGCGACACAGGCGCGGGCGTTATTTCGGCGCCACGAGGAGTTTGGCTGAGTCGAGGAGGAGGAGAAGCTGGCGGTCTGTGTGGCGCCGAGCGCAGTGGAATCCTCACCGACTACCTCACTGCGCGGATGGTGGTGAGGGGTGGAGGGGGGGGGTGATATGCGACCGTTTTTCTGATACTGAAAAAGGTACCGGTACTACTGCAGCTGGTGTCGAGCCCTGTGCTCGGAACCCCGATCAAAACCCGTCAGATTCAAAATTGACGGCGTCGACTCACAGCAGCGTCACCTCCCACAAACCCACGAGGTTTCGCGCGCAGGTCTGTTACGGCCCACTGCTTCTTCAGTGGTTTGATATCTACGGGCAGTACTGTCCGACCGCCAGCTCCTCAATACATGTACCCCCCCCCCCCCCTCCCCCCCCCCTCCCCGCCCCCCGATAGAGAGACCGTGGTTCGAATCCCATCCTGGGTTCCTCCCGTTTCTTCTTCCCGGCTCTCCCCCTTGACTGTCATCCTCTCTCGTTTCATTCTGTCTCAAAAAGAGAGAGACAGAAAGAGATGAAGAGGTGCGTGACGACCAGCCGACTGCTCTTCACTTCAGCTGAAATGACGGTGCCTTTGACTGCCTTCCCCGTTCGCCCATGTCTCTCAAGTGGTTCATTATCATAATCAAGGATCCACTCCAGAGATCTCATGTAGCCTATTCTTCTCTCCTTTGTGTGCTGCTAGCCAGCTAGCTCCTCCACCTCCGGTAGCATCGGGAAAATAAATGGCAAAGATAAGTAGCCTAGAATTGAGAATTGGCCTCGTCGCAAGACAAGCTATAACACTTAATTGCTGGTGCGGTGTCAGACACAAATAGGAACATCACGTCACGGGTAAAAACAAAAGATCTCTTCAGTGTGTGTTATGGGTGGCAAAACCTGGATGGATCGCCCCTCTGCCAAGGCCATGTTGATAAGGATTAAGCATAACTACTTTTACTCCCTAAATGAGGTTAATACCATGTTAAGTCTCTGGGGGGGGGGGTCTATGTGTGTGTGTGTGTGTGTGTGTGTGAGCGTGCGTGCGCGTGCGTGGGTGCGTGGGGGGGGTGGGGGGGGTGCGAGAAATAAGGTCAAACGCAGATACAGCTTTGTTCGGTGCGCGTGTGTATATGTTCTCCGTTCCTGTGTGTCAGATGCACCCCGGCGACAAACAAAATGACAGTTTGATTATAAACAAGGCGGGTATGAAAATGAGACCTGCTATTATCGCACAAATGCTAGAGGAGCAGCTCTCCCCTCTCATCTGTCACCCCCTCTGTTCCCACCCTGACTCTATAAAGTGTCAACGATTAGGGCTGGGTATCGATTCGAATTTCAAGAATCGATTCCGATTCACAAGGTTCAGAATCGATTATCACGATTCAATTCGATTCGATTCGGTTAGTGTTACTAAAACCTGTTTTTTTAGCTTATACTACGGCTGGGTATCGATACTGATTTCCAAAAATGAATGAATGAATGAATCATTGAATGAATGAATGAATGAACTATTCATTCCTTCATTTATTAATTCATTCATTAAATAAAAGATTGATTTTGGGATTCATGAATCGATGAATCGATTCTTTAAACCTAGCCCTATCAACGATGCAAACGCAGGGTTGACTGACCACTCTCCTATCTCTGCGTCAAAACCAACCCAGTTGGTTTCGCAAATTATTATCCTGATAGCCTTCAAAATACAGCCCAACTGTCTTTCTATCTCACCTCCTCGGCCACACGGTCGCGCTGGCTGTCGGAATTCCGCTGAGCTCGAGAGGCCATGATATGTTCAGTTCAGATGTTTGCTAATTCGGAGGGGTCAGAGAGAGCAGTTCCACGGCAACGGGAAGTGAAGACTCGGCGCGAGGTTCTTTAAATAATAATAAACGCGCATCTTGAAAAAATGGCCGCCCTTACGTAAAGTAAGTACCCCTTACTTTGTAATGCTCTCTCTTTCTCTCTCAGTGTGTGTGAAGCTGTGAAAATGAAGAACGATGTTTGTAGAGAGACTAATACGAATGTCAACTAGAAAGTAAACCTCCCAAAGTTTTGAAGTCCAAGTTCTGAAGAGCTTGGAGAAGTGTGTGCAGTCATCTCCACCAACATCTAAAATCCAGCCATCCTTTCAAATTATGAGGGAAGTAATATATTGACAATGCAGTGGCTCAGATTCAGAGCAGCACACACACACACACACACAAACACTCACACACACACACACACACACACACACACACAAATAGCCTGCACATACGCACACACACACAGTGAGTGCTAAAGTGGAAGTCTCTGATGCAGTAGTAGCTCAACCTGTTACTGTATATCACTGCTCTGCAGGGACAGGTATAAACACACACACTTCCACACACACACACACACACACACACACACACGCACACGCACTCACACACGCACACACACACCACCGAGTGACCAGAGCAGGGCCGCGCAAGATACAATGTACCTTGGCGATCTACAACGCTTCTTAAAGTAGACCTTGGCAAAGGGACAGTTTTTCCTGTGTTTCCCAGACTATCCCTTAGTGGGCGTCTGAAGATACATCGTAAGGTACATCGTTAGTGGAGCGGTCCCTTGTTGAGGACGTTTTAAAGCGTTCTCATAATCATTTTGATTTTTTTCAATCTAATATTAACAAAAAGGAAGCATACTAAAGCTCATCTGCTCATCTATTTAAGAGTCAAGGCGAGACCTTGTGATAGTTCCAATTTATACATTAGTCTACAAAATATAAAATAAAGAGCATTTATTGGGACATATACGCCTAGTCTGGGACTTCTTGAAAGCCCAGGAACCCCCAAAAAAATGATGATGGCTAATGATGATGATGATAGCTAAATGAGTGACCGATTTTGTTCACCTGGAAATTTCCTACATGACACAATACGCTACTCATGAACTAAACACAATATTGTTTCCATGCAGCCATGATGTACAGGCCTACACGAAGCACGAGTTGGCTGTGACATTAAATAGAAGGGGACCTTGATTAATTACCTGTGTCTACCCTACTATGGGTCTAGAAGGCCTCGTTGGATTAATCAATTTGCCTAATATCTGTTGGTATCCTATATAGTGGTGGGGTAGCATACAGACAGCCAGAAAAGCCATATGCCACCAAATTGCTCCTTTACATGAGAAAATGTTGCTCCTTTACATAAGAAAGTGTTGAATTTATATTATGGATAGTCCCTATGTTTTATTTGGCTCAATACAATTTCAAAAGACAACATTCCCGTGATGTGTTATGTAGGCTATGCGCAGGTAGGGTAGATAGATGTGCGCTATATTGCAACTCTCCTTTCTAAAAGTATAATTTTGCTCTAATTGGACTAAAACTCTAACGGGATGAACGGAGCGCATCGCTAAGGGACAGCTTACGATGGGTTCAGACCGCCCTTAAGAAAGTATCCCTTGGGTAAGGTACACCTTGGCTAAGGAGGCTCTGGGAAACAGCGTGTCGGCTCCAGGGAGGGTTTAAGATGTGCCTTCAGAGGGAACATCGAAAGCTCGATTTACAATGTGCCTTGGGAAAAGCTGTTTCCCAGAGCCTCCTTAGCCGAGGTACACCTTAGCCTAAGAAGGCTCTGGGAAACGATGTGCCACCTAGAGGGAGAGCTTAGGACGTCTCTTACGATGAACGTAGCGCTACGATGGCTCTGGGAAAAGCGGCCCAGGCTGATAAAAGAAGCAGAGAACATGTGTGAGGCTGCAGAGCAAAAACAGCTTCCCCGACACACACACACACACACACACACACACACACACACACACAGGCCTACTCATATACCAAACAACCAACGGCAACATCCCTCCTCAATTTTACCATCTATCACACATACACACCCAAAGAGACACACTTACACTCACAGTACACACACATTACATACTGTAATGACTCACTATAAGGCTCATTAACAGCTCCGCTAAGGGAGCTAGCTCTCCTGGTGTTGCAGGTAGCGAGTCGTGGGATGGCGGCCGTGAGCCCATAGGAGAGGCGTGTGAGGACATGGTATAGAGGGACTTGGTATAGAGAAGCATGAAGCCACGCTCTCCCAGATGTAGGATGGGATAGTGTAATGACCCTCTACAAGGCTCGTTAACAGCCGCGCTAAGGGGGTTAGCTCTCTTAGTGTTGCGGCAAGCGGGTCGGGTTCAGGAGCTGGTGGTCGCTGGGTCGATCCCCGCTTGGGGCGAGTTCTCTACCCCCCCCACCCCCCCCTCCACATTTGCTACAATACACGCTCACAATATGTGGGTTCAAAGGTAGACGAAGTGATCTTCACATGAAGCTATTGGTTCTGAAGCCTTGAAGAAATAAGAAAGGCTGCTCTCTTTTTTTCAGCTGGCAGAAATAATAATAATACCGTCACCTCTCTTTGTTGCACTAGCATTCAAAGAGAATATAAGATCAACAGTCGGCAGAAGTTCCTTTAAATCCACCCACTCGTCCCCCAGCTGTCTCACCAGACACGCCTCGAGGGCGCAGTCGCGCCATTAATCAAAGTCGCGTCGCCAAGTTCTTTGACATCCGTGTTAATGCGTGGATACCGGGGCAGCCCCCACACGCAAATTAGCGCTGTGGTACTTGAAGCATATGGTGACAGTAAACCTGCGATCTGTGTTCCTCCCGACCTATTCCCCCTCCACCTCGCTCCGGTGATGTACGGCGCCACAGGTGCCCGTGTGAGAGGTAATGTGATGCGAAAAAAGCCATCTTTCCCCTTTCGTGAGGCCATTAAGGAGAAATCCCTCCTTTATTGCTCCCGCGTAACAAACGATGTGCCATAAAGATTTTTATTTTACTCTGGCTCATTACTAAATAAAAAGGACAGGCCAACGCAGATTAGATTGCTTTTCCGACATAAGTGCCTTTTTTCTCTCCGAGCAAATTGAACCGACAAGAGGGACGACTAATTTTGGGGGGGGGGAAACTGCGTAAAACTGTCTCCGGGCCCTTGATTACTTGTTCATAAGAGATACAAGTGCAGGTAAGAGAGTGAGTGTGATTGCCAGAAGGCTTTGGGGAGACTGGAACATGTTGTTTCGTTCCGGAAGACGAGGTGTATAACGCAAGGGGAGGTAAGGGTTCGAGCTCCAACGTGAATCTGTTAACAGACGTCCGTCAGTCTGGCGGTCACATCACCGACGCAGCGAAAATCAGTTTGATTCTCTCACCGCCCGCTCTAATTGTGCCCTTTCCCCGAAGGCCTTCTCTGTAGAACACGGGCGTTGGGGCGGGCAGGTGAGAGTGCTCAGCGGCTGCCTCTAGGCGCGCTGAGGGCCTTCTGTGAGGAACATGAGCGCTGGGAAAGTGCTCCGTGGTTGAATATGCGCGTTGGGCGCGGCGGAGGTGAGAGAGCTTGCCTTTAGCGTGCCGCCGACCTCTCTTTGATGGGAAGCCTAGAGTAAGCACCGCGGGGGGCGCAGCGGAACTCTACTATCGCCTCGGAGGACCGGGGAGACAGACTATGGAAACACACACACACGCGCACACACACACACACACACACACACAGATAAATAGATGGAACATTTTTGCAATATCAAGAAATTGGTATGAAGAGCTTAATTAGCCTTTATTCTATCTTTATTTTGTGCTGCTATAGAGTATAATTGTATTTTGTTTTGTTATTTTTTTTCTTCTCTTAAAAAAAAAAAAGAAGCTACAAATCTTTTGTTTTCTTATGAAGATTTAATATGTATGCATGTATATTTTGTTTGTATGTGTTGCTTTGGTATATTATCTTATGTATTATGCATTAATTATCTGTGTAATGATTGTTCTCTTTGTATTTGTGTTAAATAAAAATAAATAAAAAATAATAATAAAAAATTTAAAAAACACAAACACAAATTAATTCCTTCATGCTCCAAATCATCTCTCTTAGGAAAATCATTGCTCACATTGGTTCTGGGGGGGCTGTCTGCTTGCATGGTACAGTCAGTCTCAGCCTGAGCACATGATGGATCGTCCTTAAGACGTGAGCGTGCTAAAAGTGAACACTTCAGAGCTTCACTGACAGCGTCTTGGCTGCGCTGGCAGGAGGTAATCCACCATAGATGAGGAAATGTCTGCGAATGGGATTCTCATTCCATATGAAATGTGTCAGAATATGGAGGAAATTAAAACCAAAATGTGTGCAACATCAAATTAGCCCCAGGATTAACTTGATATGAAATGTAAACGAATGCCTGTTTTCTGTTCTTGTTGTTGTTATGATGTGTTGCTGATGCCTCTTGAGTTTTGGCATCCAGACAATGCTGCCTGAAAATAAATGTCTCCTGTTTCAGCGTCACATCCTGGTGAAAATTGAAATGTCACTTTAATATCAATATTGCAACCAAGCAGACGGCCCAAGCAAAACACAAAAGAGGACAGATAAATCAATGTCAAATATTCTGAGATATTCTATTACTGGAATGATTCAACGGAGGAGAGAGAGAGTGTGTGTGCAACAGAGATTGTGAAGAGTGGTTGACACATATAGACTAGTGTAGCTCAAGGAGAGCATATGCCATTCAATGATAAAAGGGGACTTTCTAATACGGCATTTCTAAAAGGGTGTTAGAGATAATCATTGAAATAATCATGCCGTGTCGTCCGTCAGTCAGTCGGTCAGTCAGTCAGTCAGTCAGTCAGTCAGTCAGTCAGTCAGTCAGTCAGTCAGTCATTCAGTCAGTCAGTCAGTCAGTCAGTCAGTCAGTCCCCCCGTAGTACCAGAACCCACCACAAAAGGGACGCCTTTCCAATGAATTTATCCATTGACAAGTACATTTAGATTTTTACATCAAAAACTATACTTTGGCCCAATCCCAATACCCCCCCTTAGCCCTAGCCCTTGGCCCTACCCCAATCTTTTGCGCGTTCACGCGTAGGGTAGTGTGTCCCATTCCTTTTAGCTTCGAGGGCTAGGGGGCATATCGAGGGCTAGTGGACGTTCAAACAGCCCTCCAAAACGTGGGTTTTCAGATGCTGACTTGAAACCGAGGGGTAGATGAAAATTCACACAATGCTTTGCGAACCGAAGCAGTGATATGAAACATGGCTGCCGGTGCTGTGAAGAACCATGGTGAAAAAGCCTAATATCTTCGCAAATAATCATTCAAAAATTTTAAAATCCGTGGAAAAGCTTAGTTTAATGTAGATGCAAAGGAACATGTCATTGGATCGTTATGACACGCATTTCAGAAAAAAATCGCTATTCGCTGTACGATGTCAACGACATTTCATTGCGTTTTGATGTTCCAGTAAATTACTTGTAGGCTACGGTGCAATGTTGAATCTAATCTAATCAATATAACTTTGTGTAAACAAAAATTTTTGAGTGATAGTTGATTCCATGTCCAGTGTATGAAGTCCGAAAAATAATCCAGTAGGCTAGCATTTTTCTGCTCTTCCCTGCTCATCTAATATCAGTGCATTTCTATGGGCAGGACTAACGTTAACAGCCGTTGTTTGCCCACTTAATAGAGAAGTTATTTTTAATTTAATGTTTTATTTGTATCCATTCTCCTCATCTAGCCTACAGATTAATTAAATCAGTCAATTTAACACTTCTAGTGTGCGTTGGATTACTGTGTTTTATTTGTATATTTTGAGAAGCTAGCACTACAAGAAGGCATTGCACAGAATGTGTGTGTGGGGGGGGTGGAAAGGGTAGTGGAGGTCACAGAGTCAGCGAGAAGAAGGAAGCTTGTTGAAAGGGAACATGCATAATGGGTGGGGGACAACATGTTTACATGTGTGCTTGTTTAATAATACAAGAAATGGCAAAAATAAGACAGGAATACAAAAGAGAGAAGAAAAAAGACCCACTGATCAATGAACAAAGACACAGGGTCAGTGCGCTGCAGAAGAGACAGAACAGGGGGGCACACTGGGTCCCAGATGTACTGTGTGTGTGTGTGTGTGTGTGTGTGTGTGTGTGTGTGTGTGTGTGTGTGTGTGTGTGTGTGTGTGTGTGTGTGTGTGTGTGTGTGTGTGTGTGTGTGTGTGTGTGTTGCAGCACGACAGACAATGGAGGGGGAGGAAGGGCTTATAGATGCCGATTGCCTCTGTGCCCTCAAGCAAGATTCTCCTCTCAGATGCACCTCAAGACTGATTCAAAAGTACAACCATGAGTCCCAGGCACAGGGAGGATGAAGGGACCAGGGGAGAGTGCTTTCATGGCCTGAGAGAAACAGAGTGAGAGAGAGAGAGAGAGAGAGAGAGAGAGGGAGAGAGAGAGAGAGAGAGAGAGAGAGGGAGAGAGAGAGAGAGGGAGGGAGAGAGAGAGAGAGAGAGAGGGAGAGAGACAGGGGGAGAGAGGGGGATGGAGAAAGATAGGGAGAGAGAGACAGAGAGGGAGAGACAGAGAGGGAGAGAGAGAGAGAGAGAGAGGGAGGGAGAGAGAGACCGAGAGAGAGGGCGGATATGCCCAGAGAGGAGTGAATCAGCACTGGAGAGTATATTAGCATTGCCCCACCGCAGCGCAGGAAACACAAGTTAGTGCTGAGTGAGAATGGACCTGAATACTGTTACTATGCTGTGAGGCAGTTGAAAGAGGAGCTCCTCACTGACTTGACCAAGCTGAACTGAGCAAGCCAAGACATTCTATTGAACATTTACCGTTTTATGTCTGTTTGTTTAAACTAGTGCAGCCCAAAACTTAAAATGAAATAATTTCAGGGAACTTATTCAGCATACTCCACTTTTTAAGTTGTAAAATCAGAATAATAACACCTCATCACCAGGACTGTCTGCTTTAAAGAGAAGTTGGTCGGTTTTGTCATGTCGGTGCTCAGTTTCTTTAAAACGTCTGGGGCTCCCAGCTAGGTGACTGACTCATCCTCAGCCTGAGTCTGGTCTCTCTGTCTCTCTGTCTGTCTGCCTGTCTGTCTGTCTGTCTGTCTGTCTGTCTGTCTGTCTGTCTGTCTGTCTGTCTGTGTGTCTGTCTGTCTGCCTGCCTGCCTGCCTGCCTGCCTGCCTGCCTGGCTGGAGGTCTGTCTGTCTGTCTGTCTGTCTGTCTGTCTGTGTGTCTGTCTTTCTGCCTGGCTGGAGGTCTGAGGCAAAGGGGTTTCCATCTGAGTGCTTCTATGGGCCCAGAGTGGGCTATCAGAGGATGCCGGAACAAAATGTCTCAGAACTATCACCAGAATGTACCATTATAAAACTACCTTGTGTTCTCTAAGCTTAAACACTTGTTCTTTAACCTGACATGCCAGATGGTTTGCTTCGTATAACCATCTGGGAACTCTCCGATGGAAACCATTTGGAAAAGGACAGGCACATTCAAAAATACTTACGATTTTTGAAGGTGATTGGATGAACCATCTGTCTCATCACCGTCTATCACACCCTAACTTCAACCACTCCTCGCTGTCGTCGCACCTAAACCTGACCAGCATAGCCGTTAGTATTTCCTCAAAGAACGCCGATTGGCTAGATCATTTTCTGATCAAGCACAAACGGATATCTGTTGAGAGTGTCCAGACTGATTTGCGAGAGAAACAGAATGTGAGCTCCCGAGATCAGGATGGTCTCACGAGGCTACTTGTTCTTAACTGAAAGCTAAAACTAAACTGGACATTAAGCACCAAAAGAAGCGGCCGACTTTTGTGCTAGTATTTGTGTAGGCTACTGTCTGGGGGGAGAAAAAACTGATGGCACTCAAGGTCTTACAAAGGAGTGCCCGTTCTTGAAATGCTGCCAGTGATGACAAGCGTGCTTTATGCTTCACAGATAACTAGTTGAAAGACATGCCAGAAGATGAGCTACCTCTCTGATCCCAGGCACTGTTTCATCTCTGTGTCTTTGCGAGGGGGAGGAGGACATCAAACCAGTCAGCCACGGGGATCAGGATGCTCCACAGGGCTTCCACTGCGAAGGGTCGCAAGCGGAGACTGAACAAGTCAGGTTGAGGAAAACTGATTAGCGCGAGTTTCCATAATGGGGACTGGTGCGTGGCAAACCTCACTGTCAGATGTTCCGTGCTCCCGCTGTGAGGACAGCCAGGACTAGGAGAAGGATGAAGAAGACGTGACGACTCAAAAGGTAGAAACATGTAAAAACCTTGGAGAAGGCAGCAAAAATACCCTCCCGATACTCTGTGGATGAAGAGGAGTTTCCAGAGTCTAGGCCGTCTTCCTGCACAGGACAAGGGGTCCTTAATGTTTTATTAAGTCTGTTTTTTAATTGGGCCAACAGAGGATTTATCACAGGTAATTTCACATCTAAATGATATAAGTTCCTACCACTTTCATTTACACTTTAATGCTGTCCATGCTTTCCCCGATCTCCAACGACCAATTCATCAAAGTGGATGCCCCGAAAAAGCAGATAAATAGTCTCTCACCGATAAGGAGAAAATTCAATAAGGAACTAATTCAATGGTAACAATTTCCTTTCTGTGTAGACACAGTCCATACTAGGCTGAATAGTCTAAAGACCTCTACTCTTCAACTGGCTTTGTGCTGCTGCCAGTGGTTAGGAAGCACTATGTCCATAAGGACATAGGCGTAGACTGGTCTTATGGGGTTCAGTCTTAGTCGTGATCCTGCCTACTGCTAGTCAAACGTACAGCCGTGCTTCCCATCCTGACAGCGATGTCACCAGGTCATTGCTATGGATACAGGGGTCAGTGTAGTGGTCACTTCACAGAGCACAGGCCTCAAAAGCTAGGCTATGCAAATAGAAAAAATCGAAGTCTAGTGGAGCTAAGCAACAGCGGTTCACTGGGCTGGTGAAAGGATAGTTGCCAAAGGCCTAGCATGTAGGCAGGCATGAAATCACATTTCCATTGGACTTGACTGAATATTGATTGTCAACAGCACCATACTGTAGCACCACACTGTTGAGCTCTGCTAAACCATGGAACCAAAACACATGTTTACCAATGCTACACTGACGAATGGGGATATCAAGGTTCTCGGTGTGTGCATAGCAATGCCCACACAAGGGCCTATGGAGGTTTATTCTACCCTGGGCGATGGAGGTTTATTGTGCTCAGTGGAGGTTTATTCTACCCTGAGCAAGAGTTCAGGTCAGTATGATGGATGCACAGGTAGGCTAGAACTATTACCATACCACAGTGTGTTTGTTGTTTGTGAACTTTGTGAGGCGTTCCGCTCTAGCCGGAAATAAATCATTAACGTATTTGCGACAAACTTTTTTCCGACTTGAATAAAATTGTTATATATGAGAGGAAACAATGCGTCAAATATATGTTTTATTGGCTTTTCCGGATGTTTTGGAAATAGAGACTGTTTACATGTGTTTTTCAGTATGTATAACATTTGATTATCATAGAAACTTGTTTTTATACAGAACTTTATCGACATCGGTAAATATCTGTTTTTGGCCATGACAACAAATGTTAATGGCAGGGTTTCCCGATAAAGAACCTTCTTAAGGAACCCTTCTTAAGAAACCCTTTGCATGGGAGTTAAGAAGTACTTTGGAGTTAAGTGCTTCTTAACGCGTTCGGGAAACCCGGCCAATACATGTATCTGTTATTGGCATCAGCCAACATTTTCATATCGGTGCATCCATAATACATTTTTATTTTTTATTTTTTTATCGATTTTGAGGCAACATGGCAATTAAAAAGTCTTCATAGACAAAAATCGGGATTTGTAACTAAATTAATTTTTCCCTCCATCCCTAATAATTTGAAAACAAACTATTTTGACCATACCTATGTATACGTTGTAAAGAAGAAATTGTGATCAGCTGTGATCAAGCGCCCCTCCCCCTCTCTACAAAATACTGCGGAAGTTTACTGTGGCCCCACATTCACTGGCCGTTGACTTCCATTGTAGCCCAGTGTATGTGAGTGTGCGCCTGCAGAACAACTGCAGCTAGCTCGGGGCGATCAGGGAAATTATAGTCTCTATGTCTCAGGTTCATGTAAGACAGATGACATGTAAAACAGAATAGGCCCTAAAATCCTAAATAGTGAACCTATGCTTTAAGCCTAGGCCTAACTCAATCCAAGATAATGTAGGCCCTAGTATCAAATTTCTGTATGTTTTCCTTACAATTACTGTTGCAACAACTTTGTAGAAATATTACTGGTTTATTTGAATTTGTTTGCCATTTTGTAAGTAGAAAGTGGAACTGGCCCTTTGGGGCTGTATTAGGCTATCATTATGTAAAGTAACTCAACTAGGCTATAAACATAAACATGCATAAACACAAATGAGAAGATATTTAATAAAAATGTATAGACTAAAGTAATAGACATGCGCTATTCAATTTCCCATATCTTTGTCTCATATCCAACAATTACACCCCCATGTCTACCCGTGACCTTTAGCACGAATGAGGATGGCAAAAGTCAAACGCAAAATCACTGCCAAATGTCGCTGTGGCTGTGATGGTAAACTCGCCAAAGAGGAAAACTTAGCGAGCCTGCATGAGGTACAGCCATACTACACTCCCTGCGAGTCTACACCCTCCCCGGCCCGCATGCCTCAACGCCAATCAAAGTTCACGTTCTAAATGTGGCCACTGTGTGACCCCCGGAGCCATAGCAGATTCCACACAACGGCTCCGGTTACCAGCGGACAGAATGTGGCAAGCTACACACACAGACACGACTGTATGACACTGTACTGTGCTTAATAACTCACACCTACTGTACAGCCGTGTAGGCCGCCTGGATGGAGCTTAGTATCTAGCAAAACTGTCAATACTGCGTTTCTATGAGTAAGCGGTCTACATGAAATAGGGGTCTGGATGATTTAAAAAAAATATATATATATATAAAATAAAAATAAAAACTATTTTGGTGAAGGTAATGTATAGGCTAGGCCGTGTTTGGAGTGTCCTCACTGTGTACCGATTGAGGTGAGCAGAAAGAATGAACAATAGATAGAGCAGCAGTAGTTCCCTAGCTCTAAGTCCACCCTGAACTCATTCAGTCGGCTGCTCAGCATTTTTATAATAGGAGTGCGCTGTGACCTAACCGGCTGCTTTCATTGAATAGGCTTGAAAAGGGATTATTGCTCATCGCGTAGCCTATATGTTTTAGTAGCCTATTTATTAAACTGCAACAATAATAGACTAACCTACTACTAAAACCACTAACGGTTCGCTTTTAAGTTTTGCTGGAGGAGAGGAAGTCCTACCCAAGCGATATAATCAAACCTCAACACCTAAACATCGAACAGTAGCCTTAACCTATTAAAAATTTAAAATGATTCGACAAGCAAAACAATAAAGTGCCCAGGAATTCAACGAGATGGAATCTGAGAAATTACACCGCATATGCTGTGCCTGGACGCGTTTTAGATTTATTATAAAACAAAACCAAGACAAAGAATTACCAGGCATCCTTGCTTAGCCCATCTGGGCTGGATGAGAGAAAACGGGATGCGCGCACCGACGATGGTGGTGGTCCTTAAGAGGATGAAAACCACAACCTTCTATTGGGCACTGACACTGGAACCCGAATTTTGAGCAGGATATATTAGACATTTGCTGAAACTCAATTATATTCAAGATAGAAGCAATATTCGCTATGCCAGTCAGTCTCATGTAGCCTATATAGCATGCTAAGCTAGCTCTATGGCTGTGACAGGCTTCAGCACCGTGTTTGCTGGATGGTACCCGACGGTTTAGGCTAGATAACGGGTGACTCGCGTAACAAAATAAACATGTTTTTGCCATAGCCGACGCAACAGAACAATTCGGTGATATATGTGGGCCGGTAGCTTATATTTAAAAAAAACGGGCTTACATAAATTCTATTCTTTTATTCATTGCCTGACCCAGCCAGCATCAGTGAGACAGCAAGACAACCCGGCTGATTGAGGCTGGCTATGGTTGGCTGCCTTACCTTATTAAAATGACAGCTCTTGTATTCCAATAAAACACGTAGAACGTAGTCTATAGATCAGCGGTGTATTCCCAAATAGCCTCTCAATACCTTCCCTCAGAGCGCCTAGATCCGTGTGCTTTCCTTTCGGTTAGTGCTGAATCTGAAACACTACACGCGCGGCTGTCGGTATCTAGGAAATGCTTCCCCTCTACGCCGCTCCCTGCCAAATAATGACCCCTCCCACCGCTCGAGCCACAGCCACAGAGAGGACAGGTGCTGATTGTGCGCTCTGTACGCAGCTCTCTCTTTGGCTCTGTGGAAGAGGGAGTGCCTTGCCAAATAGTGAGCCGTGTGGTACACCGAAAGGGCCGTCAAATCAGAGGACTCGCTCTCATCCCCGCATGCGCAGTGTTTCGTGTGAGAATGCGCCCTACTACAGTACAGTAGCCACGAAGGATTTTAATGCGCATCTTTGCCAAATTGTGACCCTCGGTTGCTGGCAGTGGGGACAAGTGGTGGATGCGCGTGGTCAGCGGGCTTTTTGCAATTCTGGCAAAAGGTTTGCTCCTGGG
The DNA here is from genome assembly GCF_949987555.1 of Borostomias antarcticus. Classification (NCBI taxonomy): domain Eukaryota; kingdom Metazoa; phylum Chordata; class Actinopteri; order Stomiiformes; family Stomiidae; genus Borostomias; species Borostomias antarcticus. The sequence continues at coordinate 5,981,496 of NC_140253.1, forward strand.
TTCTCTGGGTGTGCGTGTTATCGAACGAGCGGGGTCAGACAAGAACATTATGGGCATTAGCCTACATATGGAACGAGCCTCGTATAAACTCCAAAAGCCATGATTCAATCATTAAAAAAACGTCATCTAACAAACATTGCTTCCGAATATAATAGTTTTATAGTCCATCTGTTCAGAGTGTTGATCGCTCAGTTCATAGCCTCGCCTATACGCATAGAATGTTTTTTCTCTCGTGGGCATATCACCAATTGTCAAAATCAGGGCTCTCTAGTTTGTCAGTGACCCCATTTACACGTGTGACTGCAGTGCAGTGTCATCTGTTCTCTTTAAAATGCTGAATCTGAACAACAGAAAATCCACCGCCCATCACACCTGCTACAACCTCAGCTTGAAATTCGCACAGTGACTGCCTGAAAATTATTGAAGTCAAACTCAAGTTTATTTATATAGCACATGTTAATACAGGCAAATGTAACACACAGTGCTTTACATAATAAGAAAAGATAAAAACATGGTACATAGTAAATAGTAAAATTCTATATTATATATAATTGAAAATAATTTAAAAGAAATAAATTGTAAGACAATAGCCGGTAACGCTTTATAATACAGCCTGTGTTTTACCTGTGTCTTTCCAGTGTCTTACCAGTGTCTTACCCGTGTCTTACCAGTGACTTACCCGGTACTTACCTGGTACTTACCCTGTACTTACCTGTAAGTATCGGGTAAGTACCCCGTACTTACCTCTAAGTACAAATACCTACGCTCCCATGCACTCCATAATACGTCCCCCTCCGCACTGTAAGTAACCCGTACCTACATGTAAGTACCCGGTAAGTACTGGGTAAGTACCCTGTACCTACCTGTAAGTACTGGGTAAGTACCCCATAAGTACAGAGTAAGTACCCCGTACTTACCTGTAAGTACTGAGTAAGCACTGGGTAAGTACCGGTTAAGTACCTCGTAAGTACCCCGTAAGTACCGGGTAAGTGTTAGGGCTAGGCGAGGAGGACCCAAGAGCAGACACGACAGGCGTAAGAGAACAAACCCACGTTGGGGCATGTTTATTGGCGAGGGTCAGGCAGGTCTGTGGCAGTCAGACAGGCGTGGGGTCCAGGCAGGTTCTTGGTTCTCCAGACAGGCAAAGTTCAGGCAGTGGTAGGGAGGTCAGACTAGGATGAAAGAAAACAAAAGGGTGAGGTAGGGTTCAGGATAAAGGTAAGAGCTAGAGACGCGACGTGATACCCACTAGGTTGGTCAACTATCTGGCACCGACTGCTGAGTAGCCTGGCTTCTTATCCTGGCTGAGATGGGTTGATTGGAGATGTCAGGCAGGTGTGAAGCGGGAACACGCCCTGCTCGTGGCTGATTGGTGACGTCAGGTAGGTGTGGAGTGGGAGCGCGCCCGGCTCGTTGGTGAGAGCGCAGTTCCCGCTGCGCCCTCTGGGATGTACCAGGGGAGCCTGAGTCAGTGTCAGACTCAGAGGGCGGGGTAGCTTGACGAAGGCGGGGCTGGCGAGGCGGGGACGTGACAGTAAATACCCCGTACTTACCTGTAAGTACCGGGTAAATACCCCGTAAGGCACTGGTAAGACACGGGTAAAACAAGGGCAGTATTATAAAGCGTTACCCAATAGCCTACATGGTTAAAGAGAACAAATGTAATGAAGATGATTTAAATATAATATAAACACTAATATACTTACCTCTAAGTACCAGGTAAGTACCATGTAAGTACCCCGTACTTACCTGTAAGTACCGGATAAGTACCCCATAAGTACCAGGTAGGTACCCCATACTTACCTGTAAGTACAAATACCTACTGTACACTACCTATGCACTTAATTATGCGTCCCCCTCCGTACTGTAAGTAACCCGTACCTACATGTAAGTACCCAGGCAGTACCCCCTACTTACCTGTAAGTATCAGGTAAGTACTGGGTAAGTACCCCATAAGTACCGTGTAAGTACCCCTTACTTACCTGTAAGTACTGGGTAAGCACCAGGTAAGTACCCCGTAAGTACCAGGTAAATACCAGGTAAGTACCCCGTAAGTACCGGGTAAGTACCCCGTAAGACACTGGTAAACACTGGTAAAACTCTGGTAAGACACGGGCTGTATTATAAAGCATTACCCAATGGCCTACATGGTTAAAGAGAACAAATGTTTAAAATCAAGATGATTTAAATATATTATAAACACATCTACATGATAAAGGTAAGATTAAAAAGGTATTTCTCAAGAAAATCATAGTTTTCTGGCAAGGTATTCAAGAAGACCTAAGAACGGCTAAAAATATAGCTTCTATCTGGTATTGATCATGCTGGGTCACTGCATTTGGGGCGACAGCACATGCACCCTGCAGCCTTTTCAATTGAACTGCCTTTTCAATCAAGAACTGTCACACGAAGAAGACCCATGTACTGTCTTTCCATGATTTGGTTCGGTGCACATTTGACTGACAGGCATATGTTCCTGGAGCCAACGCGAGTGACAAACAACATCATCATCATGCTTTTGCTTTCACCGGCCTGTAATTGGTTCTCGCATTGGAACATCTTAATCTCCACCGCCGATCAGTGCCGTGAACAGGATATGCATCCACGTCCGTTCGCGTCTTTTGTTATAATGTATGGCCCCAACTGAGCCTATCACCCGGCCTGTGAATTGCCTGTCGCAATAAAACTAGACGACAGAATCTCTTCCCTCTCCGCCATTTTTTGCTGATGCATACTTTTCACCACCCCCCCCCCCCCCTCTCTCTCTCTCTCTCTCCCATCCCAGAGATTGGCAGCCACCATAATGAGACTCTGGAGCGGACGATTCGACATTCTAAATATTCATAGATCTGATGGAGGAGGAAGTGCAGGGAGTGGCCATGACCAGCCTGCCATGGTGGGTCCTCCTTCTATCCGTACAGTCCGGTAGAGGTAGAGAGAGAGAGAGAGAGAGAGAGAGAGAGAGAGAGAGAGAAGGAGGGAGGGAGGGGGGTGGTCTGACTAGCCAGTAGTGGACTGGTCATTTGTCATCAGGCACTATCTGTTATGTCTCCGAGCGATTAACCATGTGGAGATTGATTGATTGAGTTTATTTATGGATTGAGTAAAAACCGTAATCCAAGGGATGACATGTGAAAGTGTAAACACTTATTTCCAACATGTTCCTTTGATATTCACATACAAGACAATAACGCAAAACATTTATTAATCCCCCAAACAAAACTAAACAAAATTATGGATTAAGGAGGGGGTGCCATTACATAAGTGCAAGCGGATCATCAGGCCAATGGATCTGTGTGAATAAATGAGCATACATCCAAAGTCGCTGGCCATCGTCCAAACTTGCCCAATTCCTTGCTTTTTCGCCGATTGCATTTATAACCAATGCCTGTTGGTTCTTGAGGAATGTAGTTTATCAGTGTAACTCAGCAGGCAATTGGTCATACGGTACACCGCCACAACCCAAATGTAAGGATTTGTCAGTCCATTGTGACTGGTCATTATAGTCAATGTATATAATTTAAAGCAAGAAGTGAATGGTCATTCTGAAAATCCCACTGCTCCATACACATATTTGAAATTGTTTACACTTCCCCACACCTATTCATCAGCTTAGCCAAAGTCTCAGGGCTGTGTGTTGAAATTATAGGATCTTTGGCTGCTATTCAGATTCAGTATCAGATCTAACAGTTATTTGTATTAGTGGGGTCTCTGCATAATGCCACACAGAGAAAGAGACTTGGCACTGGGCTGAACTCTGGGACTCCTCTCGTTCATCACTGTGTCAGCTAATAGACAAGCTCTCGAGTGGAAGAGCGCCAAGTTATTATCAAGAGCAGTCTGTTGAATTCGAAGACAATTACAGGCTATGGAATAAGCAAGTAATTACTAAAAGAGCTTTGGAGAATTTGCGCCTCCCACTGAAATTGGATTACGTCGACTTCAAGCCAGCATATTAGGTCAGTTGTAAGTCACTGTGAATTATGGACAGTAACATGATATGATACATAATGGTGGAGGCGTGTGAACTAACACTGAACTCCAATAAACCTATATGGAAGTGTTGAACAAAATTGATGAGAAATTAGATTCTTCCTTTGGCTGGGGCCACAATACTTAAATAATCTGACATAAAATAGGCCTGCTTCACACTGAGCTAAACATCTTTCATTCATCAGTGTAGCGTTTTTGACTATAGGCGGCCTGCATAGTCAGGACAAGGGACACTCGCCTCACATCTTAGGTCTCTTCCTTTCACTGTACTGTTGCCTCCCTCCCCACCCCAACGCCATCAGAGACGTCATCTCTCCCTGCATCCGTCCATCTCTCCATCCTCCCTCCCCTTCCTTCAGAGGAGGGACAGAACCGCAGCTCTGTTCCTCCCAGCTACTATGCCTGGTTTCTCGGTGCATGGCAGCGACCACTAGGGTTGCAAAATTCCGGGAATATTCAAAGTTGGAAACTTTCCATGGGAATTAACGGGAATTAACGGGAATTAATGGGAATTAACGGGAATAAACTGGGAATTTTGGGGTTATTTATACCAACTTTATTTACCTTGTCATAAACAGATGGTGTTTGAATTACAGTTGTGAGCTGAGATAGTCAAGGAGTTGTCTCTCCCTTTCGCATTGCCGACCGGCCGGGTTGTGTGACGAATCCTCAACAGTTAGTAGGGGGTAACTGGACACTAAGTCAGGGTCAATTGGCTACCAAATTGGATGAAAACAGGATAAAATCGTTAAATAAATATATAAAATCAAATTTTTTTTTTTTTTTAAATAGCTGTTATAGGCGACAAAAAGGTCAACATTTCCAAAATTCCCGAGCTTAACTTCCCATGGAAAGTTTCCGTAAACTTACCAGAAATTTTGCGCCCCTTTGCAACCCTAGCGACCACCACAAGCTGCTTGCAGGGGCGGATGTATCCGTCAGTCAGTCAAAGGCTGCTGTGGTGCTTTGTGGGATTACTGGAGCTCCCAGAGTGCCCCTCTCTCTCTCTGGGCTCCATCATCTGGTGCACCAACAAAGCCGCCACTGGGGATAGAGCTGACTCTGTCTGTGTATCGGGGGGGACACGACCATATTTCCACCAGTTTAGACGGGCCGAGAAGTGAGGAATGAGAGTGACTTTCAAAGCTATCAACAACATCAGTTTTCATTAGAATAGCACCTTTAAACCAGACCTGGGTCAAAATACTATGTGAAATAATTTCAATGACTTTTCTGTGGTTGATTGTTCTTGTCTGGCACAATAGAACCAATGGGCTGTTGGCAAACATGCAAACCCCACCCACCGGATTCTCCAGGCAGTCTCAAGGAAACAAAAAAGATTTAAAGTAGAGTATTTTGAACCTGACCTGCTTTAAAGACAAACAAAGTTGAGTCAAGGAAAAAATGTGGGAATCACAGACCCCGTTTACACCTTGCATTAAAATGTGTCTTGTATCGAGATTGTATAATGATTTAGCCTGATTACATTTACACCTGGCATTAATATGCGTTTCGAGTATCTTCAATCCGATCCGTTTGAGATCCGATAGACTCTGTCCAGCTGACAATCAAACGTTACATCCCGTTTGTGCTTGAATATTTTCATCTGACCAAATTGAGAGTAGACACTTTGTCTCGTCTGGACTCCAACCTTGACCAGGTCTGGAACCGGCGCATGCCAATGGCTACATATTTCCACCCACGTTGATGATATGTGGATTAAAACGCTTTCCCATTTACACTTTTATTAAATGTGGTTGAAATGCGTCCCTAACCACCTCCGGAGGTGGTACGGCCGATTGGATCGCAATCCATCCTCAAAACGTTTTGGGCGCATTTACACCTGTACTTTCATGTTTCATGTACTTTCTTGTTTAGCACGATCAGATTGCAATCTAATCACCAAAAACACATTTTAATGCAAGGTGTAAACTCAGAGATAGGGGGCTACACAGAACCAGCTTGCTTGTGTATCTAAGCTGTTGTCCTCATTTGAGAAACTTGTCCCCACCCAAATGATGGTGAATGTGAATTCTAGCAAGGCTTGTCCACAGGCTGGGCGACAGTAAAACTTCCATCTGCTTAGGACACGTGTTCAGAGCCCATCCCAGTGTCCAGCTGGACCCTAACACACACACATATACATACACACACACACACACACATATACATACACACACACACACACACACACACACACACACCTCCAGGCAGTGACATTAGCCTATGGAGGCAGGCCAGGCAGTTCCGCCCGTTTTGATCCAAAACGTCCCCGCTGAACTCTTTTCTGTTATGCTCCCATTGTAATGAGGTCATCATTTCACCTAACAGTAGTTGTACGGGGGGTGAGGTTTCAATCGTTTTTTGGGCCCAGCAGAGGGAAGAGAGAAAAAAAGTGGAGAGAAAAAGCATTAAATAACAGCAAGAAAGAAGTGGGAGCTAAACACTGAGACCCACCCCTGAGTGTCTTTTCCTTGAAGAGAAAGAGTGTATAAAATACGCATCTCCATTCTGCTTCTGTACAAGCGTTTGGCGGGTCACCAGAATGATAACATTGCCTTTGTTACCTGACACTAAAACAATCTTTGCTAAATTACACAATGACACTACAACTACCACTAACTGGTCTGGGATTGTTTTTTTGGGGGGGGGGTGTAGCCCTTTGGCAGTGATGGATGTCAATATGGGGGCAGAGCTAATGCTAAGGGAGGATTCAAGTTTCTTATTAGCTTTGGTCGACTTTGTGCAACCAAAAGAGGTTTGCAGGCTAGGCCAAATTAGCAGTGCTAATTCAATTCTGACTCCTCTCCTGCACTTGTTCCCAGCAGTGAAATGCTTCGCTGGAAGATAAACAGAAAGTTAGCGGTTGAGGGGAGAGGGAAGCTGAGGAGTAGCTTCCCTAGATAAGATTGAGGTCGGTGGTAAAACTTCAAAAGCACTTCAACTTTTGGAATTTGTGAAATCTCAGATTTGAGTTTCAATCAACCAGGTTATTAAAATATGAAATCACAAGAGTAAGCTTGCTTCTAGTGAGTTTATGCTTTTGACTGTGTCCTTTAAACTGTACTTCCTCTCAAGGCTGGAGCGATTGCTTTACTGATGCTTTGGGGCAGGTATGAGTTTCCCCCAATCAGTGCCAGGTTCCTTTAGGACCAGGTGGGAAACAGAGAAGACTTAATATGGCTACTCTGCTTAACCTCAATGCTTGCTCTCTCTCTCTCTCTCTCTCTCTCATCTCTTTCTTGTGCCACCTCTCTCTCTCTCTCCTCCCTCTCTCTTCCCATCTCTCTCGGGTCTATTATATCGCTCCTCTCTCTGTGAGAGAAACTGTAAAATGCCTCATTATCACTGTCACGGCCAAGGACCCACGATTCAGTCACCAGATGATTCAACACGGCACCCCGACGGTGAAACCCATCTCTCATACATCTTAAAATAGAAAAGGTGGATGGCACCCGGGACACGATAAAACTTAATATCACGTAAAATAACTAGGCATTTATTACAATTCCTACGGTTGCAATGGGGTAATTTATTTAAATGCTGAGAGAGGTGCTTTCTCTTATTCTGAAACTAACTACTCTGAGAGGAGAAATTTAGACCTCAAAGGAGAACTCGGTCTGTCTAATTAGTTACAGTCCATCTCTCAGGCAGAATAGATGCCCCTCTGACCCTCAACACAGGAGTCTCCTAGGGTTGCGTCCCGAGGCCTCTACTCTTCTCTCTGTACACCCAGAACTGCATATACTCACAGCTCCACCATGATTAAGTTTGCCGACGACATGACAGGAATAGGTCTGATTTCTGTCAATGATGAGATGACCTAGAAGTCAACAACCGGACACAGCGGTGCCAAAAGAACAATCACTGAGTGCGTTTACATGCACTCAATAAACCTTTCTTAAACGGAATATTGACAATATTCCATGTAAACATCAAGAAACCGTTTGAATAAACGGAATATGGGCATATTCCGAATATTAAAAAACCGAATAAGATCCCTGGTTTATTCCTTTTCCAAACCGAATATTGGGTCATGTATACGCTTATCGGTTTATTCCCACCAAAAGGAACATGAATTTGTGCATGTTTTATTCGCAAGGAATCTCGGTTCTGTAGATTGCTGAACTAACATTATCCATTCTCAAAATGCAATACAATACAAATATATAGTATATTTTATAGGTAGGCCTACAGTTTATTTTATTCAGCAAAATCAATTCTGTAATCATGTCTAAACAAACTAGTTTTGTACTGACAAATGTAATTTTGCACATGCACAAGCACACTACACAAATCTAGTGTATTTTATTATTCTATTTATTGCTGCTGTTTTGATTGCATTTCTGCTTGTTATGTTGTCTCCCATTCTGGGATTGTATTTATGTATTTCCCACCAATCCTGGCTGCGAATCTTCATCCAAAGGGCCCGGGGGGCTCTGGTGCGAACGAGTGGCATATGAAAGAAAGCCACAGCACCGGCGTTTAACATTTCCTCTCGTTTTTTCCTTTCAGTAAGGAAGTGAATGACGAGGAGTGTGAAGTGGTGTTGCTGGATGAGAGCAAGCACTATAGCGCACCACAAACATATTGCTATCGTTTACATTCTTTGCTGTCTGGGGAGATAGGCTAAACAGGAAGAAGAAAAGCACCGAGAAACTTTCATTGCGATGATGTTCTCAGTGCGTCGCTGGTTTAAATTCGGAATATACCGAATGATTACAATTACCATGTATACAGGAATATTCCTTTGTGCTTGCGCATGTAAACCCCTTACTCCTAATGTTTCAATAACCAAAATATGGACAATAAACCGAATATTTAGTGCATGTAAACGTAGTCTCAACGTCGCCAGGACCAAGGAGCTGATGGTGGACTACAGGAAGAGAGGAGGGAGCCTGGACCCCGTCACCATCAGTGGGTCCACCGTGGAGGAACTACAAGTTCCTCTGTGTCCATTATCACTGAGGACCTGACCTGAGACGTATACACCAACGATGAAAAAGGCACAGCAACGCCTCTTTCATCTCAGAGTACTGAAAAAGTTTGTCATGGTGCCCAAGATCATATTACGGGTCTTCTACAGACGCACGACACAGAATATCCTGACTGGGAAAAATCACAGCGTGGTATGGGAACTGTTCTGCCCTCAACCGCAAAGCGCTGCAGAGGGTAGTCTGACCAACGCATTAGTGGTTGTGAGCTCCCCTCCATCCAGGAGTTACATAGTCGGACTGCCAAAGCCCGCAGGATCATCAAGGTCCCCAGCCACTCAAATCATGGCCTGTTTGAGCTGCTGCCGTCTGGCAAACAGCATCACTGCCTCAAGGCCCGGACCTGCAGGCTCCAGACAGATGTTTCCATCAGGCAGACAGACTCCTGAACAATGGACACTAATGGCCTGTTGCCTGCCTGCCTGCGACACAGACACACTCAAACTGTGTAGACTTGGACTGTGCACATATTAACATGCGAACAATGCACATTTGCACTTTTCACACACCATATTTACACACCATACTTTCACCCTTTATTGTATTGTGCCGTTCTTAGTACAGTAGGTTTGTGTTACATGTAACCCTGGTGACCAGACGTGAGGCAGGATGGGAGTTCTGCTCTCGGGAGCGATTTATTACAGGGCAAGGAATATCCAAGAGAGTGGTCGGAAACAGGCAGGGGTCAGGCGATAAGCTTCGGGGTCAGTGTCCATGTCCAGACTCGTATCCGTGTCCGAGCAGGAGGGTCAGGGGAGCCGTAGTATCAGTCCGTAGAAGGGCTGGCAAGCGGGTCCAGTAACCGGCACTGGGAGCAGAGGAAAACAAAATTAGGAACCAACTCGTAATGGGAAAACACAAGAAAAACGCAAAGAGACAAAAATGTATGCATCCAAACAAGGTACCTGCCACCATGAGGTAAACGGAGATCTGGCAAAGAATGACTGGAGAACCGGAGGTATATATGGGGTTGGTAGTAGTTCGGTCTTTGTGAGGATGAGCCTTCCCAGTGTTGGGGTTGGTTGTCCCATATGGGGTTGGTAATTGGTGTCAGCTGGGGAGGACCTGCCAAGCCTGCAATCAGGTTGATGGCTGTCAGCTGCGATGGGCGAGTTCGAGTCGGGCACGTGCAGAGGTGGAAGGCTGCACCGGTGACGGCGAGCGGGAACGCCCACTGGTACCAACGGAGACCGCTGGAGAGGCGTCCGGGCACGGTGCGCCGAGCCGCGTGTAATGCATGGTGGGTGCACAGAACATGGAGCCGTAACAGTTCTATTGTATTGCACTGTTTATTTATTTATTTATTTATTTATTTATTTTATTTTATTTTATTTTATTTTATTTTATTTTATTTTATTTTATTTTATTTTATTTTATTTTATTTTATTTTATTTTATTTTATTTTATTTTATTTTATTTTATTTTATTTTATTTTATTTTATTTTATTTTATTTTATTTTATTTTATTTTATTTTTTTTATTTAATCTTGTATTATTATTCTGTTGCTGCTGCAAGGTTGGGGAGCCAGAACCTAACAAATATTATTTATACATAAATATGAAGAAATCTTGAACCATGAATCTTGTTAATGAGACTAGTTCCCCACTGGCAGAGACGTCCCAGCTCTGTTGAGAGACTGAATGAAAAGAATAATAATGTGCTCTCTTTCTGAGCTATGCTAACAAAACAGATTATTTGTTGAGAGCATTGTAGTAGTTTTGGCAGGAGCATTGTACTGTACATCTGTCAATGAAGACTGACGTGCTGCCATGTGTAACTACTTGTAAAAGTCCTTGAAATTACCATGTAACCTAACAGAGAGAAGATAAGGTCAAGGCCAATGTCTTAAACATGGGTGAGGGGTGAAGTTCAAAAGTTCAAAAGGTTAAAGCCAACAAATGTAGCTACTGTAGCAAAGGATCTTCTAGAGCAGGGGTGTCAAACTCTGGCCCGCGGGCCAAATTTGGCCCGCAGTGTAATTATATTTGGCCCGCGAGGCAATACCAAATGACTACTAGAGCTGGCCCGCCAGTATTATACAGCGCATTCACCGCTAATACTACAAATCCCATAAGGCTCTGCTGTTGTTTTGGCGCGTCAATCAAGACAGGACCCAGAAACGCCCTCTCTTCTGTGACAGTAGTCATAGCAATCTCATACTACAACTGTAACCATGTTACCCCTTCTTAAAAATGGTGAAAAGAAAGGCAGAAAACAGAAGCTTTACGTTATGTAACGTCTCACTGTGATAGAGACACCTGTGTTGACCTAGCCGGCCGCTGTGTTTGCTCTGTTCCTGTTCATTCAATCCTGTCTGCCGTCTTGCCGGCCTGTCTGCCTGCCTGTCTGTCTGCATGCCGGCTGTCTGTCTGTCTGCCTGGCTGTAGGACAGTCAGGGTTTTACAAGCTTCTCTACTGAGCAGATGGAGCACCAACACTTGTGTCTGAGGGTGTATTCACATATGTTAGTGCACACCATTGATGCGCACCAAAAGCGAAGGTGATAAGTGCATATTCAATGTTAAAGCAAAACTTGTCTGGGTCCATATTAAAATTTTCATTTGTTCAATGTTGGCCCGCGACTTTGTTCAAGTTTTAAACTTTGGCCCACTGTGTATTTGAGTTTGACACCCCTGTTCTAGAGTGAACACTGTACTGCATAACCATGAAATGAATGATTTTTCACGGTGCCCACCCACATCCATTGTATGACCAAAACGGTGGTAGAGCAATTATCAGACTTTCTCAAAAGTGCTAGTTTTGTCAACTTTTTGATCTGAACCATTGTATATGATCATAAGTAACCTTAAAACAGGGCTAAACATGATTTTTCCCTTTACTACTCCTTTAAATATTTTTTATTCACAAGCCACTGGCGACAGTCAGTGTCATGTTAGTGGAAAATAATTAAAAAATATATATATTCACAAGCCACTGGCGACAGTTATAATCGGAAAGTGGGACACGTGTTAATTTGCAAATTAAGCCCAAAAAAGGAGATAAACCCAACATAAATCTGACATTAGCTCTCAGCTGAGGGAATATTATCCAAAATGCCATGAGCTGAGGTTCACACGTACATATACACCAGGGAAATTAATAGCTGCACTCATGCCAATCCATTTTTTTAGCACTTAGCCTCCTCAGCATCCTCGTCATTCAAAGTCTTATGGACCCTTCGCCATCATGAAGTCTGTTATCATGCCCCCCCCCCCCATCATGGCTGCCTTCTCCTTTCATCCGATGAGGTGGTAATCACAGTAATTATCTCTCTTCTCTGTTTCCTGACCCCGCTCTGACATAAACAGTCTGGGATATCTCTGCAACAATTTGCCCTCTGGAGCAATGTAAGTTTCCTCCTCATCCTATAGTGCAATCAGACATGCTACATAAAGGACTTGTCTTGTCTGGATATGTCTCCAATTGGCCCGGAACTGCAGGGTTGGGGAGAAGCAGATTATATTCAAACTAGCAAGGGCCTCCGTGCATTAATGCATTTTGTTAGTGTAACTCAGTTGAAATGGTTAAAATCACACCTCCGTTTATATATATTAGCTTAACACAGGATCCAGGCTAAGAAAATGTATTTTTTCTTAATAGTGAATATAAGTGAATAATAAGATATTATTTTGTTTTACATGCATAGAAAGATGTTTGCTTAACCAGCAAATAAATAAAGTTGATATGTATCTAAAGCTCATTTGACTCCTCATTGTAACGAAAAGGGGACAAAAAAATCTTAATTGGGATTTGAACTCGGGTCTACAGATTTAAAAAATAAAAATACAAAAATAAAAAACTTAGTTGGGATTCAAACTCTACAGATTGCTCCTGCGAGAGCTTAACCACCCAGTCACCAGGCAGGGTGGTAAACTTGACAGAGACGTAAAGATGAAGTGAAGAGCAAGGTCCAAGAAATGGCCAAGTTTTATTCTCAATTTGTGTATCTGCCCAGTGATTCAGGTAGCATGTGATTTATATGTACATAATGATTTATAATATCACAGGCTAAGAAAATGTTATTTTTCCTAACACAGTGTTTATCTGATTTGTTTCTCATGAAGCAGTGAGGGGAAGTGATCCAAGTAGCGGCACATTTTGTTTTCTTTTAATTCATGTATCCACTCAGTGATTCTAATCCGCTCCAAAATTTAATGTGTTCTAAATTGGCCCAAGCTACAACCCTCCATCGAGTTTCGTGAAAATCACTCTGGTAGTTTTTGTGTAATCATGCTAAATAACGAGCGAACAAACGAACAAATGAAAGAACAAATGAAAGAACAAACAAACAAACAAACAAACAAAATAACACACCCGAGTGAAAATATGTAGCAGAATGGAGCCAATGAGCATTCCGATTCGTAGGACATGATAGTTTTAGTGAGAACAAAGTTGTTAATGTTGGCAGAGTGTGAACGTGATCTAGGAGGAAAACATTTTCTCTGATCTGAATCTTTGTCCGTTCCCTTTGGGACAAAGAGTGTAGAGGTGCACATCTTTAGAGTGAGCTGTGTGGGTGGTCCTTCTTCACACCCACACCCACACACACACACACACACACCTTGACAGCAGAAGACGTATAACTACAGTGGAGTTTCACTCAGGGACCGCAGGACAGTACAGTACAGTCCCTTGAATCATGAATTAAAGATTATTCATGATTTAATACGTGAGATGAAATGAATTATTTAGACCTGCGTCTGACTATGCGTCAAATATGGCCGCCGAGATGTGGTGTGGCAGAGAGTGACTGTGTGTGTGTGTGTGTGTGTGTGTGTGTGTGTGTGTGTGTGTGTGTAGAGTCCACATTTAGATCTTTTAACACTACAGCAACCCATTAGCAGCCTCAAGTTCTGCATTGATGCTCATGATAAAGCAGCCATGGCAAATGGATTCTGTAATGAGGACCCACAGATAAGCATGACGAGACGGAGAGAGAGAGGGGGAGAGAGAGAGAGAGAGAGAGAGAGAGAGAGTGTTGCTTCCAGAAGGGAACGGCCAATGGGCTTCCTTGCTTTTGTCCCCGTTAGGAAAGGGATGGGCGTTGCATCTTTTATTTTCTTTGGCTTTGTTTTTTTTGGCCCACGCATTGTACATCGCAACGCGCTTCAGGAGGCGCTGGATTATTCACTGCTGTCTCTCCCTCCCTGCCTTCGCCTGGAGGGTTTAGTTTGGCTCGCAGGTCGCCGGGCGTGCGTCGGGGAGATAAGCAGGGGTAGGCAGACTGCCTCTCTGTCTCTCAGGGACGGGGGCGGATTGGGGGGGGGGGGGTTCTGAGAATAGTGGAATGTAAGAATGGAACAGGGGGACTTGTCTGTCTCATTCTGCCTGTCTGTCTGTCTCTCTGTCTGACCAGTTGTCTGTCTGAAGTCATCGCATGTAGGGGCTGCGTTTTAGCGAGGCACATTATGACACCCGTAGTCATAGCATTCGAGATGGAGAGAGAGAGCGTGGGAGCCCCGGGCACGCTGGGGCACCAGGTCACCTGTCCTCGCAGTACGACCTTCCTACAGCTCCGGAGAGCACCGGACCTCTGGCGGAGTCGACGAGAGGTGGCGTTGGCCCACATCTTCCTATACTTCTACAATGGGCTCCCAGGAGATTTCAACATGGAGGATTCCCCTGGCCCTCTCAGCACCTCTATCTGCAGAATCAACAGCTCGCCGAGTGTTGGAGTCTGTGGATGAGAGAACATGGTAATTAAGGAGGCTTTCCTGCTAGGCAGACATAGCAGGGTTGTGGTGGGTGTCATTATACCGGCGCAGTTCCAAAAAAAGAGTGGGGATTTATTTAGCGTGTTGCCCGATTATTTTAGAGTTCCCCAGAATTGAAAGTTCCTATTACACATCAGACATTTGTCTTTGTCCCTGTGCCATCTTCTTCTCTAACGATTACTGAATCTGTTTTAAAATCATGCCAAAGTGGCCTCGTCCGCTCAACGCCAATGCAATGAACCATTTATGCTGTTAAGTGAATACTGCTGGACTGTCTCCACTGGCAGGCCCAGTGACAGCGCCAATGTCCCAGACACACACTGTCAGCTGTGTTAAGTTGATACTGTAGCAACGGTAAACAATTGGGAACTATTTCAGATTGCGCAGGGCTGAGAGCAAAGCAGTTTAGCGAAATTGAACACTACAAACCTATTGTTTTCAAAAGAATATTTAACGACAGTGCAGTGCTGTTGTATTAAAGCAACAACACATGCTACAGCACTGGAGCTGAGCTCTCGTGCCTACGATCGCAGCACAGCCGTGCCAATAACCACGGTAAAGCACTGCCCCCGCACCGATACGTGTCAGGCCTGCTCCATAAACACGGACACCTCGTGTCGTTGTCACCGAGAGAGAGACTTCTTCAGCCCCAAGGAACAGAACAATCTTTATTAACTATCCACGACTCCGATCGTGTTGGTCATGTGGCTGAGTTGTTTGCCCTAATCCCCCCTTGGAGGGGACTTAGACAATACAAATGTGTGTGTGTGTGTGTGTGTGTGTGTGTGTGTGTGTGTGTGTGTGTGTGTGTGTGTGTGTGTGTGTGTGTGTGTGTGCGCATGTGTGTGCGCATGTGTGTGTGTGTGTGGGTGTGCGTGTGTGTGTGAGTTACCCTTGACCCACAGAACAAAGCGATTGAACATCAACTCCAAGAAAGAGAGGGAGGCGTTTTTTCTGAACTTTTTTTTCTCACAAAAAACTGTGAGAGAGAGAAGGAGACGGGGGGATCATCCACTATTTATACTTCCTTCTTCCTTTGTGTCTCACCTCAAGAACAGAGTTCAAGAGCAACCACAATAGTTACAGCAGAAGAATGTTTCTCACTTTGAGGAAAAAAAGTATTTTCCTCTGTCTCTGTTGATGTAATGACGCTAGGACGTGATCAAAATTAATCATATTTATTGAAGTTATACTAATCAATTATCAAGATAATATAACACAATTCAATAATAGATGGAAAAACATGTGGCAATATGAAAACACAGCAGAAATGAAAAGAATGATGTCAGATTATCACAGCCTATCCTAAATCCTCTAAGCTTAAACAACACTTTGGCATCACACCACAATCATTGAGATTGCTGGATGTCAACCTTACAGTGGTGTGGAAGCGCGTTGTCCGGAGGTGTCGTCGGCTCGGAGAATAGAAGAGGCACGTGACATGATGGTCACTCGGATCGATGAAGGGGGCAGCGCGCCTGCGCTCCTGTTGAAACAGTGATGGTAGCGTTGCGCGAACGTTGATGTTCGCGGAGGTTAAAGGTTAGAGTTCAGAAGTTGCAAATGTCTCATTCAAAACCTCTGCTCTCGCCAGAGGTGGATCGTTGGAAGAGTTGGTGGAAATTCCTAAGCCCCTGTGTCGACTACAGAGATCTTAGGTAGCAGTTCAACATTCCACGGATGACTTTCATCGGCCAGGCACAAAGCTTGGATCCTGGGTCATGTGTTGAGGAACACAGATCCTGGCAGTTGATGGTTACAAGAGAAGAACACGAGAGAGGACGAGATAAAGACTTCCTTCTGCCCTCTATTTAAGTATAGAGGAGATGAGGTGTGTCCTGTTTGCATCGTCAGGCACTGATTGGCCCCCGCTCCCATTATAAAACGGGGGAGCCAAGCTGGGCAAGCTGAGCTCAGGGGTCTAGAAATCATTACATATCCTTGTTATAATTTCATGGTATGATATTACATTTCCACAACATGCATAATCAACGGCTAACTTAAGATTGATACCAAACATGGCTATACAGACTTAGCAGCATAGAATCAGCTATTTGTAACACACAGTAACACTTGGATACAAATACAATGCATCAACACAATAGCTTTATACCAGTGGTCTCAAGCAATGGATTGGCTATGGACCTAGCTCTGGCGTGTACATGCAAACTGACTCTCCTTGCTGGAAACAACCAAACCAAATCAATCCAAACAACATTAAAGAAAAGATTTGATGAAAGTCTGGCCAGACTCTCGCATTCTACCCATTTTACAACGTTTCGAGAACTAAAAGAGATTTACCTCGTTTGTTAACCTGACAGAGTTAGGAGAGCAAAACATAACAGCTGAACAAACTAACAAATACGTACTCAGTTTTACTGCAGTAATTAAAGCTAAAGTCTGCATCACCACAAGCACACAACTCTGTCTCTCATACACATACATACACGCGCGCACACACACACACACACAGACACACACACACACACACACACACACAAACACAGTCAAGTGTGAAGAGTCTATGCCTTATTACATGCGGAAGCCATTATATTGATTATTCATGCCTTCCAGCATATATTCTCCAAATATATTTCTTTTTAATTTTGGAACATTACCTCTCCTTACCCCAATGCACACAAATGTATTATTCTGTCCACATGATCATTCAGGACTGTGAAAAATACCCACAGTAACATTCCTACCCTCTCCTCCTCTGCAGTGTGTGGGTGGTTCGCTGAATGGATGTGCTAGTAGGCTATACCCTATGGACTCAGGGACCAGCGCATACCGTAGATGGAAAGTCCTCATTTGCGCATGATGACACAGTGAAAAAGAAGCATCTGACTTTTCTCAGCAACTGTGCAAGATGCATAATTAACTGACACAGATGGCATCGAAAAAATAAGTTCTGTTTACGGTATTGTTCTGTTCAGTTGCTGTCTACATTTTATTATATGTTTTTTATTTTCCCAGGGAAAAGACAGGATGTTAATCTATAGGAAAATAGCAACAACAACAACAAGCTAAAAACTTTACAGTGAAGACATTCATTCAAATGACATCATGCTCATTAAAATGCCGATGTTAATTCTTCAGATGCAATGCTTGGGAGGATAATGACCATCTCAGCAAAATAAAGTCATAAAGTATGATATAATAAAATATACTCTGATGAATTACCGATTTATACTATGAGGCTGGTGGTGACCCAAGCAGTGGTAAAGCCATACATAAATAAATTGATTTATGGATATGATAGCCCTTCATTCCCCAAAGTACACCTATAATGCCTACAACCGAAATGTCTTGACCCACGATAAAGCAGGAAACCCTATCTCAAAAACAGGCTAAAGCGCCTGGACATGTTCATACCAATATCGAACTAGAAATGGTGCTCAGAGCACAGACCTCTGAATGCATTCTGTGGCTCTGTGCCCATCAAAATTGAATGGGTTCTAAATTGGCCCAGGCTACAAGTTGTACACCCTCCACCGAGTTTCATGAAAAGCAGTCTGGAGGTTTTTGCATAATCCTTATTGTGTAATTTGTGTTAATTTGTAAAGTTGTACATTTTTTACTGGAAATTGAATATTAGAGTTGATCTGTAGCATAATCTTGGAGCCGGCAGCAACATTTCACTGTGACTGTACACCATACATTACATGTGACGAATAAAAGGAATATTGAATCTTGTATCCTAGTCCAAATAATGAATGGAGGTGAATGGCCGTCCGGGCCGTGATTCGCTGGGGCGGAGGTAAAAATGACTGGAGGTGAATGGGTGTCTGTATTTATTCGGGTCACAGCTGGCGGGGGGCAGTGCGGTGCACTCCAGGCTCTCCCCCCGCACACCCCAGTCCAAACCCTGTGTCTCTAGCACCCCCACACAGGGAGCTGGCTTCGTTCTAAGTTTTGTTTTCATTCATTTTCATTTCATCCGTGATTCGGATCTGCTCGAAAATGTAGTGAGTTCTAAGGTGGCCGTAGCCCATGATAGACCCCTCGACCAAGTTTCATAAAAATAGTTTTGGTAGTTTTTGCGTTATCGTAGTCCAAAAAATTAATGGAGGTGAATGGACAATCTGGCTGTGTTTTGGAAGCCTGTGGACTTGACCTGTGATTCGGATCCACTCAGAAAAAAAGAAATAGGGGTTGTAGATTGGCCAATGCTACACGCCTCCACTGAGTTTCATGAAAATCGCTCAGGTAGTTTTTGTGTAATCCTGGTTTAAAACATGAATGGAGGTGAATAGCCGGCCGTGCTTCAGATCTGCTCCGAAACTGAATGGGCTCTGAGTTGCGCCATGCTACACCCTTCCACCGAGTTTCGTGAACATCGGTCCAGTAGATTTTGCATAATCCTGCTAACAGTCAAACGCACACACGCACAAACGCACGCCACCGAAAACATCACCTCTCGCCCTGCGCTGTCGCTGGGGCGGAGGTAATGATTCAGTGGGTGCTGAATAGACCCCCCACTGGGACCATGATTAAGGTGCATGACTACTCTGCCTCTCCACGGGCATATACACAAGCTAACACAAAAAGACTTTGGGTCCCAGGATGAGGTGCCCCCATTCCCCTCCTGCAATGAGAATTGTAAGTGAGGATAATGGAGCAGTATAATGTTGAGTCGGTGCTGTTTGCCGATGAACACGTGCCTCAAATGTCATTAAATAAAGTTAATAGAAATTGCATTTCACCGATGGTTTGAGGGCATTCATGAATATAATTAACTGAGGAATAACAAAGTCAGAATCAGAATCAGAATCCTTTTATTGCCATGCAGTTTTTCAATGTGCTAGGAATTTCCTTTCTATCATGGTGCATAACATTGAGACAAGATTGGACAGGGTGCAGGGACGAGACAGGACAGTGCAAAGACAGGACAGTGCAAAGAGCGAGTACAAAATGCTAGTGCAAAATAAGGATAAGCTAAGAAAAAGAACAAAATGTAAAAAGTAGTCCAGTCATTGTATATACAGTGAGTATGCAGAGTGTAATGTGGAAGTAAGTGTGTGTATATGTATAAGTGTGTAAGTGTGTGTATGTGTATAAGTGTGTAAGTGTGTGTATGTGTATAAGTGTGCAAGTGTGTGTATGTGTATAAGTGTGTGCGGCGTGATGTGTGAGTGTGGTGCGTCCTATACAGTACATGCAGGTCAGTTGAAGTGTCACATTTCTTTGAGGAAAACTACACTCTTTTAGAAAGGGACAGAGTGAGTGAGACGTGACGAGGGTTAACATTTTGTATGATACATCAGCAAAAGTTTTCAGAAGCGCCATAGCTCTACTCTACTCCTGTTGTCCATCTCCATACTGTGCTGTCCATCCATTATCCATGTGGTAAACAAATTACTGTTCTATCATTCGCCATGACGAACTGACGGTCCCTCCAGCAAATCCAATTGCACCGAAGCAGAGTACACATCTCTTGCAGCTGAATCCCTCTGGGCTGTGAGCTGTCTCATCACCCGGGTCCCGGAGGGCCAAGAGTGACTGATTTCCGCGGGAAGTTGATGTATTTACCCCTCAATAAGCGTCTGGCGTTCTTAAGCCGCCATTTTTTAACCAGAGCAACCTAAGCCCTAAAGTAGACAGCTAACTTCAATTGATGATGCCACAGGTCGCTTCATCATTCACCACAGACGCTTCTATCTAAACGACTTCTCCAACAATATGGCGAGGAAATTGTGGCGGCACGCTCTTTGATTCATCGTGGGCACTCGGCTCGCTGAGTGAATTTCTGCCACCGAACTGAACTTCCGGCAGAGTTCTCTAGGAACCCACTGCGAAAACAAGCCATTTGTCTGCGGCAGCTTCAGTCTTCAATGCCTTTGAATTGCCTTGTTGCTGAAATGTGCTATACAAATAAACGTGCCTTGCCAACTTGCTCCGGGGTGTTGAAGTCATGAAAACGTCCCTCAACATTCCCTCATGGGAATCAGTACACAAATAGGCAAACGTTCAACTTCTGACGGCAATACACACAATATCAAACTTCCCAAGAAAATGTCCAAACAAATCAGTTGAGACCAGAGACAGTCCTCCAAACCCTCCTCTTACACATGTTCTACTCTTTGTGAAGACGGTACCAGTTGTGGAGTAATTGCTTCACTGTTGCAAAGTCAGCATTCTCTTTCAGAACCAGGGCCTTGTAAAACCAGAATGACAGAGGCAGAGCCAGGCGACAGCCATCTTACACTACATCAAACCCCTACCCAGCCTTGAGCTTCAAACATGGTTTTTATACCAGCTACAGACACTGTTTCTCAAGCACTCACAGTTGCCAAGCATCCAATCATAAATAGACCTAGGCCTATCTGGAGGAGACAAATATTAAAGGAGATACTGTATTTATGTAGATATGTGTGGCCCAACTGCTGCACCTTGAGCATAGAGACGTTTTAATAGCCACGCAGAGAGCACTTTCACTTCCCTTGCAAAAGAATACTGCTGTGCTGTTATGATACAATATCTGGTCTATATATAAATGACTACCGCGCCAGGCTCACTGATATAGAGTAGCAGTCGTTCCCTTCTGCAGTGACAGAGTAACAGCATGAGGAAAAAGTACAGAGACTCCTTGAAGCTCATATCCTCGACCTTCGATGCGGAATAACTTTATAAATGATGAACTGCGTTTCCTGGCAATCAAGCCGGTGGGGACTAGTGTTAAAGTTTTGATTTATCTCAATCTGGTCGTTGTAAATGCAAGGTGGAAGGAAATATTACTCATGGAGACGAATTCCCAGAGCAGGTCTTTCTCTCTCTCTCTGGGACTAACAAAACAGGCACACACACACACACACCACACCAGGCCACTCTGTGCAAATTACATACACACACACACACACAAACAAATGAGGATAGATTTTGTCCGTGGCGAAACAGAACAGCAGTGGTGTGCTCTAGATCGCTATCGGAGGGTTTGCGGGCTCTGAAACACACTGTTTGGTTTAAAACTCTTATATATTATAAACCTACTTTAAGATGAATGCACTTCCTGGTATATTCTGTAAGAGTTGCAGGTTTTCAAACGTGTTGTGTAAAAGTACTAAATCCCTCAGTCTCTCACACATATACCTGGAAACACACTGCACATGTAGCAGAGGCGGTTTGGAACAACTCGCTCTGTAATTAAGAACCCCGTCTGCTGCGGCCTGCTTCAGTCAACCTGAGCTCCCCCGTCAATGACCAGTCAGTGGTTTAAATCCGTCCACTTTGAAAACTGACCGATGAAGAGCTGGAGGTATACGCACATCCCTAGGTGTGCTGGGTTAGGTAATGATCACAATGAAAAGAATAGAACCAGCACACTCATATTGCGCTCCAATGTTGAATTTTACCAGACAACGTTTTGAGGTCCTTTAGTCAGGTCGAATAACCTCAGGTTATTAAACGGCCCTGATGCATAATAATGCTCATATTAGGATAGCGGCCTGTCTGGTGTTTGGATCTGCTGGCTGCCGACGCCCACATCTCTGGCTACACACTGTGAATACTCTCTCCATGGCTGACTTCATTGGCTGGCAGGTTAGCATCATTAGAGGTGCGGATGGTGTGTGTGTGTGAAGGGGGGGGGGGGGGGGGGGGCTTGGGGGGGGCGGCTTGCTGTTGGTCATTATCCCGTGGACGTGGAGAGAGAATGATAAGCGGACTCAATTATGGAGCAAATCAGTGTTTGGAAACAACCAGGCTGACCCTGGCTGTCTGCACACACACACATGCACTGTAGCAGGCAGACACAGACAAACACACACGCATACTGTAGCAGGCAGAAACACACACACTCACACACACGCTGTTGATATGCACACAGTGTGGGCAGGTGCACAAAAACACAAATAACAAACTCATAACTCACTAATATAATCCAGCGGTAATAGGGAACATTCATAACAACGATATGCATGTCTCTACAAATGAATCAGCCAAATGTAGCTGCTGTCTTTCTACTCCACTTGTCACTCTCTCCTCTCATCTCCACCCACCCACCCACACCCCCACCACCAACCAACCTCCATCTCTCTCTCTCTCTCTCTCTCAGCCTCTCTCTCCTACTCTCTCTCTCTATATTTCTCTCTCTTTCTCTGTCTCACCTGCTTTACTCTCTCTCTCACCCTACCTCTCCTACTCTCTCTCTCTCTTTGTCTCTCACACACTCCCTCTCTTACACTTTATTTCTCTCTCTTTCTCTCTCACCTGCACTACTCTCTCTCTCTCTGTCCTTTATATCCCCCCTGTTCTCTCACCTCTCCCAGTCTTAATAATATTCCCTCCATCTCTCCCCCCTCTAGTCTCTTTCTCTTTCATCTAGCTCACATTCTACACTGCTACCAGACCAGCTCAGTGGTCTTGTGGTTAGAGTCTCCGCCTTGAGATTGGAAGCCACCAAAGATTATAAAAAATGGTACCCATTGCCTCCCTGCTTGGCACTCAGCATCAAGGTTCGGATTGGGGGTAAGTCCCTGCGACACACTAGCATCATGTCCAGGGGGTGGACTGTACTTGTACATCAAGCTGCCTCACTCTAAGGAATCAGGAGGCTCCAGCTCTATGGGCCACTAGGCTCGAGAACCATTGGTTCTTTACTTACTCCACTGCTACAGTAAGGAAGTCCCTCTCCAACACCTGGCCAACTGCTGTGTGGCGCTTCAGTCAGTTGTGATGTAGGTGAGCAGAGCGTGTCGGCGCTGCTCGCCCACGCTGGAGAGAACAGACCAAGGCGGATGGATGGTGACAGAACTATGACAGGATCGCTTTAAGTCTGATAGCGGACGCCTCAGTACGACCTCTACCCACTCCTCCTGACACCTGTCAGTCAACGAGCCCGCGTCTCGAGGATTGTTGTGATCGGCTCCGTCACCGAGTACGAGGCGAGCGTCTGTCTGTCTTGTCATCGGTTCCTGTCTTGCTAAGGGGCTGCCGACAGCACTTTATTTCGAGACCAATACAGATTTTCCACACGTTAACAAGCTATGGACTGGAATTCTGATAGTAACCTCCGCAACAACTGGCCAGGCTTAGGGTTGGTGTGAATAGTTGAATGTTTAGTTGATAGTTAGCTGGGACCCATAATCAGGGGCCTCCAAATAAATAGTTAGCTCTGGCTGTCCCGGTTGGTCATCTCAGGCCTTGGTCAAATAGTATTTGAAATCCAAGTTCCATTTTACCAGGCGAGATCAATCAAGATAAGTATTTGAAATGTTAAAAATAGTATTTGGATCCAGGCGAAACACTGTCTTCCATTAATGTCCAGTGCAGGCCATGGTTTATAACGGCTGGCAGGCCACCCAGCATTAAAACGCTATAAATCAGCTGTGCGCTGCTCTAATGCCTCCCCCCTGCAACAAAAGAATAGTGGAACTACCAGAGCTAGCTGTGATTTAGTGTCATGGCGAGAGGCAGGCAGAGTTCTGTGTGTGTGTCCGAGTGTGTGTGTGTGTGTGTGTGTCATTGTACACTGAATGGTAACATAATTAAAACAGGATATGGGTGTATATTTCCCATGGGACTGTTCCAGGTCTCTAAGAGCACTAAATGAGTGGTAATGCGGCTTCAGTCAGCATACACTGTGTGTGTGTGTGTGTGTGTGTGTGTGTGTGTGTGTGTGTGTGTGTGTGTGTGTGTGTGCGTGTGCGCATGTGTATGCGTGTGTGTGTATGTGTGTAGGTGTGTTTCATCTGTAATTGTGCCGAACATGCAAAAATAGGTCCCTCTCAGCAATACAGCGGAATACACCACCTGTACCCTCGTTCTGCCTGTAGCTTGCCGCCTCTCCTCCATCCCCCCTTCTTCTCTCCTTCCCTGCGCCATCCCTCTATCCCTGCTCCCTCCATCCATTCCCTCCTCCTCTCTCCTTCCTCTCTTCCTCCACCCCCTCACGCCACCCTCCTCTCTGCACCTACCTGCTACGTACAGCTCCAGCCGCGCATGTGTGTGCAGTGGCGTATTTAGGCATGGGGGGGCGCCAGGCCTAAGACAATTTGAGGCCTTAATATTAGCTAGAAATATTTGTCAAAGAATCATATTATTGAAATCATATTATAAGAAAGGTTGGGAACCCCTGAGTTAAACTCTCTATCCTGTGTACTGATGATTACCATGTGTACTATATTGGGTCTGTTGGGGTTTTTAAGCCTTTAATTAGCCAAGGAGGTTGAATGGTTCATTTGGTTCCTCTCCTGAAGGTTTGACTCATACTGTATTTCAATGCAAATTCAGGGGCACTTCTGAAATATTTTGGAGCACCCACTGCCCAGCATGAGGGCACTGCCACTGGCCAGGGTGAAGAGGAGCCATCTACCTCCTCAGCCACACAGGGATCTACTGACCAGGGCGAGGAGCCATCTACCTCCTCGGTCACACAGGGTTCTACTGACCAGGGCGAGGAGCCATCTACCTCCTCAGCCACACAGAGATCTACTGACCAGGGCGAGGAGACATCTACCTCCTCGGACACACAGGGTTCTACTGACCAGGGTGAGGAGCCATCTACCTCCTCAGCCACACAGGGTTCTACTGACCAGGGCGAGGAGCCATCTACCTCCTCGGTCACACAGGGATCTACTGACCAGGGCGAGGAGACATCTACCTCCTCAGCCACACAGGGATCTACTGACCAGGGTGAGGAGCCATCTACCTCCTCAGCCACACAGGGTTCTACTGACCAGGGCGAGGAGACATCTACCTCCTCGGTCACACAGGGATCTACTGACCAGGGTGAGGAGCCATCTACCTCCTCAGCCACACAGGGTTCTACTGACCAGGGCGAGGAGACATCTACCTCCTCAGCCACACAGAGATCTACTGACCAGGGCGAGGAGCTATCTACCTCCTCGGCCACACAGGGTTCTTCATCACAGCACATGTCTGAGGATGAAGACTCATATGCAGCATCTCCCCAGCAGGATTTTCCAGGTGTGTTTGTGTGCACATACATGTTAATGTATGCATCCCTTTATACAGTAACATAAACAAAATAAATGATTTATTTCCCTTTTACAAAGTTTTACATTTCAATATTGAGAACACCTAAACTGCATACTCATGTGTGAATATGTTTATACGATGTGTACATTTGCAATTATTTAATAAACACGTTCTGCACTATTAACCCATGTCTGTCGCTCTATTTCAACGTATTGCTATTTCATCTGTATACAGCTGTGTGTGCTGCTATTTTGGCCAGGGCTCACCTGAAAAAGAGATGCAAATCTCAGTGTGACTGGTTAAATTTCAGAACAACTGAACAACTTACTTCTTCCTGTTAAAATGCTATATGGCATGACTATATTCTTAAATGTTTGTCAAATTGGCATACCCATAGGCCCGTTGGGGATGGGTGGGTGACAGGGTTGGGGGGAGGGGCGCCGTAGCAGGTGGTTCACCCTGGGTGGCATAGAAGCTAGAAACGCCACTGTGTGTGTGTGTGTGTGTGTGTGTGTGTGTGTGTGTGTGTATGTGTGTGTGTGTGTGTGTGTGTGTGTGTGTGTGTGTGTGCCAGTGAGAGGTGGAAGCCAGTGTTTACGAGAGATCACACCCTGCCTGAGGGCCTCATTACACACACACACACACACACACACACACACACACACAGCCAGGGGCCTATCAAGCCCGTGTCGCATGGCTTTACAGAGCACAAAGCTGGCCAGACCAGGTCAGGTGGTGTAGGGCCGGTCAATACAATCCATTTAGCACTTCAATTATTAACCTCAACACTAGGGTCAAACCAAGTTTCATTGTGTAGAGAGAGAGAGAGAGAGAGAGAGAGAGAGAGAGAGAGAGAGAGAGAGAGAGAGAGAGAGAGAGAGAGAGAGAGAGAGAGAGAGAGAGATAAAAGATGGGATTAGAAAGAAAGACAGGAAGAGAGAAGAAAGATAATGTGTGTGTGTGTGTGTGTGTGTGTGTGTGTGTGTGTGTGTGTGTGTGTGTGTGTGTGTGTGTGTGTGTGTGTGTGTGTGTGCGTGTGTGTGCGTGTGTGTGTGTGTGTGTGTGTGTGTGTGCGCGCGCAAGAGAGAGAGAGAGAGAGAGAATCCAGAGAAGTAGTCGCTACTGAAACACAGCCGGAATTAACAGAACGGTCTCTTGTTAGCGCGGGCCGTTTCTGAAAAGCCCCCGTTCTGACCCCCGCACATCGACCTCCCGCCATGTGACAAACCACTCCTGCGGAAAAATCGGCACTCCAGCTCACAGCAGGGCGGCTGGTAGGACGTGAAGAGAAAATAATTGGTAGCCTATTGAACAAGAAGGACACAGGAAACTAAAAATGAGTCCAAAATCAGGTTTAGGAGGACCTTGTAAAAGGCTCAGACTGGATCAGACCCAGTTAAAGAGGTCGAGCATTTGAATACGGAGATAGACTATATTCCAGAGGAATGTAGTTGACTGTCTGTATCGACAACCAACGGAGAGCGCTTCATAATGTATGGACTCACCTCACACTGCTTGCAGCAGTAGGCCTACACAGTAGGCTAGTGCAACCCACGCGTTGCGGCGTGCCCTGGGTGGGATTCCAACTCTGGGTCTCCTGCGGGACAGACGCCGTTGTAACCATCTACGCCGATGAAAAGCTAGCTCTTCCATCAGCACGGGTGGACGGTATTTGTACTCAGGGAGTGAGTTTAACCAACAACTCATTACCTACTCGAGGACTCAGTTTCACTCGGTTACACTAGGACACACAGCTCTACTTCTGTTTCTTGAGAGACTTGCCCAAATGGCAAGCTGAGGTTGGACGAACATTGGGACACAGCTGGGCCACAGAATCTCATCTCTGACTCTTTTATCTGCAATCCACAAAAATGTAAAAGTGCAATTCTAGTTGCAATTTTAGCTGCCAAGTTGACCATGCGTGGGTAGTATTAACAAATTGATTGTCAGTAGCCTATGCAAAATTGTAACACCACAGCTGTTACCAATCCACTAATTAGACAAAGAGAGCAGACAGATTGAAAATGCTTCTGCTCTAGGGGTGGCAGAGCTATTACGAATAGCCTATACGCTTGTTTACAACTGACTCACATTCAAACTAGACCACATATCCAAGAAACTGTGAAAGTGCTAGATAAGCTCTTCCAGAAGACCTTTCACCCTCGACTCCAGAAAGAAAATATCTACCTTTTAGCCTCTTATACAGCAGCACTTATTCAGTCGTCATGGCGATGTGTCGCCAACAGGCAAATAAAAAGTCATGTTCATGTTCTCTTTAATTAACTGAATAAGTTAGATAAGGTCACCAGGGAGACTCCAGCACCTCTCTCTCTCTCTCTCTCTCTCTCTCTCTCTCTCTCTGCAGAGGACTACAAGGAGGACGTGGACAGTATCTGCTACTACACAAACTGAGGAAAGTGAAACTGAAGAAAAGAGAGAGGGTGGAGGGTAAACTTGAGCTAATCAGCACCAAGGAAGTGTGGGAGGGGATGAAGAGGATCATGGGGCTGAGTCCTTCAGGTCCAGCTGTGGGGGGCAGTCAAGAACATGCTAATGAGCTAAACCAGTTCTTCAGCAGGTTTGACGCAGCCCCCCCCCCCCCCCAAGCCCTGTGAGTCTAGAAAGCAGCCCAACTTCTCTGCTCAGTAAGAGTCATGTTCTTTGACTTTTCTAGTGCATTCAGCACCATCCTGCCCCTCTGGCTCACAGAAAAGCTCCTAGTAATACGGGTAGGTCACGACACGGTGGACGTACCTCACCTGCAGACCACAGTATGTCAGACTTGAGGAAAATAGCTGTATTTTCAGAGAAATGTATTGGTTTAATCTGATCCTGTTAGCCGTTTCTAATGATGATGATTGACCCCTGAGTGTGGCTGTCTGCTCTGTTTTCTGTAAGAAACTGTCTCCCCCTTCCATAGACTTATGAGATAAAGATGACATTCCATGGTTGGTACATTCTGTGGACAACAGCAATTAATGGAACCCCCACAAGGCTGTAAGCTGCAGGAGAGACCAGACCAATCCAGACCAGTCTGATTGGGGAAGGGGGGGGGTGGAAAGCCCCCAAACCATAAGAACCGTGCTCAAGCTCAGATGCTTAGATTTTAGGCCAGACAGTCATACAGACAGGCAAGCTGACATTAGACTAGATGCCATCGTCTTTTGTATGCTATAACCTTCTGTAATAAAACAGCTTTTGATTGTCGCTCAAATCCCGTGTTGGAGAGATTCATTTGGAAAACACCTGGAAAAGGGACACTGGACTGTGTGGTATTTGTGAGATATTGGGGGCCGTCTTTTATTGAAATAAAAACAACGCAGAGGTGAATAAGGACAATAATAAAAGACAACGAAAGTCAACAGACTGCAGGGCTGCCTGTCCAATGTGGTGATAAGCAACACAGGCGCTCCCCAAGGAACAGTTCTGTCACCTTTCCTATTCACCCTCTACACCTCCTCCACCACCACCTACTGTGGACTGCATCAGGGCAGATGGGGAGGAGTACAGGGATGTGGTCACAAGATTTGTTCAATGGTCGGAGGAGAACCAGATCCAACTCAATGTCAGAAAAACTAAGAAGCTGCTGGTGGACTTCAGAAGGAACTAGAGACCCCCAACCCCTATTACCATCCAGGGAGAGGAAATTGAGATGGTGGACTCATACAAGTTCCTGGGAGTGCACTTGAACAACAAACTGGACTAGACAGACAACAGTGAGGCCCTCTATAGGAAAGGACAGAGCAGACGGTTCTTCCTTAGGAGGCTCAGGTCTTTTGATGTGTGTAGCAGGCTGCTGCGGATGTTCTACCAGTCTGTGGTAGCAGCACACTGTTCTTTGCCGTTCCCTGCTGGGGAGGCAACATCAGGCCTGGGGAGACAAACAAGCTGAACAAGCTGGCGAGGAAGGCCAGCTCTGTATATCTATGCAGTATGGTTATATGCATGTACATATTCTATACTTCTTTACACATGCTGTATGTATGGATGTATATACTCTATGCTCTGTTTATGCTTATCACTAGTATGTATATTCTGTATTCAATATTTCCACCCTTCTACTGCTGAAACACCAAATTTCCTTCTACAGGGATCATTAAAGTTAATATCCATCTAAAGCCTAGTCTACTGGTCAGTGTGCGATGGATGGTGTAAATAAGTTATGGTGAAATGTCCTAAGAAATGGAGACAGCGCCATCCACTGGTATTTTATTGTAATTACACTGTTCTCCGGCACTAAGAATTACTGTTGATTTAACAACATGCCTTTTCAATCTATTCAGTTCTACCGCTTTTCACTAGATATGCTACATAATAATCAAAAAATGAATCTGCTGGCTCCACAAAAAGTGTTTTATATACCTACAGTTGAACAAATTATGCAGTGGAAGGAGAGCTTTTATTCACATCTTAGGAGCACAATAGCATCATGGCCAGACCATGGCCAATTTCCTGCTCTGTTTTTACATAGGTCTACATTACAATAGCACCATCTGCTGGCCATGAACGACCTGTTGTGGCAGGAAACACAATTACACATTTCAACCACCAGATGACAGGATACTGATGGACCTCCATATTTAGTTGACACTGGTGTGAGTCCCCTACCAATATCCAACAATTATTCCCTAGTGTGTGTGTGTGTGTGTGTGTGTGTGTGTGTGTGTGTGTGTGTGTGTGTGTGTGCATGCGTGTGTGTGTGTGTGTTATTAGATAGGTTATATTACATTTTTGCACTGCCTCTACTCAGTCACAAATAACGAGCGAACAGGACCATGGTGGACCATTAGGTGTGTGGGCGGTTGGGTCTGACTGTCTTCCATTTCATAGTTAATAATGTATGAAAGCACCATAAAAGGCTGTACCTTTCAGTGAACTTACATTTGAAGGTGCTGTATTGGTACTGATGAGTGATGTAGCCTATTTTTTGGTAATTAGGTGTGATGATTTATTGATTTTAGAGGGCTACACTGGGGAGAGGTAAAGGGCCCTTTCGCCAATGAGGTGTGTGTGTGTGTGTGTGTGTGTGTGTGTGTGTGTGTGTGTGTGTGTGTGTGTGTGTGCACATTCGCTTAAGGCAGAGGGAGAAGGAAGTCTGGGTACTTTTCTTCTGCTGCAGTCTTGGTGACGAGAGATGTGCAAAGGTTCCTGGATTACTGCTTTTGGACATTCTGACTTTCTGAGGATCTGAAGTGTGAATTTCAAGGTTTTTTCCTGTTAGGTAGGAAAAGGAGAGAGGATTGATTTCATTCCCCAGCTCATCTTAACTGTGTACACGGGATATTCTATTATTCTTGGGGAACAATGGAACACCATGGAACTTGAATGGAAAACGATAATTTTTCCTAAAAAATCTGCAAGATTCTGAATCTCGGGTTTTGTTTGGAACTGACACGGAGAGACTGTGTGTGTGTGTGTGTGTGTGTGTGTGTGTGTGTGTGTGTGTGTGTGTGTGTGTGTGTGTGTGTGTGTGTGTGTGTGTGCATGTGATAGAGTTGGTCCAGTGAGAAGAAACCTCACAAAAGCTTAAAACTTGTATTTGTATGAGTGGATATTTAGAAAACGAGTAGGAAGGATATTAGACAGACATCACAATGGATATTTGATTGGACAAACGTCTCCAGAAAGGATATTTGATTGGACAGACATCTACACATATTTGATTGGACAGACGAACAAACATCTCCAGAAAGGATATTTGATTGGACGCACACCTCCACATGGGAGGGACTGACCTTTGACCCATGACCTCATGCCTGCCCCACTGCGTTTTCTGGACGTGCCCGGAGTGACTCCTCTGGCCAGGGGCTGTGGGCGGAGCGTTCGCTCTTAAGGCAGAGGGAGAAGGAAGTCCAGGTTCCTTTCTTCTGCTGCAGTCTTTGCGACGAGAGAGCTGCAAGGGTTCCTGGATTACTGCTTTTGGACATTCTGGCTTTCTGAAGATCTGAAGTGTGAATTTCAAGGTTTTTCCTTTTGGGGCAGGGGAAGAGGAGAATATTGATTTAATTCACAACTCAACTGTGTACAATATATTCAATTGGAGAACGATGGAACGCTATGGTACTTGAATGGATAATGATAATTTGTCCTCAAAAATATGCATGACTGTATCTAAGGTTTTGTTTGTAACTGACAACGAGACTGTGTGTGCGTGTATGTGTGCGAGTGATGAAGTTGTTTCACAGAGCAAAACCTCACAAGAAACCTAAAGACTTGCATTTGTTTAAGTGGATGTTTGGAAAATGAATGGAAAGGACACTGGACAGACCACACAATGGATATTTGATTGGACGGACATCTCCAGAAAGGATATCTGATTGGACAGACATCTCCAGAAAGGATATCTGATTGGACAGACCACACAATGGATATTTGATTGGACGGACATCTCCAGAAAGGTTATCTGACTGGACAGACATCCCCAGAGAGGATATCTGATTGGACAGACATCCCCAGAGAGGATATCTGATTGGACAGACATCTCCAGAAAGGATATCCGATTGGACAGACATCTCCAGAAAGGTTATCTGACTGGACAGACATCTCCAGAAAGGATATCTGATTGGACAGACATCTCCAGAAAGGTTATCTGACTGGACAGACATCTCCAGAAAGGATATCTGATTGGGCAAACATCTCCTGAAAGGATATTTAATCGGACACACCTCCACAGAGCAGAGACTGACCTCTAACCTGTGACCCCATGCCTGTCCCACGGCGTTTCCTGGACGTGTCCAGAGTGACACCTCTGGCCCTGGGCTGGACGTGGAGTCTGGGGACATACATGTGTCTCTTTTTCTCTCTGACCCTGCTATTTGTTGGACTACTCTGGCTCCTCCTACGAGAGCTACGACACGCTGGCAGATTATAAATCTGACCTGAGGTCGGTTTTACAGACCTAGGTTCAAACACTACTTGTAAATACTGTTAAAATATTTTGGGATTAAGTCTTCATTAAGTTCACCCAGTACAATAGAACCAAAGGAAACATCTCAAAGTGTAAACTCAGAGGTAAAACAAATGCACCTCAGACAGTTAACCTGCAGGATCACCTCCTAGAGAGAGAGAGAGAGAGAGAGAGAGAGAGAGAGAGAGAGAGAGAGAGAGTGTGTGTGTGTGTGTGTGTGTGTGTGTGTGTGTGTGTGTGTGTGTGTGTGTGTGTGTGTGTAGGTGTGCGCATGTGTAAGAGAGAGAGCGTGTGAGTGGGTGGGTGGATGGTGTGTGCGTGCATCTCATTTCGTCATGATATAGGCTAATCTTATACGTTTACTATGTTGTGAATGTGTAATAAATGGTTGATGCCAGTTGCATCGAGTCTACCTTATCATCCTCCTTTGAGAATTCTGATGTGGATTTCTGGAACATAAAAACCAAGTTCATACAGTTGTACAGTGTGATTCTTATGCCTACTACTTTCATATAAAAAACAACATTTCCCAGACTGCCGGGGGCTGCCGCGCGTAAGCTTATTAGTCACCGGGGTGTGGTCCACTTTTCCGACTCCGCCTGAACTCTTTCCCTCTCTTCCCCTCACTCCGAGACCGGCTGTGTACCAGAACCGTCAGAGCCTCCGGTGAGTCAAGTCCCACTTGTTGATTCATATTGACGTTAGTCAATCCCTGTTGTTGAGTAATATTCTGTTGTGTGACTAACTCAGGTGATGTGTTACCTGTAGACACGCAGGAGGCTACTACACGGATGCAGGTCTAGCTGATGCGTAGCCGTCTTTGCCTAGGCTATAAACTGGTTCTAAAACTGCCATAAATCATTTGCCTGTGTATACTTCTCTCTTAAAAGTTATGAGGGTAATGCTTGGAAAACTTTTGTGTCGAAATGCCCTCGACTTTAATAATAATGTGGTTTTCTTTCTTGCAGAGACAGCGCCCTTTTACCGTGAATAAAACCAAAGCCGATTTTCAACATGGTAAGCAACCTCACTGGTCCGTAATGTGATTTTACCCTTAATTGTATATTGGTAAAGCTCTTGCATAAACTTTAAAATGTCAGAGAGAAAAACGTGAATCCGTTATTTTCGATTTTCCATTTCGGTTTCCAGCATCTGAAACTCAACCCACGGCAACGCCCCTTCATTAAATAGTCATATCTATCTTTATTTTGGGAGTTCTGTAACAGGCCGTTTGGAAAACATGAATTATTGATTAGCTTTAGCCTACATTCTATAGCTAGGATTTTCACGAATTGAAAAAGAGTAAAACAATAGACTATTTCTCTTTCTTCTGCGTGAGCGTTGAATATAGGTTCCATTAATTTAATGTATACTGTATGTAAATGCAGATGTAGTCTAATGTTTCATGGGCGGGCGGGGGGGGGGGTCTGAGTCTCCTCAATGAGAACAGTTTGTTTCAGTAAAAGTGTGTGTGGATTGAGGAAGTTCAGTGTATGAGTCATACGACTGGGCTTTACTCCATCCAGGGCGGGTTGTTCGTGGGTCTACCTCCCTCCCCTCTCCCTCACTCTTTTTTCTCTTTCCACTCGGTCGGTTTGCACGTCAAATTGGAAGACATTTCTCTCTCTCTCTCTCTCTCCACACCAATAAACTGGCAGGCTTTGTTTCATGTTTGCCCAAGTAATTATGCAAACATATATTATGAACAACCTGGCAACCCAAGTCTTTCTCCCTCCACTAGACAGACAGGCAGACAGACAGACAGACAGAGGGAGGGAGCTGTAGCTTAGTTCTCTGAGGCATCAGCTGACCGTAAACTGCGTATCCAGCAAGATAAGAGTGAGTCATGCTCCAGCTGTCTGGAGTTGGTTTTGCAAAGCCCAACGGCTCAGATTGATGTTCAGTTCATGCTCCTCAAAGATTAAACAACCGGTATTGAGGGAGACTAGTCATGAACCGACCAGAGATGATAGTCTCTTCTCAGGCTTGGTCCCCTGGCTGTTGTCCCTATAGGGAAGAAGATGAGTGGAATGGTCTCCATAGTGACGGCAGCCCGTAATATGCGAGGGGGGGTGGGCAGGGGGAGGGGGTGGGCGGGGCCTGCCTGCTCCAGACCAGATGAGTGGAGTGTAGAGTCAGGGAGCGACAGAACGTTCTAGACCCGCTTCTCTGTTTAGGACGCTGCGCTAACTGCCTTCGATTGTTTCGCCATCGCAAGTCATCAGCACACACATTGGTTCTCTCTCTCTCTCTCTCTCTCTCTCTCTCCAGGTGCAGACAAAGTAAAGTTCATTTTCACCACCTTGACAATGTCAACTCCCAACATGCCCCCCCCGACTCCCCCTAGTCCGTGTGAGCACTGTCTGTGTCCTGACTTGTCTCTTTGGACACATATTTCACATACACTATGCGGGTTAGACTAGGGTCATAGACATCAACATTGCGATCGCCGTGTTGAGTTGAGGTGCGTTGTGCTTCGCCTCCATTCCAGGTCAATGAGTGCTCAACGCCACCGTTGTTCACTCATTCGTCTCATGAGCCAGCAGCATGTTGATTAGATTCTCGCCGTAGCTCGTGGTGCTGAGTCTCTGTGTATGTGTGTGTGTGCGTTGGGGGGGATGGTGTTTTAGGGCATTCCAGTGGGCATTCCAGATGGTCGAGTTGGAATTCCGTTCAGTTCGGCTCATTCCCGTGGTTCTCTACTGTAAACAATGTTCCCCAAATTTCCGGATGCTATTTCCCTAGTCTTTTGTCAAAGCATCAGTTTGTGTGTGTGTGTGTGTTTCATTTGTAGGGAAATTAGTCAACAATGTGTGTGTTTGTATGAGGGGGGGGTGTGTGTTTGTGTGGGGGGGGGCGTTAATGAGCTTGAGATGAAATGTATGTGTGCGTCTCCCTAATGAAGTTGTGCTGACGGGTGCGATGTCCGTCTCCAAGGTTTTATTGACGAGTCTGTCCACTCTAGGGAACACACACACACACACCATTACTACCACCTCTAATGTCCAGAATTAAGTGGAATGGGAAGGTAATCAATACCACATTATAGCCAACAACACATCTACAGACCTGCAATACACACCCTTTGTCTACTGTGCAAATTGTTCCGCATTCCGTGTTATTGTGGAACTTCTAACCTACCGTTGAGTTTATGACCCCGCTGTTTCCCAATTGGGAACAATAAAAGCATTATACCAGGGACAATAAATACTCATTACAGTCAGCAGGGCTGCAGAGATAATGAAAACTGGATCCTCTTATCTTATTACAGCTCATCTTTATAGCTTTTTTTAAATTATTTTTTTATATTTATTTCCAGGGAAGTCCTACTGAAATTACATTCTTTTTTTCGAAGTACCCCTGGCCAAGATAGCCGCAAGAGTTTCAAACGACATACAGTACAACATATTATGGGCTGTTTGTATCTATATGACATTCATCGTATTTATCTTTATTACTATATTGCTATTGGATACAGCAGTGAGCAGTGCCATAATCCCAAAAAGCGGTTGGAGAATACAGCAGGTTTAAACTACATTACCCAACATCCACCTGTCTGTTCCGATAGGCCAGCAGAGGAACTGTGAAAGCAGCCGGAAACTTCAATGCCAACGCGGACGCTGAGACGCTGTACAAGGCCATGAAAGGGCTGGGTGAGTGTGTGTGTGTGTGTGTGTGTGTGTGTGTGTGTGTGCGTGTGACACATGTCTCATTGGATGTAATGGATGTTGTACTGATAAATCTATACAGGGTGTCCCTGTGGCTTCTTGGAAGAGCCAATGAGAGTTTGTTCTAGAAGTCCCTTCTCATCGACCTCATCGACCATTTGAGGTTAATGAGATAATTTGAGGTTGATCATTAATCATAGCCTATATAGAACACATGTAGCCTCCACTCTCACCCTTAATAACATGCAATTGCTAAAATGGAACAAAAAATATATGTATATTTTTATAAAGTGACATATTCAGATATACCCAAGACATTGAAACGACAGTGAAAGGTGTCAGTTATGTAATGCTGGATGCAGTATGATGTCATGATGACAATGATGACAATGATGTCAATATGACAACCAGCCGATCTTTTCCCTGTCGAGGCGCCCAAACTCTAGATGTAAAACTCTAGACTCTAGCGACGGCTTTAACCTGTTCACACGGGCGGCGGGAAGGCAATCGAGCGGTTCCGCAACCGCCACGCGCGGCTGAGGGAAGCGGTCCCCCGGGATGGGGGAGAGTAATCTTGAGATGTTGTTGCCGTAGGAACGGACGAGGACTCCATCCTGCAGCTGCTCACGTCGCGTAGCAACGCCCAGAGGCAGCAGATTAAAGCCGCTTACAAGACCCTGCATGGCAAGGTGAGACCACAACACGATCTGACCTCAAGGCAACCATGGCTAAACAATGAAGCCGTGCTGCGACGCGACCTCAGTTCAACCATAAATCAACCACAAGACCCTGCACTTAAAAGATAAGGCTGCAAAACAGCCAGACCATTATAACATAGTGCAGCGTGCAACATGACCACAAGACCCTGCGTTACTACAACAGCGTTACAAAACTCTTACAAAACGTTAGCAATTAACACATCTCTCTCTCTCTCTCCAGGACCTGATTGGTGACCTGAAGGGGGAGCTTGGGGGCAAATTTGAGACTCTCATCGTTGGTCTCATGACCTCGCCCATCGCTTATGACGTGACGTGTCTACGCGACGCCATCAAGGTACATGGCGGAACGGATGAATAGGTCAAACAGAAGAACAGACAGACAGATAGGTCACAAAAATTACACTGGCACTATAAATGCAGAGAGGGTGAGCAAATATATGTCACATTTGCCGCACAACATATTAACATGGCATGGTCGGTCCTGAACTCTGACCTCCAGGGAGCGGGGACAGATGAGACGGTCCTGGTGGAGATCCTGGCCTCCAGAACCGCTCAGCAGATGAAGGACATCATCGCTGCTTACAGACAGGGTAATCTCACCCAACACACACACACACACACACACACACAGTCATACTCTGCATACCAGAATCATATAGGTGAATTACATGCCAGAATCATATAAATTATGTGTGTGTGTGTGTGTGTCCTGGAGCTTGCTCGATCCCCTTGTTGAGAGGGGTCAGGGAAGAATTTTTACAGCTCACTTTTCTGGCCCCCGGGTGATTACTGTTTTTTTGCTTCCCTCTGGAATATGTAGAGAGTGGGTCGTATGCCCACCTCCCTTGTTCTCTGTAAAGCGCATTGTGTTGCCTCTGGGTATGAAATGCGCTATATAAATAAAGCTTTGATTGATTGATTGATTGATTGATTGATTGATTGATTGATTGATTGATTGATTGATTGATTGATTGATTGATTGATTGATTGATTGATTGATTGATTGATTGATTGATTGATTGATTGAGTGTGTGTGTGTGTGTGTGTGTTCCAGAGTATGATAGTAATCTGGAGGAGGACATAACAGGGGACACCTCAGGACACTTCCAGAGGCTGTTGGTTATTCTGCTCCAGGTGAGTGTGACCTCCCCCTCCCTCTCTCCCTCCTCCCCCCTCCCTCTCTCTCCCTCCTCCCCCCTCCCTCTCTCTCCCTCCCTCCTACTCCTCTCTCTCTATCCCCCTCTCCCCCTCCCTCCCTCCCTTTCTCCTCTCTGTCTGCTGTCTGCTCCTGTCTGCCGGTGTAGATGTCTGACACAGATCTACTCTTTCAGGCCAGCAGACAGCAGGGTGTACAGGAGGGCACCATCGATAGTGATGCTCAGGTAACTGTGTGTGTATGTGTGTATGTGTGTCTGTGTGTGTGTGTGTGTGCGTGTGTGCGTGTGTGTGTGTGTGTGCATGTGTGCGCATGGGTGCGTGTGGATGTATGTTTGACACTATGTCACTGAGGTTGAGATTACAATGCTCTCTCAGTCCTAGCTTTTGCTTGTCTTGCTCAGGAATGTGAATGATGGCCACGAGTGTGTGGTTTGGTGCAAAAGAGAGAGAGAGAGAGAGAGAGAGAGAGAGAGAGAGACTGAATATTTGATCGGGAGCCAGATGTAACTGAAATGTGTCTATTGCGTAATTGTAGCCTCTGTGCGGTGACAAATGGGGTAATGGCGCTCTCTACTGGCGAATATGTGTAACAGCTCCAGCTTCCATCAAAAATAAACTTTAACAGCTAATCTAAAGTAGAAACAGTTATTTGTGGATTCTGTGAGAATGAATACAAAAATGGGTTAGTAGTAACATTACACGTGAAGCTTGTTGATGAAACCAAAGTTTAGATCCTCAACGATGGCAACAATCAAGTGTTTTCTTCTGTATCTATATTCATTTTTTTTCGTCTTCTTTTTGCTGCTGCTTTTTTTAAATTAAATCTAATAAGTATTTATTCATACACTGCACTAACTTTTATTCCTGTATTTTATTTTTTCTGCATTTTGTTTTAAATGTCATTTTTTTGCATTTCGTTTTATATGACCTTTTATGTGTTGCACTTTGTCTTGATGATTTTAATGTCTCATGTAAAGCACTTTGAATTGCCTTGTTGTTGGCGGGGTGTGTGGTTTCAGGCTCTGTATAAGGCTGGAGAGGACAAGTTTGGTACCGACGAGCAAGAGTTCATCACCATCCTGGGTAACAGGAGCGCCCAGCACCTGAGGAAAGGTGTGTGTATGTGTGTGTGTGTATGTGTGTGTGTGTGTGTGTGTGTGTGTGTGTGTGTGTGTGTGTGTGTGTGTGTGTGTGTGTGTGTGCGCGCGCGTGTGTCTTGTTGCGTGAGCGCTTGACATGCATGAGGCATGGGTGTGAGAGTGAGTGAGTGAGTGAGTCGGTACGTGTCAATGTTTATGATGTCCATACTAACGCTATGTGTGTGTGTGTGTATGTGTGTGTGTGTGTGTGTGTGTGTGTGTGTGTTGCAGTGTTTGATGCCTATATGAAGTTGGCTGGGTACGAGATGGAGGAAAGCATTAACAGGGAAACATCTGGAAACCTTAAAGACCTGCTGCTGGCTGTGGGTAAGACAAACACACACACACAAACACACATACACACACAAACACACACACACATATTTAAACACATAATTATACGTTATAAAGAACTTTAGTCTAATCTCTCTACCACACTTTTTTCCATCTCAAACTCCCTTCCTTCTCCCCTCTCTCTCTCTCTCTCTCTCTTCCCTCTCTCTCTCTCTCTCTCTCTCTGTCCCCAACTCTCTCTTCCCTCTCTCTCTCTCTCTCTCCCCAACTCTCTCTTCCCTCTCCCTCTCCCTCTCTCTCTCTCTCTCTCCATCTCTCTCCCCTCCTTCTCTCTGTCCATCTCTCTCCTGCAGTGAAGTGTGCCAAGAGTGTGCCAGCCTATTTCGCTGAGACTCTGTACTATGCTATGAAGGTGAGCACAAGTTGTTCTTGTCTTGTAGCATTAGCCAAACTCTTCACATATTGTATATCTGTCTGCTCTGAATACAGAACAGAACTGTGCTGAATGTAAGGACTGTATGAATGTAAGGACTGTATGAATGTAAGGACTGTATGAATGTAGTAGACATGTAGAAGACTGACTGACTGACTGACTGACTGACTGACTGATTGGCTGTCTGACTGACTGACTGACTGACTGACTGACTGACTGACTGACTGACTGATTGATTGATTGATTGATTGGCTGTCTGACTGACTGACTGACTGACTGACTGACTGACTGACTGACTGACTGACTGACTGACTGACTGGCTGGCTGGCTGGCTGACTGACTGACTGACTGCTTGTTTTTCTCCCAGGGGGGCGGAACCAGTGACCAGACGCTGATCAGGGTGATTGTGTCTCGTTGCGAGGTGGACATGTTGGACATCAGGGCCGAGTTCAGGAAGATGTTTGCTTGCTCCCTGCACTCCATGATCCAGGTGGGTCACACACACACACACACACACACACACACAATGTGCATCCACATACACATACACACACACACAGTTACAATCTCTGTCTCTGTGTGTCACAGGGTGACACCTCCGGTGATTACCGCAAGACCCTGCTGCTGCTCTGTGGAGGCGACGATGCGTAACCGTGACAACAGGCAATCTAACGCAATCCAAGACACCTCAGCTCGGCCCCGCGGGCTGTCAATCACTCACTGTG
The DNA here is from genome assembly GCF_949987555.1 of Borostomias antarcticus. Classification (NCBI taxonomy): domain Eukaryota; kingdom Metazoa; phylum Chordata; class Actinopteri; order Stomiiformes; family Stomiidae; genus Borostomias; species Borostomias antarcticus. The sequence goes on from NC_140253.1 coordinate 6,022,179, forward strand.
ATTGACAATATTTGCAAGCCAATAGGAAAGCTCAATTTCCACAAGAAAGCTTTGTGAGTGAGAGGTGGCCCACAATATCTCCAGCAAATAACATTTGTACTTATCATTTGTCATGGTAGCTAACACCAACTGTTGAATGACAGTTATATGCAGCTTTGAATCCACTTATATGCACGACGTGACTAAAATGAAGTTTACTCATCAGGCATTTTTAAGACATTTCTCAGACAGTAACTTGTTTTTCTATAATGTTCTGTTTGTACGGTCAGCACCAAAGAGCAATAAGCAGCAATAATAAATATTTCAACCAATATTTTCTCTGACCGCTGTATTTTTCTCAACATTAGCCCACGGAACCACACACACTGCCTGACTTCCACCCAGTTCTCTGCTCCCAGTACCACAAATATATACTCAGGTCCTACCCTTGCAGAGGTTAAAAGCATTGGCTTGGTGGGAACTTCTAGTATTTCACATATCACATGCATTGGAATCAATAGAGAGAGATTTTCAGGTGCGTACAGAGGACCATAGAGATGAGATGTGGAATAAATCTGAGTGTGTGTAATTACATGATTTCTCCACTGGAGGGGGCTAGAACAACACGAGTGGATGGGCAAGGGGAAGCAAGCCAAATCATCTGCTACAATATGACAATCACCAGGTTGTGTGTGTGTGTGTGTGTGTGTGTGTGTGTGTGTGTGTGTGTGTGTGTGTGTGTGTGTGTGTGTGTGTGTGTGTGTGTGTGTGTGTGTGTGTGTGTGTGTGTGTGTGTGTGTGTGTGTGTGTGTGTGTCAATGATGAGGCATGTATCATCAGGATTAGTTCAGTAGTGTAAATGTCAGGAGGAAGTACTTTAGAGTAGTTTGCTTTAGAGGAGTATGTATTGTCATAGATCCCAGCTTTCTCCTTGAGTGGCCACAAACACGCATCAAGCACACACACACACACACACACACACACACACAGACTGTGGGCAAATACTGACAAGACAAGAAAGCCGACTTCCAAACCCATGTGTGTCTTCCCGTCCGCCTTTTGGTAAACCCACGATTGTGTGTGTGCGCGTGCGTGTATGTGTGAGTGAGTGAGCACGGTGTGTTCCTCGGATATTAATCTGCCTTTAGATCTCACGCAACATTAAGCCTTTCATTCTTAGGTTCAGAAGGTGATGGCTGTTTTCAAATAGCAGATTAAGTACAGGCATGCAAACTTTCACCTTTCGGCGATATTCGCCGTTTTGAATCCAAAATAGATCACTTACGTGATTCGTGCAGATCCGATGAGAAATGTTTTTGTGTGTGGGGGGGGGTCGAGAGCCTGCCTGTCAAATCGACTTACATAGAAAGACAATAAATCTGTGAGTGTGGACATTGGGATTGGGCCAATGGAGCGCGGAAATCTGATATTGGATGCGTGTTTGGATCTGTATGCGCGTGCATTGACAGTAAGTAATCAGGCCAGATCCAGCCTGGCTTATGTGCATGGCTGGCTTGTTTCTGTTCAGGACTGGTAGGACGGAAGCTAGTCATGCCACTGAAATAGCTGTGAATTGAAATTATATGAAATAATGTCTGATAAATTAAGATAGGTCTCGTCGCCTGGACACATCAGTTCCAATGCTTTCAATGCTAATCCATCACATAGGAGAGGTAGGGGTACACAGGTTTTCCGTGTGGAGTGGAGGTGAGACTCCGCCCCCTTGGGACAGAATGGGTCAGGGGCAGTGCAGAGCCCTCCGGGCAATCTCCATGCACCCACCAGACCACTCAGGGGCTGAGTTGTGGGGTCTGTAGCGTGGATAGTGGCGTGGTGGCGAGGCTCCACCCCCTCGGTCAGAGCAGTTTAGGGTTAGTCCAGTTACTTCTGGGCAATCTCCATGCACCCACTGGTGAAAACCGTGTGTCTCTAGCCCGCTCAGGGGCTGAGTTGTGGAGTTCATGGCATGGATAGTGGCGTGGTGGCGAGACTCCGCCCGCTTGGGTCAGAGCTGGTCGTGGCCAGTGTACCTCTCTCCGAGCCACCCACTTGCCCCCACCAGTGAAGACCCTGTTTCTCTAGCCCACTCAAGGGCTGAGTTGTTGGGTCCGTGGTGTGGTGGCGAGACTCCGCCCCCTCGCGTCATATTGGGTCGGGGGCTGTGGACCCCTCTCTGGGCTATCCACCTGCCCCCACCGGTGAGTGTGTCTAGCCCTCTCGGGCTGATTTGTGGGGTCCGTGGCGCGGACAGTGGCATGGTGGCAAGACTCCGCCCCCCCCCCCCCCACGTCATATAGGGTCGGGGGCTGTGGACTAGTTTAAAGGATAGGTTCACTATTTTGGACACTAGGGCCTATTCTCAGTCTGTCTTACTTGAACGGGAAACACACATAGAGACTATAATTTCACTGATCTCCATTGAGCTAGCTACAGTTGTTCCGCAGGTGCACTCGGTACAATGGAAGTCAAAGGGGCAGTCGAGACTTTGGAAAAAGTTTGATAAATGTGCTTTTCCAAGACGGGGTGTAATCTTACTGGTCTCCTGTATGCACTCCTGTGAAATGCACTGTATCTCAATCAAGTGTTGAAACAAAAGTTCAATTTGAAACTGAACTATTGTGCTCAGGGGCCCTACGTGAGGTCTCACAGGTGAGGTCACCTACTGTACCTTAATTACACTGTGATCTAGTGCTACCATATGGAATGACAGATAGGGGTTAAAGCCAACAGATGCAGCCTGAGGTAGCCTACGTCAACGGTTCAGGGGCTCAGCGTGAGGTCGCTGACTTTGATTACACCCTGTCACCGTAGTACTCAACTATCAGGGCAGACATGTCATTTTTACACTATTTTACTTGATTTCTTGTCATTATCTTCATTGTGTTTTAGCTTCCATCTTATTTTCCTGCCTTTTGTTTATTTTATGTCTATTTTTATGTGAAGCAGGTCGTGCATGCGCACTCTTTTGTAAAGCACTTTGAGCTGCATTTATTTGTATGAAAGGTGCTATACAAATACAGTTGTATTATTATTATTATTATTATTATTATTATCTAGCTGACTGACTGAATAACTTAATGCCTTTTGCACTGTAAACTTCAGCACTAGGCTACGTTGTAGAGAGGAGGAGGGCTGAAAAGCAGCTGATCACAATTAGGCTACAAATCCTGACCTCACGTTGGAGCTTACTAGCTCGCTCGCTAATACTAGATAGATAGATACTCTTTGTAACGCAATATATTTGTAATGTTTTATATAACAGCAATGGTTCGTACTTTTTCCAACGTCTCGACTGCCCCATTCCATTGTAGCCACACACCTGCAGAATAACTATAGATACAGTAGCTCAATACTGAGACGATCAGGGAAATTAGTCTCTAAGTGCGTGTCAAGTTCATGTAAAACAGACTGAGAATAGGCCCTTAAGTCCAAAATAGTGAACCTATAACCTTTAACCCCTATAGACTAAGGAGCATTGAGTACGGAGGGCAGATTTCCCAGGAAGAGATTAAGCCCGGTGTTAGACTAATAAACATGTCAGTGGAGATTGAGAGGGTTTTCCAGTAGGCTAGACTTAATCTGTCTTGGAAACTGTCCAGACTTTCTGGGTCTGTCATTGAGACCTTCAGGCAGTGTCTCCAACCGTAGGGTACACAGTATCTGGACAGCTGTGAGAAGTGATACTGAACAGTACTTTCATGTAGCATCAAAGTACTGTAGTATTGTCTCTGGAACACACGGGGGAATATACAGTAGACTCTCTGTTGAGCTCGTAACTTTTATGGTGCTACTATAAAGTGGAAAGCATTTACTATAAAGTGGAAAGCATTTACTGAGTGTTTGGTGTGTGTGAGTGTGTGTGTGTGTGTGTGTGTGTGTGTGTGTGTGTGTTGCAGTCACCTCAGGTCCCTTTACACGAAACAGAGTCACCAACCGTCTGTTTTGTTATTGTTGTCGCGGAGACAGTTGCCCTTGATTGTTGCCAACGGTAACAGGCAGCCAATAACAGTGGCCGAAGGGCAGAACATGGGGTCAGGCCACCTCGAGCCACGATAAGAACAATACCTCCAAGCTCCTCCCACTCACTGCTCTGTCTGTGTGTGTGTGTGTGTGTGTGTGTGTGTGTGTGTGTGTGTGTGTGTGTGTGTGTGTGTGTGTGTGTGTGGCAGCATGTCAGCTTTGTAGGTCATATTTTACACTCCAGTACTGATGGGGACTCTGAGTTTTGTTTTGAAGTTGTGTCCCCCCCAACACCCTACACCCCCACCCGCCCCCCATCTCTTCCTCTCATTACCCAGAATGCCCACCATAACTCCGAAATGATTCGAATTGACATCTCCACTCTGGTTTCTCAAGGTAGATTCAGCTCACATCTTCTAACAAGTTGTGTCAACACGCAGAGATGAATGGATTCCAAGACATACCAACCAACCAAGCCAACAGCGTTTCTCACCCACATGAAATGAGTCATTCTCCCTGGACAGCAGATACTGTACTCTTCATAGTTTCTGGGAATTTTTGTTGTTATTGCACACATCCTTGCAAACAAGAATGCCGACTTCTACAAGACCAAGGATCAATTAGCCAATAAGATGAAAATAGAGGTGAAAATAGAGTTTGGGGTGAAAATAGAGTTTGGTTGCTCGGGGGGATTTGGTGCTGTCTTGATTAGAAGTTAATTTAAGCCTGATGAGCCAATTGGCATAGAATTTGCTTTTATACATCAAAACTTTAGCATATACAAAGAGACTTTCAATGAGCAAAAATTGAAGATGTCAGTACAATGTCATAAAACACACTAACACGTTCTTTCACTCTCTCTAACACACACACACACACACACACACACACAGGAACAAACAATACCCGTCAGTGATGGCCCTAACATTCATTGGATCATGTTGGTACTTGCAGTGAATGAGCCAAGATTCCTCAAAGGGTCTTTGAGGGAAGTGTGTGTTTTAATCACGTAATACTTTAGCTGGTGGGGGCCACCCTTCGGTGTGTGTGTGTGTGTGCGTGTGTGTGTGTGTGCAGGTGTTTTGTCAGTGGACATGGATATTTCCCCTCTCCATGAGGGGAACAAGAAGAGACTTGAAAACATCTGATCCTAAAAGAGAGAGCGAGGGAGAGAGAGAGAAGGAGAGAGAGAGGGGGGTAGGGGGGGGGTTGAAAGCGTTCTCTTGCAGAACATCTCCGGATGGGGCAGGGGCCAGTTGCCATGGGAATGTCACAGGAACTACCCCTCCCCCCTTTGACAGAGAACAGTGAAGAGGATCAGTGCCTATCTGAACCGGTTTGGGTCCAAATCTTTTGGTGCAACCGTACACCAGCATGGACGTCATGTTTCCAATGGCGTACACGTCTCAGTGTCAACCCTGTTAGTGGGCGAGGGCAAACCATAGGACAACAAGTTTCTTCCCATGGACACCGATCTAGCCTCGTCCTTGACTAACAGAGACATGTAAACATGGTCTGATAAACTTAATCTACATCAACTTTCTCTGTGTTGTGAATTATAGGCATAATCTGTCACCTGGGAAATCAACCCTTTCAAATCTGTTGGATCGTAACAGTGTGAACAACACAGAACAATCCCAAATTGTTGCCTCAGAAATCTCCTTTATTCCAAACCACAAATCCTTACTATTAACTTTTTTCAACAACGTTAACCCATAAAGTGGGACAAACAATCAGGTGAGTACTGTTTCCAAGTCATGATTGGGTCCCGAATGACATGATGTATAATTTCCTCCAATCAGAGCTTCCCAAAGTAATCTTTTCTTTTTCTGTGCCAATGTAGCTGCTCAAGCCTGTGGTTCGGATGCCACAGATTGTTTGTGTGCGTGTGTGTGTGTGTGTGTGTGTGTGTGTGTGTGTGTGTGTGTGTGGTGCGTGCGTGCATGCGCGCGTTGGTGACAACCCAATACTGCCCAGAGCTGGCACTGCCTTCCAGAACATTCCACAGCAAACCGCTTTGCTAATGATATGGAATCAGGGAATTACAGCTGCCTAGGCCGCCTGTGCTCGCCTAGGCAAGGCCTTTGAACTGGCCTGTTATTGTTTTTGTATTTCAGATGTCAGTGCTGAAGGGATCCAGTATTCAGCACGCACGCGCAAACACACTATCCATAAGCACACACACATTATCCATTGTGTGCGCGCGGGTGTGTGTGTGTGTGTGTGTGTGTGTGCACATGCAGAGTATCCGGAAAAAAAAACTAACCTTTACACGACAGCTGTAGCTGACCCCTGTGTGTACAAATGAGTCTTTTCCGGGGAGGAAGCTAATGCCAACCCCCCTCCGACACACACATACACACTCTCAAGTCAGTGGTGATGTATTATGATCCTGCCTGGGGACCGCTCCACTGCGGGAGCTGTGTGTGTGTGTGTGTGTGTGTGTGTGTGTGTGTGTGTGTGTGTGTGTGTGTGTGTGTGTGTGTGTGTGTGTGTGTGTGTGTGTGTGTGTGTGCGGGGTGGGGGCTGGGACCAGAGAGGAACTGGGTGGAATGTGCAAGACTGATTTGACTACATCACAGGGGAGCGAGGGATGGGAAAACCATTCAGGAGGAGAGAAAGAGAACCCTCCCTCTGTAAAGCCATGCGGTCCATCCGTATGTCATTCTACTCAGCAAAGTCTCTAAAAACGTTTCTGCCTTTGATCCTACACACGTGCACACACACCTACACACACACACACACACACACACACACAGTCGTATGTGGTATGCCAAAGAATGCATAAGTTAAAAAAATGAATTGGTTATAGTGTTCCAGGTAAGTAACGCAGTGATAGAGGAGCTTGAAGAAGGGCTTGAACAGCTGGAGCCCTGCAGGGAGCACTGAGGTCAATGGGAACATTGCCTCTCTCACTCATGACCTCCGACCTTGAATAGCTTCCTTCCTGTCTGATGAAGTGGTGACAGTAAAAGGTGGAATTCATAGAGGGTGTGTATGTGTGGTATGGTGTGTGCGTGTGTGTGTGTGTGTGTGAGTGTGTGTACAGATGGACAGGTGGGGAGGGGACTGTGTGCAGGAGGGGTCAAAGTTCATAAGGGTCAAGAAGAGAAGAGGAAGCAGGACGAAAAGATACAAATCACTTTAACATTTTCACACCCACACTTGACCCCTATCCTGCGAGAGTGTCTCTAGGGCAGCTATAGTGATGGAGCCAATGTCCAAACACCTTTAAAGAACAGTACCCCCCACCCCTCCACTGTGTGTGCATGCGTGTGTGTGTGTGTGTGTGTGTGTGTGTGTGTGTGTGTGTGTGTGTGTGTGTGTGCGTGCGTGCGTGCGTGTGTGTGTGTGTGCGTTTATCATAACACAGCTGGCTGCTGTCTCTGAGAAAGTAATTAGAGACCCTAAGTAGGAAACAGACAGGAGATGTATACACTCACATCCGGATATGTACAGCATTTACGTGTGTGTGTGGGGGGGGGGGGGGGGGGGGATTTGTGCCTATGGGTGTGTGTGTGGTGTGTGTTTGCATGTGTGCATGCGTGTGTATTTGCCTGTGTGCATGTCTGTGCGTGTAAGAGTGTGTTACAGTATACATTTAGAAAACCACAACTTTTCCACAACTGATCAGCCAGCACACACACACATACACACATCTACCTATCTGTTACCTAATCCCATCCGTCCCACCCATAAAAATCATGTAATGTATGGAACAGCATGGCTGGAGGAGAGAGAGAGAGAGAGAGAGAGAGAGAGAGAGAGAGAGAGAGAGAGAGGGTGGGAGAGAGAGAGAGAGAGAAGGAGGAGGGGGTAGATGAGGAGAGTGAGTGCCTAAGGATAAGACCCTTCTGTTTATGTAGCAGCTAGCCTTCAATGGAACGCTTTGCCAGACGTTTTGTGTGTGTGTGTGTGTGTGTGTGTGTGTGTGTGTGTGTGTGTGTGTGTGTGTGTGTGTGTGTGTGTGTGCGTGTGAGTGAGAGAGAGAGAGTGTGTGTGCCCGTGCCCGAGGGTGTGCATTAAGCATGGGTGGGATGTGGGCGCTCATAGGGGAAGTCTTGCATAGCAGCGTTTGATCTTAAATGCCAAAAGCGGGACAGAATGGTCGGCAATACCCAAGAAAAACACACGCACGCACGCGCGCGCACACACGCAATCTTACGTTCCCATGGTATTTACTTGTTCTCTCTATTTGAGCGCACATACCATGAAACCACGCGCAGACTTGAAAGGGCTGCCTCACCATACATAAATCGAACTTTTAAGACGAGTTTCAATTCGTAACTTAATTTGATGTTCATGAAATATGTATTCTGGAACAGCCTTGGAAACCACCTGATATAGCCTACATTTTTATTAATAAATGTTATAAACGCAAAGCAAAAAAAAGAAAGAATATAAATAGAAAACGTTTATTTGTTCAGCATAAATATACAGTGGCGTGTTTTCAATTACAATATTCTTTGAGAGTGGTTGTTGATCGTGTTGGCCAGTAGCCTAGTATAGTGGCGGTCTCCTTACATTACAGATGATTATAGTTATTATGCGTTCTCAAGTCTCTTGGGGCTACCTGAATGGCGCCGTAAAAATTTTAAACAGAGCATAACATTCCCCACAAATCCATGGAAAGGCCAATCAGCTGCGAGAGCAACTCTGGGTCTGGCGCTCACGCATGTGCTCAGCAGTCTCCGCTCTGCACCATCGAGAAAAAGAAGGTGCACAGGCTCGCCCACGAGCTACTGCAATATTCGTCGGCGAGCTTCCGCTGGTCCACGCTGTCCGTGCACGCGCTACTACCCGTAGGCCTAGTAGTGCCCCTTGCCGCGGGCGCAGTGATAGTTTTGGCAGTGGACCGGGGGGCCACCGGCCGGCTCTTTTCCCGGGAACCAATGTCCAGCTTGAAGTGTGCATCCGGAGACGCGCGCCTACACATGCCTGCCTTGACCTGCGCGCGTTGATCTTGGCACAGCTTCCGTTGCAACTTCTTCAGTGCGCGAGCCACCTGCTTCCAGTAGCCGGCTGGATTGGTACCGAATCCCGGGCAGGTCGTGGGTCTGGCGGTGTAGTCGCAGGTCAATTGAGAGGCTCCTCCGGTAACGGCTGCCACGGGGTTCTTGCAATTGACCGTGAGTGTGACCGTATCCTCGCCTCGCGCTGTCCACGTGCACTGCATCTTGTCCTTGGTGGTGAATTTCCCCTTTGTCGCGCCCCTCTCCGCCCTGCCGGGAGCTGGTGTCTGGGGCTGCTCCGATTTACTGCCCCCCCCTTTCCCCTTCCGTCCCTTTCCGTCCCGTGCGCCGGTGGACACCGAGACCTGCTGCGCGAGACAGGCGAGCAACAGCCAGGGCGCGAGGTTCCTTAAGAGCAGCATGTCGTGCGCGAGGGGATGAGATAACGTGAACCTGCAGAGATGAAACCGCTTGTTTAACTGTGTAACAATAGCCTGCAAAAACATGTTCAGATCAGCCTATTATTATCACACTATCACAGTAATGATACTGATTTAATAAGAAGGCTTTTCCTGTAATAGGCTATTTCTGCAATGGAAAATGTAACGATGTAAACTAAACGATAGCCTATATGTTGAAGTAGGCTATTCTTCTACTATTAACTTACATATAGGCCTATATAATAAATAAATAAATAAATAGCCTATATATATATATATATTTTATTTTTTTACAAGTTCATGCTTTCATTGCCCCTCTGGAACGCTGATGAGCCATTGCGTGAATAAATCTGCTCCACTTTCAGCATCACATCACAAAACACGCGGGGTTTTTACGAGAGAAACGACTTTTCACAAACACTGTAGATAAACATACATACTCTTTTCATCCATTCATACTCTTTTCATCCAATCGAAATAGGCACGATTAGGCTACTTACCGAGAATAACCGCGTTTCCACGTGCGTAAAAGTGAGATGTTGTGGCTCGTGTACACATCTGGGTTGCGCGCATATGGCATTTATAGATCCTGCGACACGCCCACCTCCCCCGCCTGTCTCTGTCTCTCTCTCACACACACACACACACGCATACACACACGCACGCGGGCACACACACACTCACACAATGCCCTCTGCGTGGGAGAAATGTTTTCTTAGTGCGCACGTGATCAAACGGAGGATTTTTTTTCCCCAGCCTGATATGACACGTCCAAATTCCCGCCAAAGGGTACGATTCACGAGCCATGTGCAGGAATGTAGTCTTAATGGAGTGGCTGCGGCCTATGCTGTGTGTGCGGAGATGAATGAATGGTATAGGCTACATGAAGTTAATGAACACATTAACCAACAGTCGCAAATAGCAAGCTAAGTAACCTTTAAGTAACACTCAACCTGAGCAAAATATATATATAGAGAGAGGGGGAGGCCCACCTACCCCTAACTTTTCCCCCGACTGTTTCTCTCTCCCTATACATAGGCCTACATCTCCATAGCAACTTGTGGAATGCAGCCGATTATCGGTGGAGGTGTGGCGACTGAGCCCAGCCTCCGGTGTGTGTGTGTGTGTGTGTGTGTGTGTGTGTGTGTGTGTGTGTGTGTGTGTGTGTGTGTGTGTGTGTGTGTGTGTGTGTGTGTGTGTGTGTGTGTGTGCGTGCGCAGATTGGAGGCTATTTGTAGCTGCGCCTGCAGAGGAGTAGTTTGTAATCATAGATTCCAGAGCACATATAGGCAATGTATTAGAGAGTTTTCTATAGCACTGCGATTATGGTGCGTTTGGGTGGTTGGAGTGGTTTAAAAAGGGTTGTGTGTGTGTGTGTGTGTGTGTGTGTGTGTGTGTGTGTGTGTGTGTGTGTGTGTGTGTGTGTGTGTGTGTGTGTGTGTGTGTGTGTGTGTGTGTGTGTGTGCGAACTAAGGACACAGTCATGATGCCAGACCATTCATTCATTGATTCATGAATTGCAACATTTACTTTCATGACTCATTACTCTCCGCTCCCTTTCTCTCTCCCTCGCCACATCCCCTCGTTCACTTTTTCTTCATTCGATGATTTAATTCCACTCTGTCAGCACAAACAACGGCACTTCATAAAAGGAACTCATCATTTAAATGCGTAGGATATATGGAGTGTGAAGTTACAGGAAGTTGCAGTGTCATTTTGTGAGGTGTTGTGTGATGATTTACCGTAGGCTGTTGTAGTTACAGTAGGCAATGTGACTCAATTTATCTTTACTGTCCGCCGTAGCTACTTCTAAAACAGCCATAAAGCTACAAGAGAGAGGGAGAGGGATTTGGAGTGACCGCCTGTTGAAATATAAAGGCAATCAGGATTGTTTGCATACAGATATACGATATAAGATATAACGACTGATACAGATATGGGCTAGTGTATGGGCTGAAGTAACGACCTCAATATTTTGATTCTGAATTGGAGCCTATATCTGCAGCGATTTGGAGCCATCATGGAGCCTATTCTTGGCACTACAGCGCCTCCCCGTGGAATAGCGGTAGGCCTAACTCAACTCTTCTCAAACCCGGCAAAAAGCCTCTCCTTCGTATAAATAGTTACATTGTGGTGGCTGTTTTCTATCTGTCAATAGCCTATTCAGTTTGTTTTGGAGTATGTCATCGCATTCAGTTTATTATGGCACATTCCCTATTTACTTGTAGGCTATGTTCCAGCACAATACCCAAATAAAACGCTTGTGTGAGTTGTTTGCGATTTAAATACATTACTCACGTTCCTTTTCTGCTTGTTGACTCTGAAATGTTAACGGTAGTTTACATTAACTTCATGTAGCCTATACCATTAATTCTAAATTGATTGATCGATTGATTGATTGATCAAAATGGATCTTCAATTAACCCTATATCTTCTTTCTTTATACAGGCTACAAGTGGCTAGAGATCACAGTGCCAAGAGGGTGCATCTGTCAGTGCGTCTAACTCCCAAATGGGAGACCCGGGTTCTAATCCTGCCCTGGGCATGCTGAAACATAGCCTATGGGTTACATTGGTGCCGTGACCCAGATGTCTAGTGGTGTGTGAGTGAGTTTGGAGGGGTGAGTGTAACCGAGTGAAACTCACTCCTCAAAGGAGCGCTGACAGTCCCTCCAAGAGTGATGTCCTGGCGTAACTGTCAGCGCGTCCGCCTGCCAAGCGGGGAACCCGGGTTCTAATCCCTCCCTGGGTATACCGAAATGTATGGGTTCCACATGCATACCCATTTAAAATCAGTATATTCTTCCATTCAACATCCCTCAGTGTACCAACATCAATATTCTAAAACAGCTTTATGCTACTCGTATGTTTCCAACTACAGCCATTCATTTTGCACCTTTATCCAAGCAACTAGAAAGAGCTTGTTGTTTAAATACGGGCTCACGCCGTAGTAGTTGGTATATGTGCATATATTAACCTCAGCTTACTCTGGAGTTAACTCGGTTGTATAAGTACCTCCAACTGTACCATTGGAGCCTTAATTCGTACAAACCATCCTCTGTTCTGATCGGTGACATTTCATGGTCATCAGTCGGCAGCCATTTAAGCAGAGGCAAACACACTCCGGGACTTATTATGCTAACGGTGGTTTGAGTTTTGCTTGACATACACGTTACTCAACAACATGCATCAACTGTGTTGTTGGACAGAGAGCTACTGTTATGAAAAAGAAACACTACAGAGAGACAAGGGCTCTTTTATGAACTGATAGAAATGGCCAACTGACTGGGAACACTAGGCCTACTGAAGAACTGAACTGTAAAGACAAGCGGACACAGAAGCAAAAGTCACCATTCTAACTTTATTATGTTTACATTCACACTTTTGCTGTTCCAACTTTATTCAGTTTATTCTTATTAGTTTACTCTCCGATTCTCCAGATGTGTGTGTGTGATGACGTGGGAATATTACAGCATATACAAACAAAATCACATCAGTTTCATATCTACCATTGTGTGTGTGTGTGTGTGTGTGTGTGTGTCTGTGTGTCTCACAGTTGATTTACAACACACGTAATGAGCACAGAGTGGGAAAAAAGCCACCAAAAAACGTAGAAGAAATGCTCAGTAAAAGTTGGACTGTAACACGTTGGTTTATTCGGGGTCCTTTGAAGGGACGGAGGGCGTGGTGGGCTGGGGGGACTGGGCTCCCCTCCGTCCTCACCCACCCACTACTCCAAGGCCCTTGGTGGGGCCGAAAACAGGGGGCCATAGCTGGCTGGCTGGCGGCGGTGGTGGTGGTGATGGTGGTGGTGTGAAACTCCATTGCTGATGTCACAAAACCTGCAGAGGTAGAGAAGAGCCGTTGTGATGACGAGTGTGAGCCACGGTTCTGAGGCATTCTGAGCTGTTGTCTTACCGAGACTAACTGTAATGTGTTATTATCTGGCATATTCCTTCACTAGAATCCCAGCCCCAACAAAATCAGAAAACGAAAGATGAAAGATTTAAAGCTGCATTTGTGGAGAAGCCACAATGACTCACACTCATGACAGCGGAGAGAGAGAGATCGACAAAACAATAATGACGAGGATAGTACGACTAAAACGGTTCAAGAGAAGAGAAATTCCAGAGAATTTCCCCTGACTCCCTAGGTAGTCTGCAACTTCACTGCAACTTCATCTCTCTGCGGTCGGTGTGATCGATGTTAGCGGATACCGCTGGGAAAACCATCAGTGTTCCGTAACCGTCTGACCCTCTGGTCTCATGTGGAATGTGTCCCCCACCCTCCAACCCCATCTGTCCAGCTGCCTGTCCCGGTTCTGACTAGTCTCACACCCCACCCACCGCGCAGCCCTTAGTAACCTGCCGCTACGACTCGCCGCCTTCGTCCCATCTGCCTACCGCACTTCCTCCCGCTCCAGACCCTTCTCCTAACGCTCCCCGCGCCCCACCGAATCACTCTCTCTCCGCTTCTCTCCTCCTCCCTACCTCTCTCTCCGCTCCCCCTCTCCACCCCGTTCGCCGGATCTCCCTCTAGGACTCTTATCTTTTCTCTCTCTCTCTCTCTCTCTCTGTTTCCTTCTCTCCATCTCTCCCTCTCTGTCGTCCGCCCACCCACCTGCGTCTCTCAGTTCTGGAACCAGCCGATGAAGTAGGTGCAGATCCCGTGGAAGCTCTTCCAGCAGTACTCCTGCGCCACGCGGGACGCCCGTCCGTCCACACTCTCCGTGGGTTTGGGCAAGGGCTTTCCCGGCTTCACGGTGGGCTTCTTGGGCACCGCGGCCCCTGCTTTGCCCGGCTGGGGCTTGGCGGGCTGGGGCTGCGGCTTGGCGGGCTGCGCCGGCGCCGCGGCCTTGGGGGTGGTGGGGGCGGCGGGCTTGGCGGGCTGGGCTGGCACGGGCTTGCGGGCGGCGGGCTCCTGGGCGGCGGCGGCGGGCTTGGCGGGCTTGGGGGTGGCGGCGGGCTTGGGCCAGGACGCGAGGAAGGTCATGTGGGCCTCCTCGGGGTACTTCTTGCACATGGCCGGCCGGTAGACCTTGGGGCCCTGGCAGGCGTGGTTCAGCTTCCTCATGTCCCACATAATCTGCGTGAAGTAGTGGCGAGGGTTGGTGTTGTAGGCGCGGCAGAGGTTGGGCTTGCCCTGGAAGTCGCAGTAGTACGAGCGCCCCGGGACCGGGGCCTGGCCGGGGCCCTTGCAGGAGACGCGCAGGCGTGTGTAGTCCCCGGCGCCGGACACCACCATGGTGCAGGCGTCCTTGCCCTTGGAGGTGAACCGGATGGGCTCGTCCCAGACGCTGCGCTGTTGCGGTTTGCTGTTGTTGTCGCTGTTGTTGTTGTTGGTGGCGGTCTGGGCGTGCGACGCGCACACGCCAGCCGCTAGCACCAGCAGCAGCGCTCTCACCCCGGCTCTCATGGCGACGGCGACCGTGGAAACGGCGGACGGCAGTGGTATAGGTGTGTGTGGGTGGGTGTGTGTGTGCACCGAGGGTTGAGGTGTGCAAGGGTAGTCGACAGTCTCGCTCGGATTTATAAACCGCCTGGTTACAAAGGGGGCATTCACGTGGGATAGGTGGACACAGCCCAAACCCCGCCTACACACACACACACACACACACACACACAAACCACAACATCAGTCAAAGGGGCCGCCTTTTGCGGCGTTAGCAAACCTAATTGACAGTTCGGGAAGGGGAGAGAGAGAGAGAGAGAGAGAGAGAGAGAGAGAGAGAGAGCAGAGGTAGGGAGAGAGGAACAGGAGAGAGAGGGTGAACAGGAAGTGCCGGCTGGTAAAGAGGGAGGAAGGGAGAGCAGAGGAAGAGGGGGAGGGGAGGGAGGAGAGGAGGAGGAGGGAGGGTGAAGGGGCTTTACACATATGAAGCCAAGTAGCCTGAAAAAGCTTCAAGAGATATTATATAATCTCACATAAGAGAGTCTTTGACTATTGATGACGCGGAGAGAGGAGAAACGTCAATTCGGCCATATCAAAACCGCCGGGCTCGTCAGAAGACTTCAGAAGACGCCGGCCGGCTAAGCGCATCATCCAGGCGACATTTCCCGGTTGTTGTGAAAGCGATCTGAAGCCAAGAGTCGTCTGGGACGAAGCAGAAACCACGACAGGACAGCAGTGTGGAGCTGTGGTCTCTCCCTGGTATAGACTAGGCCTGGGAGCAGTGTGGAGCTGTGGTCTCTCCCTGGTATAGACTAGGCCTGGGGCTGGATGCACAGACAGACCGCACCATTATGGCAACTGGAAATATTCCATGAGGGCTGGACTGTGATGGGAAGGGAGGGGAGGGGGGGGGGAGGCGGGGGGGGAGAGGAGAGACGAAGATGGAAGCCATGTAAAGGACATACACACACACTCACTCACACACACACACACATATATATATATATATATACATGTGAAAGCTGTACATAATCATGCACACACACACACAGAGGATATTTTTCGTTTTAACCGGCGTCGGTCTAGTAGCAGGAGAAAGAGAGTCCTTGTTAGAGACAGTGAGGAAGCAAAGTAAACATCGGAAGCAGGCAAAATGTGTGTGTGTGTGTGTGTGTGTGCGTACTTGAATGAGTGCCTGCAATGAGGATGGGAAAGGGGTGTGTGGATCATAGCCAGAGTGCCCCCTGTGTGTGTGTGTGTGTGTGTGTGTGTGTGTGTGTGTGTGTGTGTGTGTGTGTGTGTGTGCGCGCGCGTAGGGGCTGTCCCCTGTACAAGATGTTCTCCTCTAATTCACTTTAAGTACAGTACAGTCAATTCCCCATCCGATAGGATGCAGCTACATCACGCCACATCAAGCCCCCCCATAACTCCTCCTTCACTCCCCAAGCCCCCTCAACACAGACCCAGACCCACTCGCTCTGTGTGTGTCTGTGTGTGTGTGTGTGTGTGCGTGCATATGATACATGAGTGATCTGTACAGGACTCCTGTGTATTTTGGCAGTCTATGTGGAACTCTGGCTAGTTACATACATGTGATACTGTTCCCTCTCTCTCTCTCTCTCTCTCTGTCTCTCTGTCTCTTTTCCACGGTCCCTCTTTCTCTGTCTCTTTTCCACGGTCCCTTACTCTCTTCCTCCTCCACTGTTTCTCCTCAGGCAGTTGTCAACCGTCTGACATTAATGTTGTTGGATTGAGGCCCTGATTATTATCATGGTCTGTTACAGCTCTTACAGAACAGCTCATGTTGGTGGACCCATTCAACTACTGTTACTGTAGTAGGAGGAAACACAGAAAAAGAGAACTGAAAAAGAAAGAAAGAAAGAAAGATAGAAAGGAGACTCACTGGACTGAAGTCTTTATTTCACAGTTTTCACGCTCTCAGCAACTCTCCACAGCGGTGGCCTCTGACGTCACAGCTGTGACATCACACAGTCTTGACGCCAGCGAGCTAGCTATGTCACAAACCAGGGGACATGGCTAACGACGTCTGACAAGCACCTACATACAGTAAGCATCCGCTAAGCTGGTCTGGTGGGGGGAGGGGGGGGTAGCCTGGTATGACCATCCCGATCTAGCGAGCTCACTGCTTCGCTTCACAATATCGTTAGTGAGACAGAATGTGAGCTCGCGAGAACGGGATGGTCGTACCAGACTAGGGAGGGAAGGGGGGGTGTCTGCAGAATGTCTGTTAGCTGGAGTGGTATGTATGTGTGTGTGTGTGTGTATGAGTGAGTGACACAGTGTGTGTGTGTGTGTGTGTGTGTGTGTGTATGTGTGTGTATGTGTGAATGAGTGAGTGACAGTGTGTGTGTGTGTGTGTGTGTGTTATAGTAAGGGTAGCTTATAGCACTGCCCTTCCTGCAGTAACGTGGACCAGAACAAACTCAGTAGTTTACATAAGACACTGTATAAAGAGTGTACAGTACTGTTAGAGGGATTGGTGAACCTCTGATCAATAACCGCTGACATTTTTCTGACTCAGTGGACTCAAGGTTGTCAGTTGCTACATTACAGTGTGACTGAATTCTGTTTCAATTCCATCAATTCAGGAAATCATTTGAAATTGAAAAAGCATAAATAGAAAACA
>NC_140253.1:6049546-6119546 GCF_949987555.1 Borostomias antarcticus
ACCAGCGACGACTCCACGGGGAACGCCTTAGAGAAGGCCGCCACCTCCACCCCAATCTCATCCAGCACGGCCTTCACGCCTAAACACCCACACACATACACACACACACACACACACACACAGGTCAGGAAGAGAGGGGTGGGGTGTCTGGGTACGACAGAGGAGGTCTTAACAAGGCTTCGCCTTTAGGCCACAGGTTCATTAGTTTCAGGCCCTGGAATAATATTTTTGTAGACGCTATTTATATAAGGGACGGGATGGGGGGTTGACTACGGAAAGGGGGCAGGGACACACTATAGAGTCAGGACTTACGAGGCAGAGCTGTGGTTTTGTCCCACATGCCCGGTCCAGATGGAGAGAAGAACAGAGAGAGAAAGAGAGAGAGAGAGGGTGTGAAAGTGAAGGAGCAGCAGGAAGGGTGAAGAATGGTTGATGACTGTATCGGACGTCTCACTCTGTACACACCGGACCCAAGGTCGACTGGCGTTTGAAATACGCTATTTAGTACTGTACAGTTGTACTGTGACACACACACACAGACATGCACACGCACACACATACACACACACACACACACACACACAGACACACACACACACAGACACACACCTGCCACTACTTCTTTGGTCTGCTCTGTGACCAGTCTGGGAGTGTTGTTGAAGGATGAGTAACCCTGTAGAGGAGAGAGAGAGAGAGAGAGAGAGAGAGAGAGAAAGAGAGAGAGAGAGAAAGAGAGAGAGAGAGAGAGAGAGAGAGAGAGAGTGAGAGAGAGAAAGTTATGTACTGGAAATTCAAGCCTAGTGTAGGGCTGAAGGTGCAAGTCATAAGGTATAACGTATAACATCTAGGGTCTACTGTAGTGTGTAGGGTGTAGTGTCTAACATCTAGGGTAGACTGTAGTGTGTAGGGTATAGTGTCTCAAGTCTATGGTTAGGGTTAGTAGTGTGTAGGGTGTAGTGTCTCAAGTCTAGGGTTAGGGTTAGTAGTGTGTAGGGTGTAGTGTCTCAAGTCTATGGTTAGGGTTAGTAGTGTGTAGGGTGTAGTGTCTCAAGTCTAGGGTTAGGGTTAGTAGGTGTAGGGTGTAGTGTCTCAAGTCTAGGGTTAGGGTTAGTAGTGTGTAGGGTGTAGTGTCTCAAGTCTATGGTTAGGGTTAGTAGTGTGTAGGGTGTAGTGTCTAACGTCCAGGGTTAGGGTTAGTAGTGTGTAGGGTGTAGTGTCTAACGTCCAGGGTTAGGGTTAGTAGTGTGTAGGGTGTAGTGTCTCAAGTCTATGGTTAGGGTTAGTAGTGTGTAGGGTGTAGTGTCTCAAGTCTATGGTTAGGGTTAGTAGTGTGTAGGGTGTAGTGTCTCAAGTCTATGGTTAGGGTTAGTAGTGTGTAGGGTGTAGTGTCTCAAGTCTATGGTTAGGGTTAGTAGTGTGTAGGGTGTAGTGTCTCAAGTCTATGGTTAGGGTTAGTAGTGTGTAGGGTGTAGTGTCTCAAGTCTATGGTTAGGGTTAGTAGTGTGTAGGGTGTGGTTACTGGACAGGAACAGTGTACTACTGACCCTCTGGACGATGTTGCTGAGGTCTGTCTTCAGCACGGCGTCCATACTGTCCAGCTGTTCGTGGACATCTGGAAGCTACCGCCACGGGAGCGAGCAGAGACACATTGAGGTTTAGTATCTGTGCTGTGTGTGAGTCTCCATCTGTGTGTGTGTGTGTGTGTGTGTGTGTGTGTGTGTGTGTGTGTGTGTGTGTGTGTGTGTGTGTGCGTGCGCGGGCTCGTACCTTGTTGAAGTCGGCGTTGACGGCCAGCTGCGTGAGCGTGGAGCGGACGGTGTTGCAGACGTGCGAGGCGCCGCTGCCGGTGCAGGCGGGGTCAGCCAGAGTGTTGAGCAGCGAGGTGCGTTCCCCCGACAGGCCAGCCTGCAGGCGGCTCGACCCCTCCTGCAGCACCTCCAGAGACGAGCTGACGATCTCCAGGGCGTCCTTGGTCTCCCGCATGGCTGGGGGTGGGGACAATTTGAGTTCAGCTCAGCTCATGTCAGTTCATGTGAGCTCCCATGATAAGGGACACATACTCACTCTCTCTCTCACACACACACACACACACACACACACACACACACACACACACACTGAAGGATCGGTCTCCACAATGACTTTGACAATGACACTGGGCTCCACTGGTCACAGCTCAGCAGGTTCACATGGACAACCACGGTGGTGGGGGGGTCGGGGTTCGACACTGACTCAGGATCTGTTTTTAAAACCAGTTACTCCGGGTTCACGGGCTCCACTATGACACTGAGGAGGGGGGGGGGAGACGACGACGACACCGGTTCGGAATCACTTCCTGTTTACCTTTGATGGCGCTCTCCACTTTCACTTAGAGGAAAGAAAGAAGGCACGGGGAGGAGGTGTGAGAGTTTTGAAAAGAGAAAGGGGTGCGTTTGATTCGCGGCTTGGCCTCAACCAGGAAGAGAACAATCGCGCCGCAATACGGCTGCATTATCCTGACGAACTGTCCTGCGGGCATTATAAAATATTCCAAGCTGTGTCCTGTGTACCTTTTAAAAGGGAATTGTTGTGTATTTTATAAAGTTTTCTAGTAGTGTGTAAAAGTCTTATAACCTATAGTGAATGTGCCATATGTAGTGTGTGAGGAGCATGTAGTACTACCTCCGGCCATGCGGAGGGCGTTGTCCAGGGAGGGCACCACTTCTTTCTCCAGCTGAAATTGGATTCTCCCTCCCAGCAACGGGCCGATGTCTGTTAGCACAGGGGACACGGCGTATAACACGACATCACTATCTGGCAGAACATTTTCAGGTTACAGGTTTTCTGCATGCAGAATTAAAGCAGCTTTTCGTTGCCGTTTCCAAACACCCTGTAATATAATAGTGTAAAGTTTGGTGTCTGTAAAGAGGCTAAAGGTTTAAAAAGGCGTTCGGGTTGAGAGTTTAGAGACTTACTGTCCATATCTGAGAGGACTTTGTTCTTGGCTGTGGTATACTGAGCCGTCATGTATTCGATTTGCTGCAAGATGAAACACACACACACAGGTTAGAAAGTGTGTGTGTGTGTGTGTGTGTGTGTGTGTGTGTGTGTGTGTGTGTGTGTGTGTGTGTGCGTGAGCGTGTGTGTGTGTGCGTGAGCGTGTGTGTGTGTGTGTGTGTGTGTGAGCGTGTGTGTGTACCGCTGGAGTGTTGTTAGCGAAGGTCCTCAGGTCTCTCATGTTGGCGTTGATGAGACGACGGGTACTTTTGATCTGGGCGCTGATGTTGTGATTGGCGGCATACGCAAACAGCACGCCCACCCTGTAAAACACACACACACACACACACACACACACACACACACACACACAGGTCTGATTAAGCACACTTGCCCTACACTTAACACAAAGGTTCGAGAGACCCAGGGTCAGACATGCAGTAAGAGATGTTGACCAGGAGAGGGCAGTGTACATCCATGAGACTGCTATAGGTCACTTCTACAAACATGTCAATCCTGTTACATAAGTCTACACAGATTCCAAACCCTATTACCGAAAACCATTTATCTCTCTCTCCTCCACTCCCTTTCTTCTCTTTCTCTCTCTCTCTCTCTCTCTCTCCCTCACACACACACATACACACACACACACACACACACAAAGGAACGGAAAATGTGATCATCTTGTCGATTAACAATTGTGTGTCTCTGCTACTCAGAAAGAAAGAGAAAGAGAGAGAAAGAGAGAGAAAGGAGAGAGTCAGAGACCTCAAGCACTTCTTTTCTCCTTGTGTCCGTCCACTCAACAATAAGATGAATGGAGATGGGCAGATAAAATAGAAAGTGATATCAGACAATAACTCCTCTGTCTCATCACCAAGCGCTTGGTCAGTGTGTGTGTGTGTGTGTGTGTGTGTGTGTGTGTGTGTGTGTGTGCGTAAGTAGTATGGTTGTGAGGGGGCATCAGACAGCGACCCATTCAGATAGAAAGAAAGACATCTCACTGCCAAGAGGTATCGGTGACACCTAATTGCCCTGCCCTGTACAGGCTGTATGTGTGTGTGTGTGTGTGTGTGTGTGTGTGTGTGTGTGTGTGTGTGTATGTGTGTGAGTGTGTGTGTGTGTGTGTCTTCCAATAAACCACTCACAGTGGATTCATTTGTCCATTGAAGGTTAACCTATCATGATTAGCACGAGGAATGAGACGATATATTCCAAAGGTCAAAGTATCAAAGGAAAAGAAAGGGGGAAAGGGATACAGTAGATGGACACAAACACACACACACACACACACACACACACACACACACACACACACACACAAGATAAGTGTTTTTTTTGTGCCTCTGCTCTGGGACTTATTACAGCACGGAAGCAGGTGGGAAATTCCCACAGGGAGCAACTTTTCCAAAGCATTGTGTCTGTGTGTCTGTGTGTACGTGCGTGTGTGTGAGCGCGCGTGCGTGTGTGTGTGGTGCGCGCCTGTCCCATATTCCACCTCTCTGGCTTTGTCTCGCCCGCCGAGATCGCTTAACGTGAGACAGCGCCGCCGCCGAGGGACTTACGTGATGAAGATGGAGGTGGCGATGAGCGCGGTGGTGTAGAACGCCCGCTGGCAGTCGCTGTTCTTCCTCTGGCGCTGGTGCATCTCGCCGCCACAGTTCTCGCAGCAGCGGCACAGGCAGAAGCACAGGCCCACCAGGGGCGCCAGCAGCACGAACACGCAGCCCAAACACACGCACACGATGAAGCCCGCCTCGTAGTAGATGGCCTGGAGAGAGAGAGAGAGGAGGAGGAGGAGGAACGCTCGGTCACTTGGTTTGTCTTTTATTTTCGTTCATTCATCCTGTCCTTCCATTCATCTATCCGTCCATCTTTGAATCCCTCCGTCTTTGAATCAATCCTTCTACCATCATCTTTTTTTCTAGCCATAGTGGTTTGAACACTCCACATCCCCACCATTCAAACCAGCGGGTTATGGGAGCGTGTTTTTCGATTAAAGGGTTATGTGTAACTGTGTGTGTGCATGCAAGTTTACCTGTAGCAACAGGACCACGTTCTCTGGCTGAAGCAGCAGAACACACACACACACACGCACACACACACACAATCATCAGCAGCATGCATGAAAAGAGAAGCAAAGAGAAGTTAGTGTTACATCACCTATATGAGGGGAAGAGTACAAAATGTAAGAGATGTAAGAGTTACAGATGGCACAGTGGTGTTGCA
This sequence comes from Borostomias antarcticus, assembly GCF_949987555.1. Lineage (NCBI taxonomy): Eukaryota > Metazoa > Chordata > Actinopteri > Stomiiformes > Stomiidae > Borostomias > Borostomias antarcticus. The sequence continues at coordinate 6,054,752 of NC_140253.1, forward strand.
GACATCAACTCTATCTACCTTTTGCGCTCTCTTGCACACACACGAGCACACACACACATACACACACGCACGCACGCACGCACGCACGCACGCACGCACGCACACACACACACACACACACACACACACACACACACACACACACACAGACACACACACACACCAGCCTACCTTCCTCCACTCGTCTAATTTGATCCCGCCCATGTTCTGATGGATGATTGAGACGATCAAATCTGAGACGACAAAAACACAGACGCACATGCAGGGTTCATCTCAACAAAGTAGAAAGTAGGGATGCACCGATATGAACATTTTGGCCGATACCGATACAGATATTAACATTGCTGTCATGGCCGATAACCGATATTTACCGATGTCCATATGTTCTGTATAAACGCAAGTTTCTTTTAGAGTCAAATGTTATACATACTGAAAAACTAATGGAAACACTGTATGTATTTCCAAAACATTCAGAAAAGCCGATAAATCATAGATTTACCGCATCAAAAACAACACAGAGAACAGCAGCTAGACAGAAATAATTATCGTCCTTTCACATCGGCCCTGTTTTGCACATCAGACCGATACCGATATATTAAAAAATGACTCACATCGTCCGATACCGATATGATTGCCGATATATCGTGCATCCCCAGTAGAAAGCAAAGGGTGCTTCCTTCCACTGTCTGTAACAATAAGCACGTTGCTGGCTAGTCGTCCCTTAATACTCGCAATGCGTTATTTCAGGCATTCCCAAACTGTGAGGCGGGCCTCGCCTGGGGGGCCCCAAAGAAATTCAGGGAAGGCACGGAGGGATGGTTAGAAAAAAAAGAAGGAAAAACATTTTTTATTTTAGACTTTTCTATGGTTTTTATGAATGAAACGTGATTTTCAAGGTCAGAAAATCGAAATGTGCTCCAGTGAGGTTTCAATCCGAACATTCTGTCTCCCCCATTGACTGATATACGCATCATCTTACGTTGGAAATCATTTTGAATGGATTTGAAGTTAACCAAAATCCTGAGTGCATGTGCACGTATTTGTGGGTGCGCGTACGTGTTTGAGCGTTGTCCAGCTGAGTGAGTGAGCAGTTTGTGGCGGTCCTATCCAGTGGTCTGACGGTGTCTGGTTGTAGGAGTCTCAGCTTTCTGAGTGTGAGGCCTGCCTGGTCAGTAATACCTCACCAGGACTGTGACGCACCTGTCCCTGTGACTCAACGGGTAAAGACTGATGACCTCACACGCACCTTCACCTCCGTGTGCACTGTACACACATCCTAATACAGGAACACAGGTAGGGTTAATGTCGTGAATTAGAGCATAAACTTCCCACGCTGCATTAGATAAAAACAGATTGAGGCCAGTTTAGCATCTGAGTGCTGACACACACATACACACACACACACTCCACAGTCAGTCACAAATCCTTCATTAACCTCCACATAACACCTGCCAACACTTGCACAAACACACACACACACACACACACACGCGCACACACACACACACACACACACACACACACACACACACATACATACATACATACATACATACATATACACACACATACACACACACATACATATATAGAGGTGACAGTAGGCTAGGGGAGGTGTGCACCAGTGAGGAGTCTAGTCATGAAGGTGAGAAAAAGGGCAGCCTCTTATACATTCACTAGCCGGAGTTTGGATACAAGGCTTTGAAGCTGCCCATAAATCAAGTCACTGATAAGGATGTTCAATTGAGCAGCACAACTATTACTTCCAAAAACATGCATTTTGATGTATAGTGTTGCTGTATGAACTGAATTGCCTGGTGAGAGTTTTTTTCCCCACATTGGTAATGGTTTTGACACCCACTCCAAATGATTATGATTTAGCAGTTAACCAATCAGATGGCTTGCTCAGTCTGGAGTGAGTATTACAGTTGAAAAAGGATTCATGTCAGCACACCTTGTAGGTCCATCGCTGTAACCAGTGACCTAGGATGACGTACATTTCAGACAACAAATGGACCTCGATTTAAAGAGCTTGTATTGTTACCACCCTTTGTGTAAATAGACATTCCACTGATCAACTAGCATGGAATACCTATTTTCTTTCCGAATTGACTGAAATGGTTCCAACTTTGTGAATCAGAGGGAATGCTTGGTTCAGACCATTATAACCACATGGTCAGGGGTATTGTCAGGAATTTGCGGGCCCATGAAAGATATTCCGCCGTGACAAATTAAAAGAAAAACTGGAATAATTGAGTGGAGAAACAAAATGTTAACAGGTGTTACAATTAAGCAATTAAGCAATTACACTGCAACATCCAATCCTGCTCTGTTGCATATATCAAAATGCTGAGCAGGCCCAGTTGACCTGGAGTTTGGATCAAGAGGAAGATCTAAGTGACTTTGAAAGAGGGTTCATTATAAGTTCACGGATGGCAGGAGCTTCAGTCACAAAGTCTGCTCAACTGGATAGTGTTTCAATGGGAACAGTGACTAACCGACATCTACATTTAGATCTATGGGAAAGATATCAGTAAACAGGAAATTGTGGACGAAAGTGCCTATTCATTGATCACGATGCTTGTGCATTAGTGTGATACTGTATGTAAGGAAAAACAGGAGAGCAACTCTTCCTCATGTGACTGAGAATGTCAATGCAACTATCAGCAGGAACAATCCGTCGACAGCTGCATAGAGAGGGATATTATGGTAGGGTTGGAGCGCATGAACCCTTTATTACAATGACGAATGCATGTGAGAGGTCAGTGGTGCAAAAACCCTAGGCAGTAAGCGACATGGTCAGATGAGTCATCCTTCACCATATTCTCTACAAATAAACGGGTGAGTGCATGAATGGCGAACACTAACAGACGGTCCAGGCGTGAATCCATGACCTTTACAGTGAGGGGGTCTGGCGGCTCTGTTATGCTGTGGGGGGCATTTTCCTGGCATGGTTTGTGTCCACTTGTCCCTCTAGAGGGAAGGGTCACTGCAAATCAATACAAAGTTATTCTGCGGGGTCACCTTAATCCCACGATGAAACATTTCTACCTTGATGGGAGTGGTCTCTTCCAGGATGACACGCCCCCATACACAGGACAGGAGGGGTCACTGAATGGTTTGATGAGTATGACAATTATGTGAATCATGCCTGTGCAGTTACCGGTTGAACCCAATTCAAACACCTACGGGAGATTTTGGACTGACGTGTCAGACTGTGCTCTCCACCACCATCATCAAAACGACAAATGATATCTTTTGGAAGAAGGACACCTTACTAAGACACTTTATGTTTTTTCTTTAATTTGTCACCCATCTGTATTGATTAGTTGCGGCTAGCTTCCTGAATCCTTAACAACACCCTGGTGCATGGCTGCTGGTTTATAACCCTGCTCCTAATCACTCCCTGTCCACCACTATCAGCCCCTACATTTGGTTTGTAAAAAGTTGTCGTTGTCAGATTGTACCCATGTGGCCAAGTGTGAATGGTAAATGGGCTGTTCTTATATTGCACTTTTATCAAAAACATTTTACTGTACAACAGCCTCTCATTCATCCATTCACACACACATCCAGACAGCAATGGCGGCAGCTGTCATGCAAGGTGCTAGCCTGCTCATTGGGAGCAATTTGGGGTTCAGTGTCTTTGCGCAAGGACACTTCGACATGTGGACAGGAGGAGCCGGGATTTGAACCACCGACCCTACGATCATTGGACGAATCGCTCTACCTCAGCCACAGCTGCCCCAGTGTTATCTTTTTCCCTCAAAATGGCTGCCCCTCTCCTTCCTGTAGTACGCCTGCAGCAAGCAAACAGCTAGCCGATGTGAATTTAAGCCCCACTGAACGCTGTAAAATGCTAACGCGAGTTAGCTTTACACCCAACTGCACAGGTTATAGGGAGATGAGTGAATTTTAGCTTGATATCTAGTAGCAGCAACAGACGTAGCGTACTGTATCATTGTCATTTGTTAGCATCTTTGCCACCTGCCGTCTCTCAGCCTCTTATAGCATTAGCTAGCCAGGGTAGCTTAGCTCAGCCGGCTTAGCTCAGAGAACCAGCAGCTAGCTGGGGCAGTGAAAGGAACAAGGGGGGTATAACCCCCCCGAGGACTGAATTGGTAGGATCGATGTACGAAGCCACTGTGATATTGTACAAGATGTGGTATTGTTGTCATCTGAGTATTGTGAGTACTGTACATAACACTAATTACAGATCATTTTACATCAGATATGGCTGCCTGACAGGTTCATGCACACCTTTTATGTTAGGGCCCACCCAGTGCCAGCAACAAATTATATAATAAGGAGATAATTCACACCCTTTCAGGCAAAACGGCTTAAAAATGGCTCATACCTTGTTCTTATAGGTACTTTGTACTTGAACAAAGAGTAGTTTCAAGATACTTCTAAGCACTTAAGACCGGGCAGTAAGATAAAACATTGTCAAATATAGCCCATGCTCCCTAAGAAAACGGTATGGTTCAGCTACTGTGTGGCTCCATTCCATGTATTCTTAGAGCAGGGCAGCAGAAGAAATACTGATAAAGACCTACGACTGATTACGAGTCCTGTCTGTCAGAAGCAGCCCCCTAGGTGCATGCAGGGGCTGTGCTGCTGTGTGGTGATGTCAGCGCAACCCTCTTATAGGGTAAATATAGCACAATCCTCTGCAACTCACCTCTGACCTCTTCAACAGGATTACAGAGGCGGGGTCGAGGCCTTACACAAACTGACATACATCCGCTCTCATATTATATATCCCACCACATAGAATGACGCGTACTCCACACAATACACACACACACAATAAGACACCCAAAAGGATATCATGACATTGAGGTTAACTATGAGAGAAGTTTATGACCTAGTTCAACAGCCTTTTATAAAGGGTTACATACTCATTATGGTGGCGGGTCTATTTGACCAGTGCTCAGATTTGCCTTACCATAACAAACATAGTGTTTTAGTATTTCAAGGCTCTATATGGATCAGACAACTGTCTCTGCCCGTTGTCCTCAGCTTGTTACCGGAAGCCTACCTGTCAGTCTGTAAACATGTTTACTTGTCCACCACAAATACTCATGGATAAATCAAGGATTACATACATGACCCTACACATTAACCCTAAAGCCATTTCCTTCAAAGCATGGATTTTAGAGAAGGCTTATCGCACAAATTCTATTTTGAGAATAAGAGAGACTGACTCAATGAAGACAAATACTGTATTAGGCTACCTTTTAGTTTAGCTATCGTTTTATTACAGATGGAGAGATAATCTGGGATTTGTATGATCCGTTTTGGGATTATTTATTCTGTCTAAAAAAATCACTGCCTAATTAATGAACACCTGAAATAAAGCAGAGGTAATTCATACAAAATACTAGGACTATGTTCAGTTGTGTGTGTGTGTGTGTGTGTGTGTGTGTGTGTGTGTGTGTGTGTGTGTGTGTGTGTGTGTGTGTGTGTGTGTAACAATGCCATCTATAGCGACCACTAGCATAGCATTAGCCCTGCTAGCACTAATCCTCTAATCTCCCCTCAGTGTATCAGGTGGATAACAGCATGGAGAAACCCCCCGACAGTGATACACTACACCCCACAACTTTACACGCCCACCACTAGGCAACGTTACAGCAACGTTAGAGCAACCAACCTACCCCTCCAGCAACATCAGAGGAACAGTCAAACTCATGGCTATCGCAGGATTAAGAGTGAGTAGGGGGGGAAGGCAGGGAATTGCCAAACACTGCGTGAAGACTACATTACCCAGAGCCCAAAGGGAGAGGGGGAGGGGATGAGAAGGGAAGGACGGAGAATTAGAGAAGGGGAGGAGAATGAGGTGGGGAGAGAGGTGTACAGTAGGCCTTGCCCAATCCCCTACAGCCTCTCTTCCCACCTGCTGTGAATAGGATAATAGCAGCCTAGCCCCCCTTCGGATAAGATAGGGGAAATGTATCCAATCCTTTCATATCCACCCTTGCCTGGTGAGTGAGGTGGTCAGGGTTGTTTCTAGGCCAAAGGGGAGAGAGCAGAGAGGGAGGGAGCAGAGAGAGTGTGTGGGTGTGTGTATGTGGGGGGGGGTCTGTGTTCCGAGTTCTGGGCACGTAGGCATCTTCTAGAGGGTTCCGAGACCCATATCTCATCCCTTCTCTTCCAGCCAATTAGACTGCCCCTGTCTGACTTCCAATGCTAATCAGATGCCTTGGCTTCCTGGAACAGGAATGTATTACAATGAGATTATGCTCCTTTTCAACAATAGGTCTCTCTGGGGTCCCCAAAACATGCCTTTGAATATTTCTTCTGAAAATACTACTCAGATGAAGCCGTCCATCATGCCTTTCTACCCCTCTGTTTCATTTTCCCCCCTGATTTTATCCAATTTTCACTCAATTTGGTAGCCAATCACACCTGACCTTGTTAGTGTAGATGATGAATCGCACAACCCCACAGTTGGCAATCCAGAAGAGAGAGAGGCTCTACCTGACTCAAGCATGTGATGTAACTCCGACACCAAACTCATTGCTGTATAGCGATGAACCCTCAAGCCAAGTTTAAACTATAACCACCCTCCTTCTGAAGATCCGGCCATACTCAGATTTCTGTTTCAGTCCTGTTCTGGATACGGGTTTCTTTGTCTGTAGCTTTAATGCAAATAAGCTGCTTCTCGCCACCCCCACTCCGTCCGCATTCAAGTAACGCAAATGAAGTTCAAACAGAAGTTCAAACAAAAGTTCAAACACAATTTCAAACAACGCAAATGCAGCAGGAAGTTTCTGAATGGTTAGTTAACACACTTTTTTGGAGATGGGTGGCTTCTGATGTCAGGGGCCCAGGCTAATCTGAACGGCTTATTGAACCAAATATTTTCTGTCTGCCCATAAAAAAATGACTGGGCTTTTCTGGGTTTCTCAAAGTTATTGTGGTAGTAGGCCCATCAGGGACATGTACGTATGTGAACAAGCACTGAAAAAGTCTGTTTTTCATAACAGATCCTTCATTTGAACAGCTGAAAGAGCCTAATTCTACTTTTGAATTAAAATAGAATTTCAAAATGAATTATTTGATGCTTCCTGGAAAAGGGGGCCAACCCTGAATTGGGGTCACGTTTGTACACATTGAATGACGGCCACGTAGCTGATTTACAACTGTAAAAAACGTCCACCCTTGCCCCTTGACCTGGGACAGATGGGACAGCCCCTTTGCACTGCTGACCAATGTGACATCATCACCGGTGATGTACACTCTGAATAGACCCTTGTTGTCATCTCTTGGACCCTTGTAGGTCCAATACTAATGGCTTGTTTGAACACTTTAAACAGTCCATTTAGTGAGTCTATCCTCTGTCGACTGACTGTTTAAGAACATCTTCTGAATGAGAGAGAAAGAGATGGGAAGAGCGACAGAGAAGGACAGTGAGTGTGTGTGTGTGTGTGTGTGTGTGTGTGTGTGTGTGTGTGTGTGTGTGTGTGTGTGTGCGCCATGTCTTCTGTCTCGCAGGCAGGTGTGTGATGTGTTCAGCCCCGGCACGCACGCACGCACGCACGCACGCACGCACACACGCACACACACACACGCACACACACACACACACACACAGGTGGTCTACGTTTGGGAGTGTGTCACGGTGGAAAGTCCCCCCTTAGCAACAGCATATGGTCTTGTGGATTAAGGTATTAAGTTCTGAGGCAGTTGACTGAGAAAGCCTGACCTAATTGCTGATCTGCTAATTGATTACCTAGCCTATGGATCTAACCTTGGACACGAAATGACAGCGACTTAAAATCCTTCAATCCTATTGCTGCCTACACCATCCTCCAACGTGACCACTCCTCGCCAAGAAAATAGGCTGCAACAAACAGTAGCAAAACCCCTCTAGTGTCATGTACATGGACTGGTGTAACGGTGTTTGGTTAAGGTGTGGCGTTCATGGCAGTGTTATGATGCGTTATGGGTTTGTGTTTTTTGTCCCCTTTAGTGATGCAGGTGTAGCTCAGATCAGAGAGCCAGAGGCTTGGCTTATGATGTACTGATCCAGGACTGTTACAGTAATCTAATCATAACATTAGGGTATGAGCACAACCTCTCTCTCACGCACGCTCGCACGCACACGCGCGCGCGCGCACACACACGCAGGCAGACAGACACTGTTTGGCAATGTTGACCTGGAGGTGGTACAGGCAGTGAGCAAATACTTCACTTGAATCACGAGATACAGCGCACAGACAAACAAGAAACCCACAGCATCTATAGCTGAGTCGTTAGAGCGGTACATAGGACTACATACACGCGCACTCGCAGTAGCTTGATGGACACAGGGCATTAGCCTGTGTGCGCGCAGCTGATCTGCCTCTCTCTCTCTCTATCTCTCTCTCTCTCTCTATCTCTCTCTCTCTCTCTATCTCTGTCACGGTACGGCGCAAATTTACATGTCAGGTGCGTTAACGAATTCCGCGTCGCTGGCAATCTGTCTTAGTATACCGGGGGAATTTGATCTGTGCTGAGGCGATAGCCAAATAGACTAAACACATAATGCATGTCATAAACCCTTTTTAGCCAACGGGCCGGTATATGGGCTCACCTTTCGGGAAGGGGTTCGGTTGGACCGCGTAGAGGAACGCGTGTACCGTGTGGAATAGAATTCCTATGGGACCGGGCTCATAATAAGCGTGCGTCTCGTACACCGCCGACGGCACGAAACCAAAGTCCAGCGACTGTACGGGCGGCAAGGAGCGCTGTCTAGAGGAGTCCGCTCGGAGCTCCGGCGAGTAGTCCTCAGGTGTGTCCAGGTGCGGCAGACCACCCGTAGACCCCCAGCATAGCAGCAATACGAGCCCTGCTGTCCACTGCATGGCTCGAACAAGTCCCGTTTAAACAGCGGGGAGGGGAAAAATACACAAAAATAAATTAAAAAACAGGGGGTGGATGAACGATGGGGGGAGTAAGGCTTGGTGACCTGGGGAGAACACCTGTCTCCTTCTGCGGCTTATCTCTCCTCAGCGGCGAAACCGGAGAGAAGTCATCTGAAGAAAAAGGCGAGGTGTAAAATAAACGGCCTATTCGTTCTCAAAATATCCAGCAGTCCGGCGTGGCTCCGTTAACTCCTGTTTTCTAGGTAATAATTCATGGTAAACATCCCTCATGCGATGCACTCACTGTCCGGGGACGTGGACCAACGGGCTGTGATTCCGCTCGCGCTGTCCTCTCTGCGCGCGCGTCTCGAAAGGTGCACTTGCACCGCGCGGGCATGTGGTGTCGGGCGCGCGCCTCCGTTCAGCTCAGTAGGAGCGCATCTGCCGCTCGTCGCTCCATCCTCCTCGGATAAGACGCGCCGCACGTCTCCGGCTCTACATCCGTCTTGCGTTAAAGTACCGCCCGGCCGCACATCAAACAAACAACTTGTGTCTGAGAGAGAGAGACACACAAACTCACAGAGAGAGAGAGAGAGAGAGAGAGACAGAGAGAGAGAAGAAAAGAAGAGAGACAGGGGTGTGATTGACCATGTGCGCCAGTGAGGTTTAAATTCAAACATTCTGTCTCCCCCATCGACTGATATACGCATCATCCTACGTTGGAAATCATTTTGAATGGATTTGAAGTTAACCAAAATCCTGAGTGCATGTGGGTGCGCGTACGTGTTTGAGCGTTGTCCAGCTGAGTGAGTGAGCTGTTTGTGGCGGTCCTATCCAGTGGTCTGACGGTGTCTGGTTGTAGGAGTCTCAGCTTTCTGAGTGAGGCCTGCCTGGTCAGTAATACCTCACCAGGACTGTGAAGCACCTGTCCCTGTGACTCAATGGGTAAAGACTGATGACCTCACACGCACCTTCACCTCCGTGTGCACTGTACACACATCATAATACAGGAACATTATTAGGACAGGAGGTGTGTTTATGTGTGTGTGTGTGTGTGTGTGTGTATCTGCCGCTTGTCGCTCCATCCTCCTCAGATAAGACGCGCCGCACGTCTCCGGCTCTACATCCGTCTTCCGCTAAAGTACCGCCCGGCTGCACATCAAACAAACAACTTGTGTCTCAGAGAGAGAGACACATACAAACTCACAGAGAGAGAGAATGAGAGAAAGAGGGTGGACACATGACATTCTCTCTGTGCTGAAATATGTTTTGTGAACATTAGGCCAACACTTTCCAGCATCCTCTGATGCCGGCATACTCCTGACGCTTGACATAAGCCTCACTTTAGTGGCACAAGTCCTACACAGTACACACACACACTTTCCACAGACAAACCCCATTATTAGCAGCGCAGTAGCTACTTAAAGACACCTGCTGAGGGATAAAGTATCATAACACTGTGTGCCACCCTGAGCCTCCTGGGACACTGGCAGCCTAGGCCCATAATAATACACAGCCCTGCTTGTGTAGGATTGTGTGTCCGTGTGTGTGTTTGTGTTGACAGACACACTCCCAATGGCCACTGAGCACGGGGAGAACAGAGCACTGCAGTGTTAGACGCGAATAGAACAGCCATCTACAGTGACTTCTCTCACTGTGTGAACCCTGCCAAACCAACAGCCTGTGTGTGTGTGTGTGAGAGAGACCCCCTCATAACAAACCAATGTGTGTGTGTCTCACACAAAAGACCGCGGTTACAAAAACAAAATTGTTTTATTCCCCTCCTCGTCCTCTCCCTCATATAAGACGTGGCTTGGTTCGTACAAAGGTCCAGAGATATCGGTTGTACATGGAAAAACAGAACCCATACTCAGAACAGGACTGACACCAGCTATCTGCTGCTGCACACAGGTCGACATGATGAGACCCCTATAAACACACGCACGCACACACATCATCAAATACACAAACACACACATACACAAATACACACGCACGCACCGATGACAAACCCCTACTCTCTACCCTGCTTCCCTGAGGCGTGCACTTGTTCAACCCCCACGCAGACCAGGATAAAAGATGGCCGCAGTATGTATAGAACGTTGCGGCACATTTTGAAAGTTGCGGTTCTAAGTTGAACATTAAACACTAAGCAAAGTTCAAAAGCCGCCCGGTTCTCAGACCTTCTGCCTATAGCGGTGCCCTTTTGTCCATCCGGAACGTGTTTTCACCCTGTCCAAATAAAGTGGACAAAATACTCTCCTTTAACAAAAAAAGAAGTGTTCCATGGCTGCCTAGTATGCTTGCGTCCGAGTGTGGTGTGAGGAGAATGAACAAGTGCACACTTGAGAGGGAGGGAGGCGTAGCTGGAGGAGGATGGAGGGTTAGATAGTAGCTGGAGGAAGATGGAGGGTTAGATAGGCGATATGCTGCTTGCCTGATGTTTATGATACAAACTCCATGATTATAAATCAATTCAAACACTGCTGATACGCTATACACATATTGTTACACTATGTCTGTGTGTGTTGGCATCATGTTTGTGTTTTTGTTTGTGTTTGTGTGTGTGTTGGCATTGTGACCCTGGTTGCCTGTAGGACTGCAGAAGGGGGTTGGGGGGAGGGGGGGTTGAATCGCAGTGACAAGGAGCTTATCGGAAAGCATCACTTTTGGATGAGACATCCTCACAATCGATCTGCCAAGGAATCGACTTCAAAGTAAACACCAGCACCTTAAGGATTGAAAGGCCAGGCTCTTTTTTTTCTCGCATGCCAGCCAGTCGTTCTGTTTTCAGTAACGCTTCATTTGCAGTAACTCAGTCTTATCTCAATATTAGCATTTTCACAGTAACATTTTCAACAGACCGGAATTCACTTCAGATGCTTTTGCTCATGATATGGGGCCGGATTCACAACATCCTTAAGAAGAAAAGTCTTCTGAACTACAAATTATTTTTTTAACTTCAAAGCTGAGGGAAAAGGTAGATAATTGGATTTTTGCAAAAAGGTTAAAAAAGCAAGAGGGTATTGGGACTGGGAGTTGTAAACTAGTGTCACTGAATTACCTCAGAATATGCATGACGCATCTTTTTTTCTTTTTTTTTAAAGATTCCTTCTAAAAACATTTCAACTGGCCGTTTTTTCTTCTTTTTTTTCCAGATCTTAAAAACCTTACAAATTGAGAAAACGACAATTTCAACAAACGATCGGAAGTCCTCAGTGCACGCAGACGACACGGCGCCGTGCTTCCGAACGCCTCCCACAGTCCAGCTGTGACGATTCCGCCGCCACACGCCGGGCGGCGCCGGAAGAAAGTGACCCGTCACACAGCTTAGTGTGTACTCTCTGCATTGTACGTTTGTTCATTGATCTGTGGCTGTAGTGGACTCACATTTGAACTCTTAATGCCATTCGGGCGGGCCTTTTAGAGGAAGCCCCCCCCCAACCCCTCGTCCTCCTCCTATTGGCTGCCTCATGCCAGGGCGGGGTAGTGTGTTTGGGGTGGGTACCCCAGCTGTAGCCTCATGTCTCTTCTAAGGGCTGTTAGAACAGCCCCCTGGGTGTGCGGTCAGAAATAAATACAAATAAATACTCAGGGTTCCACCGCGGAGAGTCCGTCTGAACACGCTCCGCGACCCCCCGGCTCAACCCCCCCCCCCCCCCCCCACCCCCCCGTGAACCCTCCCGCGTCAGTCGATGCGGTTGCCGCAGATGGTGAAGCGGTCGATCTCCAGCAGGTCCTTCTTGGGCGCGCGATGCTTCAGCCCGTCCCCTTCCTCTCCCCCCGCCCCCGTCGCCGCGGCGAGGACCTTCTCGTCGTCGTCCTCGTCGGGCGTGGTCAGGAAGGTGTCCGATGCGCTGGTGGGTAGCGTGGGGGCGGGCTTCTCCGGCGGGTGGGTGGGCTGAGTTGTGACTGACGCCGAAGACACGCCTCCCGTCTCTGCTGCCGGCTCACCTGGGGGAGGGGTTAGCAGCCGTTACTACGGATACCCCGACTGGTATTTACCCGCGGTTGGTATTTAAAAAATGTCCAAACGCTTTCCGTCAATTCCTTTCGCGAAACGAGACGAATCACAAACGTCAACAAACGTCACAAACGTCAACAATCCTGGAAACAACAACTGATATTTCACACGGAGACGTGAAGGTGAATAAAGAGCAGCCTGGAGGAGAGGCGGAAGGACTGAGCAGATGAAAAACGTGGCGGAGCAGAGGACTGAGGAGGCGCAGTGAGAGGAGGAGGAGGAGAGAGGAGGAGGGGAGAGGAGAAGAGGAGAGACAGGAGGAGGAGAGGAAGAGGAGGGGTTGGAGAGGAGAGAGAGCAGGAGGAGAGAGAGAGGAGGAGAGGAGAGGAAAGAGGAGGAGAGAGAGAGGAGAGGAGGAAAAGGGGGAGAGAGGAGAAGGGGAAGAGGAGAGAAAGGAGGAGGAGATGGAGAGGAAGAGGGGAATACCTGCACTTGCTGGTGGGAGGGGCGGTGGGGGGTTAGAGAGGGGAGGAGGGAGGCGGGAGGGGGGAGGGGCAGCCAGTAGCAGGTCCGTGGGGGGTATGGGTACGGGTACAGCAGCGCCCCCCAAGCCTAGAGCAGCCAGGGGACGAGAAGCAGAGGGGCAGCGTGAAAGGGAGGAGCCGGAGGCGGAGAGAGACGAAAACCCAAGGAAATCTAGTGGAATGGAGTCGCTGCGTGCGTGCGTGCGTGCGTGCGTGCGTGATACCTGGAGGCGGGCCGGTGTGCGCGTGCTTGGGGCGGTGCGCTCGGGAGGAGACGCGGCTGGAGGAGGCCGAGGGCGGAGTCTGGAACAGCTTCTCCTCCATGTTGGCCTCTTTGACGAACATGCACGACGTCCCCAGCAGGACAATGCTGTTCAACACCTTCAGAGTGATCATCCTGCACACGCACACACACACACACACACACGGTACAAGGTAAACACAGGTTAACAAGCAAGCGCCAAATCCACAAAAATGTAATACCTAAGGCTGTGTGTCCACCAGCGAGCTGTATGTAGCTGAACAGCACCAAGCTTACAGCTGCATAGAGCGCACTAGAGACGGAGTTTAGAGCTGGCTAGGCTACCGATGTTTTACAGCTACGTTAGCAACGAGTGTCGTGTTTTTGTAGACTGCAGATTAACTAGCCAAGTTAAGATAGCTAGCTAATGTTAGCTAGTGCTAACGTTCACTGTCTCTGCGGTTTTGCCAAAAACCGACCGCTGTCGTCATCAGAACAGCTTTTTACAGCCTGCGCTCTAGCTCAGAAAGTTACACTTTTTTCAACTGCCAAAAAAGCCTAGAGCTCATGGCGCTGTAGCACTATAAAGCGCTTGGAACACAGCTCTCGTCTCTATAGCGCCCTAGAGCTCATTACCCATTGTAAACAATGAGAAAACAGCACCAGCTCTAAAATACAGCTTGCCGGTGGACATGCGCCTTATGTGAAATAGTCCAGACACACCACACACACACAACCACACACACACACACACACACACAAACACACTCTCTCTCTTACCCCAGATAGAAGAGCAGCACACACATGACGGAGAGTGAGCCCTGGATCCTTACAGAGCTCATCACCACCCGGATCAACTGACAAAAACGCAAAAACAACTTGATCATCGTCTGTTCGACACAAACACACACACAACATGGTAAATGTAATCCGGGTCTTCTTCAGCTTCATTTAAACGTTCAAACGCAGACAGCGGTCGGCGCTAACGGACGTTAACGGCAGAGACACTGACCAGCAGTGCGAGGGGCAGGGGTATGAAGCCCATCCTCCTGGACACGGTGTCACTGTAGTCCGTGTATGCCTGGGAGAGGGACACAGACAACACCCTTCAAATAAATAATCAGCATTCATTTTATACAAAGCACTTTTGTGCTTTATATAGTGCTGAATATGAATATAAAATGCTGATTAGAGAGAGGAAGTGAAGTACGCGTGTGCGGGTGGCTGGGTGGATGAGAGTGTGTGTGTGTGTGTACGTGTCTTACATTTTTCTGTCGACTGCTGACCAGGTCAAAGGCGAGGCTAGCACGATACTCTCCATAGACCTGGGTGATGAAGAGTGCCATAGAATGACATTAGGCTGACATAGAATGACATTAGGCTGACATAGAATGACATTAGGTTGACATGACATTAGGCAGAGATAGAATGACATTAGGCCGACATAGAATGACATTAGGTATACATAGAATGGCATTAGGCTGACATAGACAGACATAGAACAATATTAGGCGCACGTAGAATGACCACCTTCATGAGCTACACTGACAATGAGTGCTACTGATAAAGCCTCTGACCGTTGGCTTGCGTCTGATCAGTTCATTCGACAGCGAGAGCATCTTTTTAGGGTCTGCGAAGGACGATTGAGAGGCGGGCAGAACGGGGTCACTGGGTCACGGCCGACCTAAAGTTGACTTAGAGAAGCGCAGCCTTCCTCGCTAGGTGTACCTGTACTCCCAACCAAACGTCTAGAACGCAACTCCGAGAAGGAGCGCCAGAGTGGGGGAGGGGAGAGAGAGAGAGAGAGAGAGAGAAGGAGAGAGGGGTGGAGGGGAGAGAGAGAGAGAGAGAGAGAGAGAGGGGTGGAGGGGGGGGTAGAAGGAGGAGACGCTGAATGAAAGGAGGCTAACCAGAGGGGGGAGAGGTGAACGTATGGGTGTGAGAGCGGGCGGTGATTGACTTTACTGGGATAAAAGGCTTTAATCTCTTCCTGTTGGGGGTCGGCCTGGGTGCGACTAAGTAACCGTGGATACTGCCCGGGGGGCGGGGAGTGGACAAGGTGAAAGGAGGTGAAGGGGGGAAGGGGGGTGGGGGGCAGTGGGTGGGTGACACTCACTGTCATTACTAACCCTTTCTTCAGCTCTCCAAATCCCTGGTGTGTATGTGTGTGTGTGTTCCCTTGCTTAGATTTGGCTTTCAGTCCAAAGGGGAGTCGGTGTGTGAATGTGTACTCATTTGCCTACCAATTTATTTAGCGCCTGACACTTTCTGCAGTAGTTATTACTTTGTTAACTAACCGAGGGGACCTGACCTCACAACACACACAAAGGCTGATGTAGGCCAAGGGGCTAGGATATAGAGGTGAGAGGGAGGTGCGCCATTCAAGCATGTCCCAGGGGAACAAGACACTATTGTGGAAGTTCCTTGACAAAGATGGTTAGAGTGATAGTGTTCCTATGGCGCATGCAAACCGACCCAGCTGATCAGCAAGCACACACACACACACGTACACACACACTTTTGTGCTTCTTTTCTACTGAAGTGGGACACAGTAGAGGGGCCGGCAATTCCCATACAGTATTATATACCTTGCCCACGCACACAGTCTCTCACTCACACACACACACGCACACTTACGTCAGCGGTGATGTCGTTGAACTTAGTGATGAACGCATGCTTGACGACGTCCACGGCGATCTCGGAGGCTATCACCATGACAACGTCGGGGAACAGCACCCACAGGTGGTCTGCGATCACACACACCAACCACTGATCAACACATTATCAATCACAGCTGACGGTAGGATTAATCATCTACCATTTACAACACAATATAGTTAGTTGACATTGTCAGCTGGGGATAGATGGAGACTGACTATGTTTACACTAATACTGTTTCATTTTAAAACATAACTTTTGCTACGTATAGGTACAGTAGGGCTGCTCGATTATGACAAAAAACTAATTGTGATTATTTAAGCAATATTGTAATTGCGATTATTAAGTATGATTAATATTTCACATTTATATAAAATTTTTTGTGATGATACCTTCATACGAAAAGAAGAGAAATGTATGCCGTCTATCTGCTCTCTGTCTATCAGTGAAATTACTCACAGCGGGAACGCATGTGATTGGTCAGACTCAGACAGCATAAACACCCATGATTGGTCCACGTGCCCCCAGCACACTAAATGCAAAACGGAATTATTGATTGCATTCATTGCGTCCTTTTGCGATTAGTTAATTGCAGGTCATAATTGCGATTAAGATAAATGTGCACGATAAATTGTGCAGTACTATGTTCAGGCCTAGCGTCTGGCCATCCACACTAACCCTGCGCTTTCCTAAAGCAGAGACCTTTGAAAACTGCCGAAGTTTTCAGTTTGAAAACTCCGGATTGCGTTGTGGCGTGAACGGGCGGAAACAGGAGACTTTTGAAAGCGACGACGCAGACCCCCACATTCGCTTCGTCTCGCCCCATATCAAAGTTAAAGTCCCGATGATTGTCACACACCCAACCTGGGGTGGTGAAATTAGTTCTCCGCATTTGACCCATCCCCTGGGGGAGCTGTGAGCAGCAGCGGTGCCGCGCTCGGGAATCATTTGGTGATTTAGCCCCCCAATTCCAACCCTTGATGCTGAGTGCCAAGCAGGGAGGCAATGGGTACCTTTTTTTTTAATAGTCTTTGGTATGACTCGGCCGGGGATCGAACTCACAACCTCCCAGTCTCAGGGCGGACACTCTAACCACAAAGCCACTGAGCATCACATGACCCTTTTCTGGAAGAAAACCGGCGACATCAGCCTTGACTACCATTGGTTAATTCAACATAGATAATGAAGTAGCTCTATACACTCTAGGCAGAGGACACACTTGGGAAGAAACAATTTGTTGAAGAACACTGTCATGGCTACAAAATATTGTGTTATAGTGTTAAAATATTGTTGTTTTTTTACCACCCACACCGCGACCCATTCAGAATGAACCGACAGATGAGAAACACTGAGCTAATCCACGTGGACCATCATGTGACGGGCGCTTTCGTGGCACGTTCGCACGGACGGAGATTTGCGCTTGCGTGGACAGAGATCGTTTTCGTTTTAAAACGGCGTCTTAAAATGAAAACATATTATTGTAAACATACCCGGAGGGAGGGAGGGAAGTTGGAGAGATGGATGGAGAGATCGACAGGCTCTTACCAGGGTTCCATGAGAACTGCTCCATGTTCCTCAGACACACGATGAGCAGGAGGATGTAGTTGGTGAACCTCTCTTTAATATCTACACACACACACACACACACACACACACACACACACACACACACACACACAGACACACACACACACAGACACACAATTAATATAGACTAGCCGCCGTTCTATTCACTAAATGACCATTTCAGGGTTTTCTTCTCACCGCTGTTAGACATCTGGAACAGGTTGTTCTTCTCAAACTTCTTAAAAACGCTTCCTTTGATCTCCACAAACTGCAGAGGAACACACGACATCAGTCACTATGCACTCCTATAGGACGCTGACAGGTGTGTGTGTGTGTGTGTGTGTTGGGGGGGGGTGCGTTTGCGCGTGCGCTTACGTTGTTGGACATCATGATGGTCAGCAGGGATTTGTTGTGCGAGTTGAACGCCACGTTGAGGGTGGTGGCCTGGACCATGATGAGGATGGCGTGGAGGACTGCGACACGGCGAAGCTGAGGAAAAAAACAACAACGCCCTTCCGCGCCACGCACAATAATCCTCTCTCTCTCACACACACACACGTACGTACGTACAGAAACAGCTACACGTACACACACGCGCGCAATCGCTCACAAAAAACAAACAACCTATTTTACACACACACACACACACGCACACACACGCACACACAAGCGCAGTGTCCCTGGGAAGGATACAGACGTAGAGCACGGCCATGAGGAAGTGCGGGATGACTCCGATGTGCGCCCTCTTCCTCTCCTTGGGCTCGGTGGCCGTCCAGTACAGTGCGTCCAGGATGTCCTGGCCGAACGACGAGAACAGCCGGTCCGCCACCTGGGGGAGAGAGGCTCGGCCAATAAGAACACGTCTGGGCGGTGGATACTGACCGCCAGCTAACGGACTGGGCTTATTGTGATGTTCGGCAAACTATTGATCCTTTCAAAGCGGGTTTGACTCTTTTTAAGTCCGATGTTAACGCTTTCCGATTGCCTAAAAGTGTCCTATTAAATTCTGTCTGCTCGTGTGTGTGTGTGTGTGTGTGTGTGTGTGTGTGTGTGTGTGTGTGTGTGTGCCGTGCGTATGTCTGTGTGTGTGTGTGTGTGCCGTGCGTACGTCTGTGTGTGTGTGTGTGTGTGTGTGTGTGTGCCGTGCGTATGTCTGTGTGTGTGTCGTGCGTATGTCTGTGTGTGTGTGCCGTGCGTATGTCTGTGTGTGTGTGCCCCGTGTGTGTGTGTGTGTGAGTGTGTGTGTGTGTGCGTGTGTGTGTGTGTGTGTGTGTGTGTGTGACCTGCCTCCAGCATGTTGTAGATGATGTAGAGCTTGATGACGGACTGGCCCCTGATCAGGTGGTACATCATGGAGTAATCCACGTAGCTCATCATGGAGTAGCACAGCACCATGATGAAGCCCTTCAGCACGTCACACACCTGGGCCGGCTGCAGCAGGCGGGAGCCTCTGTGTGCGCACACACACACACACACACACACACAAACACACAAAGCAATTTCAAATATATGAGAATTTGAAAATATACAAGACAGAGGCAGAGAACGAGAGAGAGAAGAAGAGGAAATCGGAGGTACACTGACATCATAGTAACCGACCAGCTGGTCCTCTCTCTGCTCTCAGGTAAACTACCGTACCAAGCCAGAGACAGGACCATGCTGCCACCTGCAGGGTGATGGCGGTATTACACCCTACTTCATTTTCACTCTGCCTCTCCATGCAAGACTGTGTGAATGTGAGACGAGCGTTTGAGCATGCGTGTTGTGTGAGTGCGTTTGAGCCATCCTTATATGTAACCTCCACACGTTCATCCTTTCACTACGATCTTTTTATCCCTTATCTTTGTCCAGAAACAGAAGTTGAACCAATCGCAGCAAAATAGCTAATGTTACAGGAATCATCAGTGTAACTGCTTTAGCCACTGACCACTAGGGCTGGGTTTAAAAAATCGATTCATCGATTCATCGATTCTGAATCAAAGTATAGTGAGTGTGTGTGTGTGTGTGTGTATGTGTGTGTGTGTTACCTGAGGCCACAGCAGGGCAGTGTGAGGAGCCGTAGCAGGGCCAGCAGCACCCTGAGAGGCAGCAGGGTGAACACGTACAGGAAGGCATCCAGACACAGGAAGAAGCCAAAGATCATCAGCTACAACACAGAGAGAGAGAGAGAGAGAGAGAGAGAGACAGAGAGAGAGAGAGAGAGAGAGAGAGAGAGAGAGAGAGAGAGAGAGAAAGGGGGGAGTCATGCTTTATCCTGCTCTTTTAAATTCAGCAGCAATATTTAGCAGCTTAGATGAACTGATCCAATTTCATATCACAGTACTGCTATTACTTGGTGGACTTTCCCAGTTTATCTGCGTGTCTGTGTGTGTATGCATGCGTGTGTGTGTGTGTGCGCGCGTACGTGTTCATGTGTTAGTTTTGCACGATATGTCGACACAGAAAAAGTATCACGGTACTAGAGTTTTGAAAACGGTACTATACCAGCATTTTGGGAAAAAATCTATACTTTAATGATGAGAATGGCTATTTGATCTGGCTAATAGGCACCAGTCTCTTAAGCACAACGCTGACGTTGCGCTAGTGGTGTGTGCGTGGCGTTGTACGAACTGAGTGTGTAATTTGAGCGGTGGTAGCAAGCTTCACGTGCGTGGCGAGCAGCGGCAGATGGACCTTTCTCCTTTTGTTCCCAATCAGTGAATCATTGTTGTCGAGTGTCCTTGAGTGTATATGAACTAAGCAGCTGTCAAAACGAAATGCCAACCGAAATGCCAACTGGCTGTGCTAGCCAGCTAGTGTTGCCAAATCAAGGTGAAGCTTGTTTTGATACGTTATTTGACTGCCTGAAATATTGTGGTCAGTCGTCCAGTCCAGGAATGGGTTTCCCTCTCGCCAGATGCGAGTATGGCTGGATCCCAGCGGGAGGGGCATATCGGGGCGCCGCTGGCTGAGGGTGGTTAGTTTAATCTCGGCTTGCGGGTTCGCCGCTCTACGACGACCCCGTCTGGTGTAGGGGTCACGGCAACGAGCCGAGAGCGCCGACCACGGGGTTGCACGACTAATCCTCCACAGTAACAACGGGACAATAGGTCAGGTGTGATTGGCTGCCAAATTGGGTGAAAATGGAACAATAATCAGAAATAAAAAATGTTTTTTTTTAAAAAAAATAAGAAAAAAGGAATGACTGTCCGAGACGAGTAGCATAACGTTTTAGATGAACGAACAAGTTTGTTTTTTGTTAGCTAACAGGCTTTTTTCACCAACTGTTAAGATAACAATATAGTAAGCTAGTTTACCTCACATAGCTAGCTAGATGTATCTGCCCCCAAATCATTTTACAACTTGTTTTGTTTTTGATAAACAAGCAGGGCCACAGACAGAGCGCAGCACCAGAAAGCTTCCACAGCACATTCACAACATGTTTGGAAACATAGAATGACACAAAATGTTTGCAATGCATCAGATGAGTTTGTGGAGATGCAGCTGCTCTCTATAAAATACAGCCACATGATTAGCTACACATGTGGGGAAAAAAGGCACAACAGCCTTCCACCTCAGACGGCTGAAGAGGTTTGTCATGGGGCTCAAGATGAACGTAGCGCTACGATGCCTCTGGGAAACTCAGCCCTGGACAGCTTTTTCCATTAGGCAGCCAGACTCCTGATCAATGACCACTGCCTGCTGCCTGCCTGCATGTGTCACTCACACACAGGCTCCCTCAGGCTCACTGTACAGTAACACAAACACACATCCACATGCAACAATGCACATTTGCACCTTCATGCACAATACAGTTTACACACAATGTAGCCTTCTATTATATTTAATAATTACAGGACCTTGAGGGTCTTTATTTACCACACGGAAAGTGACACACACAAACCCACGCGTGAGTGAGCGGTTACACAGCACACACAAAACACATACACACACACACGGATCTTCGGTGGACGCCGGTGCAATTTGCCCTCTGCATTTGCTAAGTATCGAAATTCATGATTTGGTATCAGTATCGGTATGGAAACAAAGATGCTGGTAGTATCGTGACAACACTAGTGTGTGTTTGCGTGCGCGCGTGTGTGTTTACCTTCTCCAGCTCTTTGGGGATGCGGAGGCAGGTGTAGACCCTCTCTCTGCGCTCAGTGTACTTAGCCTCATTGTGTTCCAGGAAGTAGCCTCTGGTCAGCTCAGCACTGATGAACCTGACCAGAGACAGGTCTGGATGGAGAGTGATTGGTAGAGAGGTGGGGGGAGGGGGAGAAGGACAGAGAGAAAGAGGGAGAGAGAGAAAGAGAGATATAAAGAGAGAAGTGTAGAGAGAATGGTTAAAGTAGGTTGCTAGTGTCAAAATGTTATACTCCTCAGCTCACTCTCTCTTATGAATAATAAGTTCTTATGCATCTGCCCTAATTATTACCCTTCATGTGGTTTTATGCCCTTTTGCTTCTTTGTTTGTACAGCTCCGATAACAACATCATTAAGAGGAGAAGTTTCTTTCCTATTTTGCACCTTTTGAACACTTTGTGAAGTCTATCGTTTGTAAAGCAAGGTAGGCTATTTATTTTTACATGTTGGGCCTCTTAGGTCCGATCCTGTCCCAACCCCAACCCTTATTCTAACCCCAACCCACACCAGGGACTGGAGGAAGGACACACAAAACCAACCCGCCGATCTCCACTGCACAAGTAGAGTAGTGGTGAGAGCATAGGACTCCCACCCGGGAGACCGGGGTTCAAGGCCCCGGTGGAGATGACTTTATGGGACTATAATCCAAACCTCCACACGTTCATCCTTTCACTCCAATCTTTTTATCCCTTATCTTTATCCAGAAACAGAAGTTGAACCAATCGCAGCAAAATAGCTAACATTACAGGAATCATCAGTGTAACTGCTTTAGCCACTGACCACTACCATTAATGTTATGGAAGCTGCTGCTAGTTGTTGTGAGCTCATGAGCTAACTGGCTATCCCACTCTTATTGTGCAGGATTAGCATTGGAAGCATTGGAACTGATGTGTCCAGGCGACAAGACCTATCTTAATTTATCCGACATTATTTCATGTCATTTAAATCCACAGCTATTTCAGTGGCATGACTAGCTTCCGTTCTACCAGTCCTGAACAGAAACAAGCCAGCCACGCACATAAGCCAGGCTGGACCTGGCCTGATTTATTTAGGCTAAATAGATGTTTCTCCTAGCCAAATTACCTGATTCATTGTAGTATTGGACGACTTTTGGTTAGTGGCGAGATCAATGAAACCTCAGCATTGGTGGATAAACATTAGCAGGACTGGTGTGCTGGGTTATCTGGTTATCTGTCACCACACTGTCATTAAGAACCTGGCTTGGGCGCGCACACACGCACCGACGCACGGCTCGGGGGCGCGCACCCTCTCGCTTCCCAAATAAGATGCTGTGCAGACACATCACACTTTTTACATTTAGGACACGTAATCCTAAATCACATTCAGTGCTAATTTGAATCAATTTACTCACAAAGAGGAACAGTGTTCCATGCAAATTCACAACATGAGCCCACATAACTTTTTGCTTAATTAATGACAATCAGAACAGTGTTGTCATGAAATATAGACCATCTCTTGTAGGCCTACATGGCTAAACTTAGATAACTCGCTAGTTATCACACATTGGTGCAGTGTAGTGCTTATCTAGCTGGCATTAAGATAGACCTAGCTAACATAGAGAGTCTGCAGGGACCACCACCTGAATTTATTTTTATTAACTTTGAAACAGGATCCCTTCAAGACAGCTGCAGACGAGCAGGCTTACGTTAGCTGCAGCTCTGGTTAGCTAAATTAGCACCAACTTGCTAGTACAGTTACAGTCGCGTAATAGGCTGCATGATCTTATAGTGCACTGCACTTCGAGCTAGCTAGCTAAGCTATCCACGTCAAACTAGTTAGCTTGTAAGCAACGTGCAAAGCGGTTATGAGGTGTCGTGCACACAATGAGGGGAATACCATAGACAGCACGGCTCGCCGACAATGCAACTGAACCAACACATCGCAGTCTTCAAAGCAAAACAAACGCGTGACGCTGGTAACGTTAGCTGGCTGGCTGGCCCATGCTATGTCAGGGGCTCGCCTCGCACTCACCAGAGAGGTTGCGTTTCTTGTCCTTTCTACCGCCGCTCTTGTCGTAGAAACCCAGCGTCTCCGTCGCCTCGGAGCTCTCCCTACTCCTGTCGCTCTTCGCCGTCCGCCTCTCCCTATCCTTGTCCTCCTTATCCGTATCTTTTTCCTCTCCGAGCCCCGCTGATAGCGAGTCCGCCATCTTCGAGCTCAGCTGCTAGACAGACAGTGCGTCACGCCGACGTCAGTGGGGGGAGAAGCGGTGTGTTGCAGTTTCGTGGTGTCGCCACGGAGGGACGCGAGTGCCTGTTTGGTCAAAGCGGAATCCCCATACATGTAGACCTATACACATTGCGTAGGCTACATAAAACATGTTCCTGTATGCATTGAACATTTGGAAATTAAAGATATTCGGGGAAAAAATATTATTAGGAATTCCACTGCAGTTCTTGGCAAGACACAGCCAGCTTAAAGGGAAAAAGTCTGGAATTTTGGACATAGGGCCTCATTTACTATCCATTATGTTGTTGATAGACTTAAAGGGGTAGTTCAGTATTTTGGACTTAGAACTGATTATTGACATATTGAAGGCTCTCACTGGGCTACAATTGAAGTCAAAAGGGGCGTAAATGCATTGTAAATGAAAAACTACGATAAATGTGCTTTCCAGAGATGGGAAGCACAGGGTGTAATCTTACCAGTGTTGAATATTGGTTGATTTTCAGAGAAATGCCTTTTAATCTGATCCTGTTAGCTATTTCTAAATTATAATGATTGGCCTCTGAGTATGGCTGTAGCTGGAGCTTTCTGTAAGAAATGGTGTCCCTCTTCCATAGACTTATGAGATAAAGATGACATTCCATGGCTGGTACACTCTGTGCCAAACAGCAATTGTTGTGGTTAGCGCCGAGGCGGAGTAGCTTATCTTGACCAAACAAGGCCACAGAAGAGACCAGAAAGACAGTTTTATCGAAGAAGAGATGAGCTGGGGGGGGGCACCCGAACCATAAGAACGTTGCAACGAGACCAATGCTTTGATTTGAGTTCAGACAGCATACAGACAGGTCATTTGTGCATTAGACAAAAATGTATGCCATCATCTTTTGTATAAACAGCTTCTGGAATAAACAGCTTTTGCTAGTCGCTCAAATCCCGTGTTGGAGAGATTTATTTGGGATACATCAGAACAAGGAAACACTGGACTGTGTGGTATTGTGTGAGATTGGGGGCCGTCTTTTATTGAAATCAAAACACAACGCAGAGTAGCACATCCTTCAGAGCACTGCTCAGCATGTCTTTGGTATTGTGCTTGACAAGCTTGAAGTAGTGGTCCACGTACATCTGGTTGGCCTGGGTCCATTCTTCGAGTCGGTCGGCATTCTTCTTGGCGAGGATAGGGTTGGGCATACCCAGCAGCATGCAGACTGTGTCCTTCTTGGCCTGCTCACTGTAGATCCAGCTCGGCTCCAGCAGCAAGTTTTTGATCCAGTTTGATGCTTTCACTGCTATTCTACTTGTGCAGTGGAGATCAGCGAACTGACTTTTGTGCTGCCAACAGAGAAATGCAGGTCAACATTCAACAGAGTAATGGAGGGAGGGAGGGAGGGAGTGACAATCCGACAAACGCTATCTATGGTGCACTGGCTTACAGCCACGCACAAAAGGCACTGATTTCTATGTGTGTCAGTGCAGGCGCTTCGCTGTTTAAGCAGCTTGCCAAACCTACTGTCTGAATACAGTATAGTGTAACTTCAACTACGCTAGGATTCTGATATATCTGTGTGTGACTGTACACTGACAAGTTGTTGTGTGTCTCCACAACTCCTGTTCCCATGGCTAATATTGAGCAGATGAAAGACCTGGATGAGGATGATGGTGATGAAGACAGGAGAGGAGAAGACGGGGGAGGAGTGGAGAGAAAGGGCGGTCGAGAGCAGGGGAGACTGGTGATCAAGACAGGAGGGAAAACACTACTGCACTGGGTCAGTATGCTTCAGTCATGTTGTGGCCTGGGACCTTCGGAGAAGGGAGGAGAGGAGGGTTCATTAGTTTCTATCATTTCATTAGTAGTTGTATTATTGTTGAATTAACACACACACACACTCAATTGTGGACTGCCTTGTATAAACATACACACCCACACACACAATTGAATAAGAAAGTGCTTTGAAATGTGAATTCGGTCCAAAAACGCCTGTGAACTGAGCTTACATTTATTTCTGTTGTTTGTTTTTTATTTGTGTGGAGTAGAGTGTTTGTATTTTTCACATTTATACATAAGGCCTTATTCAACAGTCAAAAGACTTTCCAAATTATATTTTGTAAGTTTGGAATCAATAAAAAAGGTACCATTTCTAACCACACAGGGCCAGTTTGTGCTGGAAAAAAGACATATAACACTTAGTAGTTCAAAATAGGATTCATACTTATTACTATGTAATGACAACCAGTCGAGGATACCCAAAATAGCCTAAAATAGGCTCGGACTTGAGGGGGTTAATGATAGTTTCAGTTGGAGATAGTCCAATGGTGCTAAACAAGTGGTTTTATTTCAGCTTGACAGTAGCCACATCTCAGCTATTACCTTGTCAAGGATAGTTGACATCCTCAGACAGATTAACTATTACAACAATCGTTTTACTTCTCAGATAGGCTGAAGCCTTAGATGCCATACCAAACCTGGGAAAGGAATAATAGATAGGAGAGGCAGGGTGGTTAGGTATAGAAAGCATTACACAACTTGTTTCGGTTGTAATTTCCTCTCTACTCATGTGTAACAAGTGGTTTTAACGTTTTAACAGGAATAGGAACACAGGAATAGTCTGCAAGCGGGGGATCAACTATGAAACAAAGAAGCAATGTAACTCGACGAGCAAAAAATACGCTGTTTTATGTAGCCCCTTTCCTACGATGGCAGAGCGCTGACACAATGGATGCGCCCCGCCTCTCTTTGACCACGTGTGTTTTAAGCCTCATAAATACAAGAGTATAGGCTCATGTGCTGCACTAATTCTGCTTCGATTGTAAAGAAAAAGCCTTTAAGTTCACTGAACACGAGTTTGGCTTATAACAACAGAGCTTTTGTAACCTATAGCTCTCCTCAGTGGTGTGAACAAACCTGACTGACTGTGGGCTGTGTACGATGGTTGTCTGGGGAACTGGGACAATGCACAGGGGGTGGGTTGAATTTTGACGTTATGTGCTGGTTGATTTTGTTTCATAAACGAAAATTATGTTGGCGTTCTGTGTACTTACAACGAGGAGTGAAAAAAACATAGATAAAAAAACTAGAAAACTAGATCCTAGTGTACTGGATATTGTATTTTGTATTTGCACTGCCCTGTCCTGCACCCTGTCTATGTTGTCTCCATCAGTGTATGCACCATCGACCTACAGTAGCCTAAACAAATTCCTAGAAGCCTATGTGTAAACCATGGCAATAAACTGATCTTGAATATAATTTGTGGTTCTGATTTTTCTTTGTTCCCACCAGGACTCTCAAAATTCACACCCACACTCCTCTTTCCATAACCACTAGTTCAGTCATGCTACTGTGGTGCTGGAAATGTTTGGTGACTGCCATGATTCATTTAATTAATTAGTTTATGTTGTTTGGCATATATCTTGTTATTTATGTCATGTAACCTTTCATGAAGTCAGTATAGGTCAGGCCAATCTGACACCGACTGTTACCAATTTGAGTTGCAACTGTATTTATATTGTCGTCCCAAAGGGCGGATTAGTGCAAGGAACATTACATTCATTGATTAAAACAAGAAAGACTGCCAGAGAGACAGTAGTCCAGGTATAGGAGAGAGGGAGGGGAGAGGGAGGGAGGGAGAGAGAGAGGGAGGGAGAAGTAGCCTACAATTAAACCATTGGCTGGGAACTCGTGCGCGGCTGCAGGTTGAGGGATCGAGTTTCCCTCGGTAAGAGATCCCCTTGACCGCCATATATTAGGTGTCCGTGTTCCTGTAACGACACGGCAACGGGGCACTCAGCCTCACGGCCCGGTAAGCAGCTGTTTTGCATCAACATTTTTAGTTGTAGCCTAACAATTCATAGGCCGAGGAGTAGCCTAACTAGATAAAATGCCCCTAGGCAGTGCATGTAATAGCGGCTGATTCTGTCGCTCACACCCGGGGTCTGGGTTGTGTTACCGGGACCCGGGGTCTGGGTACTGTTACCGGCGGGCAAGATGGGCTCGTATGCCCGATGGCTGTAAAATGCCGAGTCTGTGGAAGCGGATTACGTTCTCGGTGGCCGCGCTGCTCTGCATCGTTTCCGTGATCCTGCTGATGGTAGCGCTCGCAACGGAACAGTGGGTCACCGGACGGGTTCTGTGCAAGACCGGAGCGGAGATCGTGAATGCGTCCAACCCGGAACTCGCGCAGTTCACCGGGTATATCTACTACGGGCTGTTCCAGGGCGGGAAGACCCGAAAGTGTGGACTCGGGAGTCGTACTTCCAAAATTTACAGTAAGAATAGCTATACTGCTGTGCGTGTGTGCGTGTGTGTGTGTGTGTGTGTGTGTGTGTGTGTGTGTGTGTGTGTGTGTGTGTGTGTGTGTGTGTGAGAGAGAGAGAGAGAGAGAGAGTGTGTGTGAGTGTGATGACCAGTGAAGCAGGTGGGACTATTATTGTGCTTTGTAAGAGCTGAAAACGTCGACTGACCCTTAATTGATTAAACGTAAAGAAGACTGTCTACCAATTACTCTTGGCTGTACCATCAACTCGGCAAAATTGAAAAAGGTTTATTGTGTGTGTGTGTGTGTGTGTGTGTGTGTGTGTGTGTGTGTGTGTCTGGTGTGTCCACGTCCACTGTGTCTAGTCTTCCCTAAGCTTGTGCGGACTTTGAACCACGGCCTCCATGCGCTGGTGATCCTGTTCCTGCTGGTCGCCATGGGTTTCGCCCTGGTCAGCCTGTCCTTCTGTATCTACAACGCCCGCAAGATTCCCTACCAGAGCATCAAGGGGCCGAAGGGCCTCTACCTCTGGAACTTCATCGCTGGTAAGGGGGAGGATGCGTCCATCACGCACACACACACACACACACACACATGCACAAGCAGGCGTTCACTTTTGTCATTTTATTTGATTCACCTGTTCTTTCATTGTCTTTCTATTGATCTTCTCTCTTTCTTTCTTTCTCTCTCTTGTCTCTTTCCTGATCTTTCTCCCTGTCCCTTCCTGATCCCCTGTCGACTCCTCTCCTCCATTCTTTACCACCCTCTCTTTCCACTCTCCCTTTCTCACCCTCTCCTTTAACCTTTCACCTCACCCTGTCCCCCACCTCCCCCTCTCCCTCTTTCCACCCTCACCCTGTCTCTCTATCTGTCATCCTCTCTCTCCCTTCACTCTCCTGTCCCCTTCTCCACCCTCTCTATCCCTGCACCCTCACCCCTCCCTCTTCCTTCACCCTCTCCCTCCCTCTACCCTTACCCACTTACTCCTCATCCCCTCTCCCTCCATCCCTCCATCTCTCCCTCCCTCCACCCTTACCCCCTTCTCTCTCTCTCTCTCTCTCTCTCTCTCTCTCTCTCTCTCTCAGCCTTGTTCGCAGCGCTGGCCGTCCTGTGCTTCCTGGCCTCCATGAGGTGCTACAGCCTGACGGAGCGCGTGGCCAACTTCAGGGAGACCCTGTTCATCCTCTCCGTGCTGGACGAGGGCCTGGCCTGGTCCTTCTGGCTGGCCGTGGCCAGCGTCGGCACGCACGCCGCCGTCTGCTGCGTGGTGGCGGCGAGCAGGATCAAGATGCCAAAGCGTCAGAGCAAGAAGCCGGAGGAGCCGACCATCACGGCTCTCGACATGCTGTACTGACGCGGCTGCTATTGCAGTACGTGCGACGCACGAGCCAGCGATCGAGTCGGGTCTCTGAGCACGCTCGTTCGCTCTCAAGCGCACGCACACACACACACACACACACACACGCACAGTCACTGCCAACTTTCACGACCATACGGGTGCTATCATAGCATTTTTCCTGTACGTATATGGGTTTAATGCTTCAGTTGGGATATGACGATCTGAGCCTGCCAACACTGCTGCCCACTTTTTGATTCAGCAGACTTTCACTGTGGTTGATTAAGGCACAGGAGGTGACTCCCCAGTGGATCACATGGCTTTGTGTTGACTGTGACAGACTGATTTTGTGACTAATGTTATTGAGTGCTTCTGCTGGAATGCTCTGACATACTTCCATTGTTGTGTCTGTATGTGCTGAAAATGTCATGTAAATACATTTTTGTCGTTTAATGTACAAATTAAAATGTCATAAATGTTTTTGCTTCATGCAAATTGACGTAAAGACTGCAAATTCATTCAAAGACTTTTGGTGTGTCTGCACTGTTGTCGGTAGATGGCGACAGAGTACCGTTAGGTACCGCTTGTCAAACCGTCGCTCAATACTGACGTATACGGCATGCGACAAATTGAGGTCTGTACTGAAGGACCTTCCTCACATGTAACCTGTGTAGTCTAGTATTATTCACAGTTTTCCTAGTAAACAGTTGTACAGCAGATAACAATGCTTCCTTTGAGAAGAGCCGTGCTATCAGCGACACAGAGACGGCATTGTCGGTATTTTTCAGCGTCTCAAAGCAACTGGAACGCCAGAAAAGTAAGTTTCATAATGCTTAGCTAGCTGTTTGTAGCTAGCTGGCTGGCTACAGAGTGGCTTTTACTGCCTGTTTGTCTTTGTCTAACAAGTTATTCTGTGGGTGTGTGTGAGAGAGAGAGAGAGAGAGAGAGTGTGAGAGAGAGAGACTGTTGTAGCTAGCTACTGTACGTGTGCAACTGATTACTGTATGTGTGTGTATGTGAGACTGTGAGTGAGAGAAAAAGACAAGTGTATCCTCTATGAATCCACCCTGCTGTGTGTCTAGGGTCTGGTGTTGGGAGTGTATTATGAATCCACCCTGCTGTGTGTTTAGGGTCTGGTGTTGGGAGTGTATTATGAATCCACCCTGCTGTGTGTCTAGGGTCTGGTGTTGGGAGTGTATGATAAGGAGAAGGAGGACGGCAGTCTGCACCTGACAGAGGCAGCAGCAGGCTTCGACCGCGCACTGTCCGGTAAACTCACCGAGCTGCTGAAAATGTGAGCCTTCAGAGACATGAAAACCTACAATTACATCACATGGCCAGACCAACATCCTAGGTCTATAGCTAACCGGTCATCATTATTTCTCATTAGGGTGTATATACCCAATTAGTACACCCCCCCCCCCCCCCCCCCTAGAAATGGATCATATAAAGTTAGATGTTAACGGCTGTCTCCTGTACAGATCTGGCCCACCTCTGAAGAAAGGCAAAAACAGGATATTCTATGGCGTCCATGAGGTAGGCTAACTCACACTCAGAGTATAAGACTAGAAATCAGAAATACAAGACAATTCTTATTGTATTTCTCTGTGTGTGCGTGTGTGTGTGATCCCTACAGGACTTTCCGTGTGTGGCGGTGGTGGGGCTGGGTAAGGAGGATGCAGGTGTGTGCGGGGCTGAATACTGGGACACCTGCAAAGAGAACATCCGAACGGCGGTGTCAGGTGAGAGACACCTGCTTATACCTCCTAGTGTGTGTGTGTATGTGTGTGTGCGAACTTATGTTTTGATCTCTATGGACTATGTAATTGATTGTGTGTGTGTGTGTGTGTATGTGTGTATGTGTATGTGTTTGTGTGTGTGTGTGTGTGTGTGTGTGTGTGTGTGGATGCGTGTGTGTGTGTGTGTGGATGCGTGTGTGTGGGTCCAGCGGGCTGCAGGCTGCTGCAGGACCTGGAGGTGAGTCATGTGGAGGTGGACGGCTGCGGTGACACTCAGGCGGCAGCAGAGGGCGCTGTGCTGGGACTGTTTGAGTATGACGAACTGAAGACCAAGAAGAAGACTAGAGTCAACACGCAACTACACAGGAGGTAGACACAACACACACACACACTAAAACACACACTAACACGAGCCCCATAGCATGTAGAGACAATCACACACGCACACACACACGCTAAGTAGCATGTGTGCTAATTCCAGTGCAGACTTGGCGGGTTGGGAGAAGGGTGTTCTGTATGGGGAAGGACAGAATCTCGCCCGCCTACTCATGGAGGCCCCGGCCAATTACATCACTCCTACCGTGTTCGCTGACACCATTGAACAGAAGCTGGCACCCTACGCTGACCGAGTCACCATCCACAAGAGGTACGGGTGTTTCTGTGTGTGTTTGTGTATGTGTGTGTGTGTGTGTGTGTGTGTGTGCGTGTGTGTGCGCACTGAGTAGATCACGCTGCCACTTTCAAAAGCAATGATAAAGAGGGTTCGTCAGTGTATTTACAGGCATTGTGTGTGTGTGTGTGTGTGTGTGTGTTTAGGCCTCAGACGTGGATAGAGGAGCAGAAAATGGGGGCGTTCCTGAGCGTGTCCAGAGGCTCGGAGGAGCCCCCTGTCTTCCTGGAGCTGCACTACAACGGCTGCCCCGACCACACACAAGCACCGCTGCTACTGGTGGGCAAGGGTATCACCTTTGACAGGTAAACGTTAAGACAGACGCGCGTGCGCGCACACACACACATACACACACACACACACACACACACACTGGGCTGGGAGCCAGGTGATATAAGATGGAAAGGTAGCATGTTAGCTCTATGGAACAGACTAATAAAAATGCCAGAGAGTCGAGTTGCTAGGAAAATATTCAACTGGGATGTAACTCTAAAAGGTACATGGGCAAGTGAGATGGAGGACATACTAGGACAAATAGGAGCATCTGACCTTTTCCAAAATGTAAATACGGTGAATATCTCTGGTTAAGGAAGCTTTGTCTAATACACATCAGATAAAATGGTCACAGGATATACTATATAAACCGATATTAAGAACGTTTAGTATGATAAAAAGGTGGTATGGAAATGAAAAATATGTTTGTGCTCCATTATCCAAAAGACAAAGATCATTATGTGCCCAACTTCGCTCTGGGATCTTGCCCCTGCACCTTGAAACTGGACGTTATCGGGGGGTTACAAAAGAAGAGCGCATTTGTATCTACTGTAATATTGATATTGAGAATGAGTTCCATTTTGTGTTTTATTGCCCCTTATATCATGAGTTGCGTCAAAAATTATTTGAGAGATGTAAAAATATTGATTTGATGTGGTTGAGTGATGCAGAGAGACTAAAATGGATGTTTGATCATAGGGTATTTGCACTTGCAGAATATTTAGAGAAAGCTTGGGACAAACAATCAAAGATAACTTATATGTGATGCATTTATTTAGGATTTTGACGAAAGACTGTTATTCTATAATACTGTTATTATCATACACACTGCTACACATCTTTGATACTTGTGGCCAATAGTATCTCTCTCTATCTCTATCTCTCCGTGCACAGTGGGGGTATTTCTCTGAAGCCGGCGTCTGGTATGGACGCCATGAGGGCCGACATGGGCGGAGCCGCCACGGTCTGCGCTTCTATCGTCACCGCAGCTGCCCTCAAGCTCCCGATCAACATCATCGGTGACTGACGGCCGGCTCGCTAAAAACATACGCCAAGTTATGATCCATGCAGCGCATCGCAAATGTACTGTATACAAGTATCATTAATGTATGTATGTAATCCTTCCTCACTTTCTCCCTCTTCCATTCTTTCCCCTTCTTGCTCTCTTTTTCTCTCTCTCCCTCTGTCCCTCTCTCTGGTTGCCTCTCCTTCTCCCTCCTTCCCTTTTCTCTCTCTCTCTCTCCCCTCCCTCCCTCCATCTGCAGGCTTAGCTCCTCTGTGTGAGAACATGCCTAGTGGGAAGGCCAACAAGCCCGGCGACGTCGTCCGTGCCAAGAACGGGAAGACCATCCAGGTGGACAACACGGACGCCGAGGGCAGGCTGATCCTGGCAGACGCTCTCTGTTACGCCCACAGCTTCAACCCCCGAGCCATCGTCAACGCCGCCACGCTAACGGGTACTGCGTATTCCTCAAGAGGATGACGATGCTAAGCTAACAAGTGTGTCGGCAAAGGCTGATTATGCTAAGATAACAGGTGTTAATGAAAGGCTGATGATGCTAAGCTAACACACGTGTTCATGAAATGCTGATGAGGCTCAACTATCTCTCTATTTCTCTTTCTCAGGGGCAATGGATGTTGCTCTGGGGTCAGCGGCTACAGGGGTGTTTACAAACTCTGACTGGCTTTGGAGTCAACTGCACAAGGTACACACACAGTCACACACACACACACTCGAAAACGCTGCATTTGCCTAAACAAATCAGATGTAATGTTGGACAACAAGGACCGACAATGATGGTTGTTGATCCAGTCTGTTGATGGTGTTGTGGTGATGTGTGTGTCCAGGCCAGTGTGGTGACAGGAGACAGAGTGTGGCGGATGCCCCTATTCCAACACTACACACAGCAGGTGACCGCCAGCCAGCTGGCTGACCTCAACAACATTGGGAAGTACAGCCGGTAAGCACACTACGACAATAGAGCTTAAGTGTGTGTGTGTGTGTTTGTAGTTCTGTGTGTATGAGAGAGAGGGAGATTTTCCGTACACCTGTGAGTACTGGTGAAGCCTGCAGTTGACTATGTGTGTGTGTGTGTGTGTGTGTGTGTGTGTGTGTGTGTGTGTGTGTGCGCGCGTGTGCGCGCGTGTGTGCGTGCGTGCGCGTGTCCAGTTCTGGTGGAGCCTGTACAGCGGCAGCATTCCTGAGAGAATTTGTGACGTCGCCTCATTGGGCACATCTGGACATCGCTGGGGTGATGACCAATAAGGACGAGGTTCCCTACCTCAGAAAGGGAATGTCGGGACGCCCCACACGGACACTGGTGGAGTTCACCGCTGGACTAGCTAAAGAAGCCTGAGACCCTCTCCCTCTCTCTCTCTCTCTCTCTCTCTCTCACACACACTTACACACATACACGGTCTAAGAAATTGAGAATTGTTCGCTCTATCAGTTAGATCAACTGGAGAGACGTAGTGAACCACTTTGGATTATGTATTTGAATAAAGTATTACTGAATCAGTCTGTGCAGGTATTTCAACAGAACTTTAAATTTCATGGAAGGTTCAGGATGGATGCCCAATTCTTACTTTTTATATTGCTTTCAAATGCACCTCAGCTTACAAACTGTACATGCATAAATATTATTGTAATATAATAATTTTTGGATCTAATAAATGTTCTTTGAATAACAACCATCTCTTTCGTGCGATGCTTTTAGTCCAATCGCGTTCTTCTCCAGTGTATTTAGCAAATGTGCCATCTACTGCGCATGTGTACAGACGGGCGGTTCAGATAACAATCAAACATGGCTTCCTCCATGGGTGGAATGTTTCCCGGCCAACAGCCGCCTGGTCCTCATCCCGTCGGGGGGCCGGGGCAGCCGGGTTTACTCCCCGGTCCGCAGGGAGCTCGGGGTCAGGGGAATAACACACTGGTGGACGACCTAGAGGCTTCTTTCGAGGTAACGTTGAGAATGGGACTGGATGTAAACGTAGGCTATCAGCTAATGTTAGCTAGTGACGTGCTAGGCTTGCAGCTAGCTAGCTAGGGTAAGCTAGGTTATTTGGAAAGCTGCCTCTAGAAATGTAGCTGGCCAACGCTCATTTCTGATATCGAGGAAACACGCTAGCAGATCCACCCGAGGTAGCTAACCTTAACAGGACGTGAGCTAGCTTAGCTAGCTAGTTCTAACGTACGTAGCTAATTTGGTCCTGGCTGCATAGTAGTGGTGTTGATGAGGTGACAAACACACGTTACCCTCGGACGCTTGCATTTCTCCCCTTGTCATGTAACGGTACATGCCCGAATGAATGGATGGAGGGATATAGCTAGCTTGCTCGCTGGGGGTCTTGTGGCGATAGTTGGGGGACTGCTGCATCACCAAATATGCTACCTAGCTAACGTTAGCTAAAATTTGTTGTGTCTGTCATCATTTGCAGGCTTGCTTCGCATCCCTTGTGAGTCAAGACTATGTGAACGGAACAGACCAGGAGGAGATCCGAACAGGTCAGTTCAGAGCACTTAGTGACCGCCACGTCCGTTTAATTGCAGGCCCTCTCGCCTTCCTGAGTGACCCAGTGATGCAAAAATGTGGGTCGTCTCCCCTCAGGCGTTGACCAGTGTATCCAGAAGTTCTTGGACGTTGCCAGGCAGACCGAGTGTTTCTTCCTACAGAAGAGGCTACAGCTGTCTGTTCAGAAGCCGGAGCAGGTGGTCAAGGAGGTAAAGCACTGGAGCCCCATGCAGAAATGCTCAGCTTAGTTGCACAGCCTACTGACCACAGCCTACTGACCTACATTATTGGTCAGTGGTCATACTCCACATCTTGCATAGCTTTAGTCTCTCTTTCTCTCTCTCTCTCTCCTATATCCCATCTCTCCATCCACCTCTCCTTCCTTCCTATACCATCTCTCCATCCACCTCTCTCTCCTTTCCATCCCTGTCTCCTATACCCCATCTCTCCATCCACCTCTCTCTTTCTCTCTCCTATACCCCATCTTTCTATCCACATCTCTCTCTCTCTCCTATATCCCACCTCTCCATCCACCTCTCTCTCCTCTGTAGGATGTTTCAGAGTTGCGTAACGAGCTGCAGAGGAAGGAGCTGCTGGTTCAGAAGCACCTGACCAAGCTGCACCACTGGCAGCAAGTGCTGGAGGACGTGAGCGTTCAGCACCGCAAGCCATCCGACCTGCCCCCGCCCGGACCGCTGGCCTTCCTGGAGCAGGCCTCCGCCAGCCTGCCCCCCGCCCCCATGAAGCAGAACTAGCACACACACACACACACATACATATGTACAGCTCTATACACACACATGCTTACATGCACACAAACACAGACACAAAACCCACACACATACTCACTCTCACACACACACACACACACACAAGGACACACAGACTCTACCTGGACTACTTGCAGTACCTGGACACCAAGAACCAAAAAGGGCCACGGTCCAAAGCCCAGCAGTGAGGATGCTGTGGGGATTGGTGTGTGGTTTCAGCTCTGGTGGTCAGAGCAGAAATGAAATCATTAGCAGGCTATGAGTCATCGTGTAGGTTCTTTCTTTTGTACTTGTGTATATATTTATAGTAGACTGACTTGTTTTTTTGTACTGAATGAATAAATGTGGAGAGAGAGAGTGCGAGGGGGGGGGGTCTGAGATTTGCCTGTCCGGTGTCTGTATGTTGGGAATTTTGTAAATAAAAAAAGTGTTACACCTTGGTTAATATACAATGTATATTTTGTAGTTTATTATCATACCTTTCTTTTAAGTCCCACACCATTTTAATGGGTCTTACTGCCTCTGTGAAGAGCAGGCCTATAGGTGTACTGACATATTCTGCGTGGAGTGGAGTTGTCATGTTCTCCTGCGTTCATGGGTTGCCTCCACAATGGAGCCCAGTATAAAAACATGCAGGAGAACATATCACTCTGGCCAGAGGACTTGGTCCCTGGGCACCACAGATGTGTGCGCTGCTGCTCACTGCTCCTGGCTGCCTCTGGCGGATGGCAGCTTGGATGGGTTAAACACAGACGACAAATTTCACCGACGACCGCTAAAATCCGTGTGTGTGTGTGTGTCTAATTACACGCGTTTGTCTGCTAACTACACGCGTGTGTGTCAATTGCAGTGTGACAAGTACACGGATTTCATTTTTCACAGTTGGTTCCGGCGTTCCAGCAGTCTTCCACAGCTAGAGGGAGACAGTGTTTTCATGCCAAGTCCCTTGGTTGATCTCAGAAATGTCTTTGCCGGACATATCCTTGTTTGTGCATTTTAACCAGCGACTGGAAAAATAACAGGTATCCTGTCCGCCACCCCGGTTCCTTTTCGCACCTGGGGGAGAACAAATCCTAATTTTCTTGCGGTAACGCATCGGTAGGCCCGTTTCAACCGGCGAGTGAACAAGAGAATCCAGCGGCATTGTAGCGCAACGTGTGTTTGTGTCACCGCAGCGGACCGGAGCCCGTATGATAAGCCGCGCAGAGGGCGGCTGTTACGGGCAGGAGCCTGTTTCATCGCCATAAAAAATCGGCGTCGGGGGATTTGTTCGTGTAAATCAAGAGATCCGTGTGGATATGGAATGGTGTACACCACTGCCCCCAGTTTTCAGCCTCTGAAAAGCCCCGAAAATATGGACATTCATCCGCTGTAAGTGTGTGCGAGTGTGTTGGGCAGGGCGGTTTTAGCAGCTGACAATAACAGTGTAGCTGGTTGAATGATGATGCCGCATTGATAGAGCGACAGGGCTGCCGATAGTCAAATCCGATTCCTGTTGTGTGTTTTAGACAAAAGAACAGGACAGGCCCTATATATGCATGACATGTAACTAATAGGCGATAAAGGTGGTTATGTATTGATTTACGGCCGTGGGAAAATGTGCTTTGTCAAGTTTAGGATGTGACATCTCGTGCGGGGGGAAGGGGGCGTGTGTGTGTGTGTGTGTTGGAGGGGGGGAGGGGGTTAGAGGCAGGGATGTCAGGCTGTTGTGTTCTAGTGCAGGAATATGATTGTATTCTCTTTAAAAAAAAAAAAAAAAAAAACTCAAGCCACTAAAACGTGTGTGTGTGTGTTGCCTTCCAGATGTACAAAACTATGCCCACACACACCCCTGGACGGTAAGGAGGATGGAGGAGAGAAGCATGGCTCGGTCACCCTCAACCCTCGGCACATGAAGAAGGCCTTCAGGGTGATGAATGAGCTGCGCAGGTAGCACACACAGACACACACACACGCTGACATTTACACACATTTAACTACTACTACACACAGTCACACACATACACACACACACACACACCCACTGACATTTGCACACATTTAACTACTATTAAACAGTCACACACTCAGATACACACACTGACACATTAACTACTATATTTATACACCCAGCCAAGTTACACACACAAGTAGATAAATCAAACACACTGCTACAAAATGGGAACGCCTATGGTTGCATCACAAGATCCTCTCAAATATTTGGAAGATGGGCTCAAACTGTGCTCCAACCAGGCTGTGGCATAGTGGATAGATGTTGTTCTTTCATGATGTTTTTGAAGCGTGTAATCGAATCCTTGGACAGCTCTGTTGATCTGATGAAAGACGAGGATGGTGGGCTAGAGGATTATTTGTTTAACAAACTCAGCTTTCTGATCTCTGCCTTTCTCTCTCCCTTTCTCTCTGTCTTTCTCTCTCTCATTCTCTCATCCTCTCGTTCTTTCTCTCCTTTTGTCATTCTCTCTCTTTCTCTCTCCCTCTCTCCCCATCTCCATTTTTCTCTCGCTCCCCTCTTTCTCACTCTCCCTCCCTCCCTCTCTCCTCCTGTCTCTCTCTCTCTCTCAGTCAGAGTCTGTTGTGTGACGTCACCATTGTAGCGGAGGATGTGGAGATCGCTGCTCACAGGGTGGTGTTGGCTGCGGGGAGCCCCTACTTCCACGCCATGTTCACAGGTGTGTGTGTGTGTGTGTGTGTAAGTGTGTGTGTGTGTGTGTGTGTTGTTGCTGCTTAGAACTTGATACAGAGTATGTCCTCTTTGATATTTGACTTTGATGTAAGACAAACTAAAGTGTGTGTGTGTGTGTGTGTGTGTGTGTGTGTGTGTGTGTGTGTGTGTGTGTGTGTGTGTGTGTGTGTGTGTGTAGGGGAGATGGCAGAAAGCAGGGCTAAGCGAGTGCGGATCAAAGAAGTGGATGGTTGGACTCTTGGACTGCTAATAGACTATATCTACACAGCTGAGATACAGGTCACCGAAGACAATGTACAGGTAAACCTAGACAATACACACACACACACACACACACACACTGTAGAACACAGAGTACACTCAGTAATCTGTCTCAGTACTCTGTGAATAGCAAGCAGAGTACAACCACAACCCACACCCACTCACCATCTGTGCTGTGGATAACTGTTTCTCGCTATACATGTCTATATGGTCATGTAACAAACAAATGATACGAATCTTGTAGGATATCAACAAAGCATACTTATTAGTGCCTCCATCCGCAGATAAAACGTCTCTCCAGAAAGATACCTTTTCTCGACGGGAGGTTTTAAACACATTTCAACCCCGTCGGTCTCTCTCTCTCTCGTCGGCGTCTCTGTTCCAGGCGCTGTTGCCGGCGGCCGGCCTGCTCCAGCTG
Organism: Borostomias antarcticus; assembly: GCF_949987555.1. Taxonomy (NCBI): domain Eukaryota; kingdom Metazoa; phylum Chordata; class Actinopteri; order Stomiiformes; family Stomiidae; genus Borostomias; species Borostomias antarcticus. The sequence goes on from NC_140253.1 coordinate 6,094,778, forward strand.
ACGGAGGTGAAGAAGGCGTGCTGCGAGTTCCTCAGCTCCCAGCTCCACCCGTCCAACTGCCTGGGCATCCGGGCCTTCGCCGACCTCCACGCCTGCTCCCTGCTCCTCACGCAGTCCAACACCTACGCAGGTCAGAGCGATGCGTGTGTTTGTGTGTGGGGAGGGGGGTGGGGGGGTGGTTGTATTCAGTCTAAACTGGACAGGAGGTCAGAGGGTGTATGCGTGGGGGTGGGGGTGGGGCGTTGTAGTCTGTCTAACTGGACAGTCAGAGGGTGTGTGTGTGTGTGTTTGTGCACGCTTATGTGTTCTGTGTAATCTGGTGAGTGAATGTGCATGCTGCTCTCTATTGGAATAGAAATAGTCTATAGAAATAGTCTCTACTGGAAAAGAGAGAGAGTAAGAGAGAGAGAAGAAGGAAATTGAGACAGGGTGTGGAAAAGAGGAAGGATATAAAGAACTCCTCCCCTGAAATGGAGGGTGCGTTTGTTTCGGGCCGCCAGAGCAACATTTCTCCGAGGTGGTCGGGAGTGAGGAGTTCCTGAACCTGGGCATGGAGCAGGTGTCCAGCCTCATCGCCAGCGACAAACTCACCATCCCCTCAGAGGAGAAGGTACACACACACACACACACACACACACTCACTCACTCACTCACTCACTCACTCACTCACTCACTCACTCACTCACTCACTCACTCACTCACTCACATACACACACACACATGCAGCCACATTAGAGGGTGACACGGGATTGGATTTTCACTGCTGCCCGGTCCTACTCCCACAAAAAAAATCCTGTCCCGTCCCAATTCCAGCTGTGTTTTTTTTATCAGCCAAAAGGCTAGTTTACATCTTTAGTCCCTGGCAAGATGTTAAATGGTTTTTGATTTGATGTTCTGGTCAACCTTTTCCATTATACCTTACTTTTTCCTTCTGCAGTTTTTTATTCAGTCACACCGTTTGTCCAGGAAGTTAAAGGGCAATGCTCGTTTTTGACAACCTGGACCTTATTTACGACATATTATAAGAAGTTTGACTCACCGAGATCACTTTTGTGTAGTTCGGAGGCCTGTAGAAGAAATTTAAAATCCAGCGCGAACTAGTATATCCATGTAATGACGGTGATCGGGGCACCGAGAATGCAGTTTCTCAAAATCTATTTTCGGCCGCTAAACGGTTGTTTTCATCAATCAGATTGGATGAATCGACAGTTGAGATTCCTCAACGCGAGGCATTGTTGTGGTTTTCAAATACGGGGTCTTTAGCCTCTGTAATATGATCTTTACACTTTACATTCTCTGCGCTACGATCGGATTGTTGCTGACGAATGACGACGACAATATTCTCGGCACCAACAACGATCGTAGCGCAGAGAATGTGAGCCGGAGAATAGCCAGTCTGCGCGCTGGCCTGTGCGCATGCGTGCTGGAGCAAGTGGGGAAAGGCGTGTAAAGATCATAGTACAGAGGCTAAAGACCCCGTATTTGAAAACCACAACAATGCCTCGCGTTGAGGAATCTCAACTGTCGATTCATCCAATCTGATTGATGAAAACAACCGTTTAGCGGCCGAAAATAGATTTTGAGAAACTGCATTCTCGGTGCCCCGATCACCGCCATTACATGGATATACTGGCTCGCGCTGGATTTTAAATTTCTTCTACAGGCCTCCGAACTACACAAAAGTGATCTCGGTGAGTCAAACTTCTTATAATATGTCGTAAATAAGGTCCAGGTTGTCAAAAACGAGCATTGCCCTTTAAGATGGTACTTGGCCTGTGGAAATGCACTTTCACATTGTAGCGCAGCGTCATGGCTAACTAACAGGAAAAGCAAGAATGAGACTGTAATTCCTTTTGAAACTCAAGTTTTATTGTCAGCTGCAGCGAACAGTAGACCGTAGAGTAACGCTGTAGGCTGAACTTATAACATTAACAGTTCCCCAGCGTTAAAGTATGTTACTATGAAGGAACAAAAGTGCGTCCACATTTTCTGGATTGTTAATTATGATGCCCGTTCCCGTTTAAATGTTTTTCCTGTCCCAATCACGTGATGAATAGTGAAGTTGACGCCCCACTCACGGGATTTCCGCGTGACCCACAGGGAGAGAAATGTCCGCCTCTAATGCACATATACAGAGAATGAGTTACAGTCAAGGTGATTATGATCAGACAGGAGTGGAATATCTAGTTTGTGATGCAATCTTTGCGAGTCTCGTGTGTGTGTGTGTGTGTGTGTGCATGCGTGCGTGCATGTGTGTGTGCATGTGTGTGTGTAGGTGTTTGAGGCGGTGATTGCCTGGGTGAACCACGACAAGGACGTTCGTCAGGAGCACATGGCACACCTCATGGAACACGTTCGCCTTCCCCTCCTAACCAGGGAATACCTGGTGCAGGTACGTGTGTGTGTGTGTGTGTGTGTGTGTGTGTGTGTGTGTGTTACCTCCTATTCAGCCGTAACTGATTAAAGGTGCAGTGTGTAGTCCTTCTAGTGGTGAGGTTACAGATTGCAACCAACTCAATACAATTACATTGAGTTCCACATGGCTGCTTCCATGGAGGGACCTGCTCCATGGAGGCCGCCATGTTGTAGATGAAGATATAAAGGGCTCATTCTAAGGCAAGGAAAAGGCAAAAATTCTTATTTTCATGGGATTATATACTAGGTTAAACATACTTTTTTTAAATATTATTTTATCATGGCTGACCGTTTTGATTGGGTGGGGCTCCAGCGCGTGGAGGAGGAGTTGTTGGTGAAGAACAGCAGCGCCTGTAAAGACTACCTGATTGAAGCCATGAAGTACCACCTGCTGCCCGCCGACCAGCGTGCCCTGATGAAGACCGTGCGCACGCGCATGAGGACCCCCGCCTGCTGCCCTAAGGTACCGTGGCGCCGGAAGCCCCCCCCCCCCCGGGTCACATCACGTAACGGCGCTGGGATTGTGTCATAAGCGTCAGTCGTTACAGAATACCATGATGTGATGCCGCTACCAAGACTGCAATGCTAGAATCCCGGATATGTTTACCTGCTTAATCTGTGAAGAGATTATCTGGACTGTAACAAGATCATTTGACTCCCTAAGGGCAAACAAAACACAGACTCCCAAGATGGGCCTTCTGACCTTCTCAGTTAACAACATTCACGCAGGGTTACTGGTGTCTGGTTTTAGTATGGTTGTCATCTAGTTGTTCTATGGTTATGCCAGGTGGTTGTATTGTGGAGATACATTGGATATATTGGAGACAAAGCTTCGGTCTGTGTCGGGACAGGTTTTTGGTTGTGTTAAGGTTCTTCCAAGGCTGCGTTAGGAGGTGGTCGTGCTACGGTTGTATTTTAGTTGTGTAATGGTTTGTATCCTAGGAGGCGGTGGTGGTTGGAGGCCAAGTTCTAGAATGTACAGTAGACGTGTTTTGGTCATCAGATTGTCCTGGCGGTTGTGGTTGTGTTGTAGGTGATGGTGGTGGTTGGAGGCCAGGCCCCCAAGGCTATCCGGAGTGTGGAGTGTTTTGACTTTGAGGAACAGCGATGGTACCAGGTGGCTGAGCTTCCCTCCAGAAGATGCAGAGCAGGTAAGCAAACTCGTGTGCGTGCGTGCGTGCGTGCGTGTGTGTGTGTTTGTGTGTGTCCCTATCTAACTCCTCCCTCTGTCCCCCAGGCGTGGTGTGTGTGGGCGGCTGTGTGTACGCGGTGGGCGGTTTCAACGGGTCGCTGCGTGTGCGGACGGTCGACTGCTACGACCCGGTGACCGACCGCTGGAGCTGCGTCAGCAGCATGCAGGACCGCCGCTCAACACTAGGGGCCGCCGTTCTCAACGGACTCCTCTATGCCGTGGGGGGATTCGATGGCAGCACAGGTAAGTGTGTGTGTGGAGTAATTCAGTCATTCAGATAATGATGATGGAGATGCATATATGTAGGTCAGGGACATCAAACTAATTTCCTCGATGATGTCTTTTTGTGTGTGTGTGTGTTTGTGTGTGTGTGTGTGTCTAGGTCTGTCCACCGTGGAGGCGTATAACGCCAAGACAAATGAGTGGTTCCATGTATTACCCATGAGCACCCGTCGCAGCAGCGTAGGAGTGGGCGTGGTCAACGGTGAGTCTGTTTAACCCCTGTGTGTGCGTGAGTGAATGTGTATGTGAGTGTGTGTTTTTGTGCGCGCGTGTGTGTGCGCGTATTCCCAGGAGTCTGTGCATTTTGAAAGTATGTAGTAAAAGAACGATTTGTCATAAATTGTTCATCGTGCGCGTGTACGTGCGGATGTGCGTGTGTGTGTGTGTGTGTGTGTGTGTGTGTTACAGGTATCCTGTATGCTGTAGGAGGATATGACGGCGGCACCAGGCAGTGTCTGAGCACAGTGGAGGCCTACAATCACAACAGCAACACCTGGAGCTATACCTCTGAGATGGGCACGCGACGCAGTGGTGCAGGTGTGTGTGTGTGTGGTGTGTGTGCGTGCGTGTGTCTCTGTCTGTCATATGTGTGTAACTGGACAGGAGTTCAAGCAAGCGTGTTGTGCATTGTGTAGAGTTATTGTTATTGAGGTGTGTGTGTGTGTGTGTGTGTGTGTGTGTGTGTGTGTGTCTGTGTGTGTGTGTGCGCGCGCGCGCGCTGAACAGGGGTGGGTGTGCTGAAGGGCCTCCTGTACGCGGCCGGCGGTCATGACGGCCCATTGGTCAGGAAGAGCTGCGAGGTGTACGACCCCACCTCCAACACCTGGAGACAGGTGGCCGACATGAACATGTGTCGACGCAACGCAGGTTAAACACACACACACTCTTTAATCCTGAGTTCCTGCATCCCAAGTGTATACCCAGGTCCTTCATGCAGTATGTGTGTGTGTGTGTGTGTGTGTGTGTGTGTGTGTGTGTGTGTGTGTGTGTGTGTGTGTGTCTCGTTGCAGGTGTGTGTGCAGTCAACAACTTGCTATATGTGGTCGGAGGGGATGACGGCAGCTGTAACTTGGCCTCGGTGGAGTTCTACAACCCCAGCACTGACAAGTGGACACTACTTCCCAGCTGTATGAGTACAGGACGGAGCTACGCAGGTACACACACATACACACACACATACACACACACACTGTCGAAATAGTGGGATAATGGCGCCATACTTAGAATGTGGTGAAATAGCACCACCGAGTGGAATCATTGTGACATTACAGTCACATGACATAAACAGAAAAAAAAGATTTCAAACACTATTTGACCTGGGTCTTATGAGTGTGTGTTTGCCCCCCCCCCCCCCCCCCCCCCCCCCTTCCCAGGAGTGACTATGATTGACAAGCCCTTATGACTGCTCTGAGGTCATCTGCTGTTGCTGTTTAAAGGGGAGCGCGTCTCTCTGCTGAAACCTTACCTGGCGATCTGTCTCCCCGGGGGCCCCACGCACCCACCTGAAGCTGCCTCCACGGGCACCGAGGAGGAGGAGGAGGAGGATTGCACTTGACGAAAATGGGTGTTTGCGGGCACTTTGGAGCAGCTCGTGTCGTTTTTTTTTTCACTCTCGGGATGCAGGACTCTGATGCTGGACCGACTGGTTTTAATTGGCACTTTAACGCCATAGATATAACGCAGCTGAAACGTTATTAACGGAACTGACATGCAACGTTGCCGTAGCGACGCTGAAGTTCGTTTTATGGGGGACCAGTGATGCTGTGGTCTTGTTCTTTGGGGGGGAAAAGGGAACATTTTCGACTGTCAGCCGTTCTCTCTAATGCATCGACGTTGAACATTGACACTTAATTTCTATCCTTGCAATGGTAAAAAGGAGGTGTGTGTTTGTGTGTGTGGTTGCGCATGCACGTGCGCATGTGCCTGCCTGCGTGTTAGCACGTGTGTGTGTGTGTGTGTGTGTGTGTGTGTGTGTGTGTGTGTGTGTGTGTGTGTGTGTGTGTGTGTGTGTGTCAAGTGAGTCTTTGTGATGACGACTGGTCTGACACAGAGCATGACCTATGACCTCCTCAGTGTTAAACATGGCTGACCTTCAAGTCTCCAAGCATACCCTACTGTCCATTTTCAATTTGAAGTGCCCTATATTTCATTAGAGCCCTATGGGGCTTTCACTAAACAACTCCGGTGGGAAGTAGTGCACTTCATAGGAAACATGGTGCCATTTTGAAACATATTTATTTATGACAACCTCGCTGGAAAGTGATTGTAGAACTTCTACACTTCTGAGGCACAATGTGGAGGATGAACACTTTTGACTGCTCCGAAAACCCTACCGGTCGAAGGAAAAGGGTGCCAAAAGTCGACGTGCCAAAAGATGTGCAAGACACAGGAAGAGGAGATTGTTTTTTAACCCTCTGTGGTCTCGCTACTGTGCTGTTTCTACCTGATAGCAGGTGACCCGGGCTGAACTCCCTGCATGGTCCTTAACCACGACCCCTAACCTTTGACCTGTCCACCCCTAACCTCCCTCCATCCGTTTAGCGACCCTGTTAACTACTACTGCACACCTTGACCTGATATGAATGTGCTGTGCTCTCTCTCTCTTACTCTCTCTCTCTTTCCTTCTTTCTCTGTTTCTTTCATTCTCTGTTTCTTTCTTTGGCAGAGTTCTCCCTTTCCCTCTCTACCTCTTTCTACCGGCCTATATTCGTTTCTCTTTCAGGAAATTGACCAAACCACGTCTTCTCTCTAACCTACTAAATATATTTCCTGTCTTTTATCTCTTATTAATTATTGCTGTAGTATTGATGCTACCGTCTCCTGTCTGTGTATTGAGGAATGTCCTGTAATGATCTTTGAAAATGTTTCATTACTTTTATATTCTCATTAATAAATATGCTTCTTGTATTTAAATCCAACGAAAGTTTTGATTTTCTGTTTTATTAATTAATACAAAGTAATAAATACAAAGTAAATAAAACAGTTTGAATTTAGTCAAAATCATTCTTTGCTGGTGGAATGTCACGATTCATCGCTGGAACTACAGTACACATACATCTGCGCTCTTTATGACTCGGTTGTATTTAGAGGGACTGGAGGGAGGCAGAATATGGACTATGATGGACACACCTCGGTGACTCGAAGCAAAGTTCGGCGGTAAGCCTACGGTAGGTTACACAAACCACACCATCTCCTATCCCTTACCCTCGCCGCTGTTATGAAAGCACAGGATCTCGCGGATTGGACGTTGCTCTAGAAGCCCTGCGTCTCACTATCATCAGTCCATACCGTGGGCCAATCAGCGCGCTAGCTCGCCTTCCCGACGTCAGTCTCCTTTCCCATCGGCCAATCAGAGTAGAGAATATTACCTTACTTCAGTCGCTCGGCTTCCTCGATCTCCCGTTCAGGTAGACCGGACAATTCAACTAAGGTGAGTTATTAAAATGCTAAGGCGCAATCGCAAAATTGTATTTTCGCGTTAGAATGATAATGCATGTTTATAGCAATGCCCCTCCTGCAACTGGAGAAATGTCTGTTTCCGTTATCTGGGTCAAATTGCTTGTAATATTACAATGGCTCGTATTTTCTTTATCCTGTAATGTTACTGTAGCCTACAGTAAGCAATGCACATGATTGTTGCGCTTCTTATTTTCTGGTATTATTGTTGTGGTCGGCTGTTTTATCCGGCGACACGTTTTGTCCTTGGTTGTGAATTGTTCAGCCCTTAAACTCAACGCAAAGTTACTATAGTCGGCCTAGGCTACACCATCATTTCTCCAATCATACAAGCAGACTAATATTCCTAATGACTAGCAGCCTATTTGCGCTATTATTGGAATATCGAGTACATTAGCTTGTCACCTCTGCCTTTAAAATTCAACTTAACTGAATAGTTAAGTTGGCCTTCAAGACTGTGATGTGCATAGCTGAATAAAACATTAGGTTTATGGTTACAAACTAGCCTATATGCAGTAGTCTTCTCTAATTTTTATCCAACAGATTTGAGATAACAAAATAGGTACAGAAGATAACCTTTCTGTTTGGGGTCGGTGAATCCTGTTCCATAATCCTGCCAATATTTTGTTTTGGGCATAATTCCTCAGATCAATAGAGATGCACTCAAAAAATGTAATCTGGCGAACTAAACTGAACTTGTTTTCTCGAACATTCTTTTCTATTCAGAGAATTTGTTCTGTTGTTTTACAGATAACCTTTAAGCTTCACGCACCAAAATGTAACTTCTAAACCCTTTTTAAAGCCAGATAGGCACCTGATCTCTATTCAAATGACAAGGAGGATGTAACTGTTTATACCTGTCTCCTCCGTCCTCCTCCCAGCCCCCTGACAACGGGACTCAGCCCTGCGGCGTCATGGAGGTAAACAGCACGGCGGACATCTTGAGCTCGGCCTACCTGGCGGTGGAGTACGTGGACGCAGTGCTGCCGGACAACCCACTGCAGCCCTCGCTCAAACACGCCTGGGACTACATGATGAACAACTACACCAAGTTCCAGATCGCCACCTGGGGCTCGCTCATCGTCCACGAGTTCATCTACTTCTTCTTCTGCCTCCCGGGCTTCCTGTTCCAGTTCATGCCCTTCATGCAGAAGTACAAGATCCAGCAGGTGTGTGTGTGTGTGTGCGTGCGTGCCTGCGTGCGTGCATGCGTGCGTGCGTGTGTGTGTGAGTTGAATACATTGGAGATAGGGAGCTGTTTTACATGTACGTGATAGAAGTCTTTCAACAAGTTTTCTCTTTCTGTATGTGTGTGTATGTGTGTTTGTGTGTGTGTGTGTGTGTGCGCGCAGGATAAGCCAGAGACCTGGGAGAAACAGTGGAAGTGTTTTAAGATGCTGCTGTTCAACCACTTCTGTATCCAGCTTCCTTTGATCTGCGGAACGTACCACTTCACAGAGTTCTTCAGCATCCCCTATGACTGGGACACCATGCCTCGCTGGTCAGTGGAACAGTCCAACACGCGCACAGACACACACACACAGCAACGTGCACACGCACAGGAAAAACGCAATGTTTGCAAAAACAAATTGCTGCTTGGACAGTATTTCAGCAGAATTCCTGCTCTGACAAAATGCAGCAAGCATTGTTTTAGACAACTCTCTCGCAAAAACATGAATCATTTGAATCTAACAATTAAAGCTTTTGCGTTTTTTTTATGTATTTATTTTTGATAGAAATTTGAACACTACCAAAGGTATAAAGAACCATCATCTCAACACACACACACACACACACACACACACACACACACACATAATCCTGTTAAATTGTGTGCGTCTCCAAGGCCCTACTTGCTGGCGCAGTGTTTGGGCTGTGCCGTGGTCGAGGACACCTGGCACTACTTCCTCCACCGCCTGCTGCACCACCGCAGGATCTACAAACACATCCATAAAGTTCACCACGACTTCACTGTGAGTATATATTTAACAACTCCGCTTCCCGTCGTGCCTAACAACGCCTCCTAGCTGTTATAAAATCACTATAACACACGGCCTCTCGTGGTTTATTGCTTTTATACAACGGTTACTACAGCTATTAGTGTAAAATAAACACACAGCAATGTAAAATATTAAGATTTATTGAAAACGAAGCATCATTCCCTCAATTCCGCCGAGCAAAATAGTTCCCCTAACAAAAGGGTTGCCAAGCAACAACAACAACTACTACAATGCATTGGATCAAATGGGAGGCGCATTAATACTGAAAATGGAATGATATGCGGTCCCAGGTGTGTGTTACAAAGTATTTTAACACGGCTCTTAAACTTAAACCCCACTCTGTCTCATTTCTGTTTTAGCTTTTAAAATAATGTAACTTAAGAAATTAAAGGAAATTATTAATTTTGTATTGCCTGAGTAGGAGCAAAACAGAATCATTTATCCAGCTTGTTAATGGTAAACTATACAGCTGATGTGATAGCCTGCCATTTAAGGCGGCTTGATTTAGCTAATGTATATCTGGCTAACATTAGCTAACTGGATAGCTTGATTTAGCTAATGTATATCTGGATAACATTAGCTAACTGGATAGCTTGATTTAGCTAATGTATATCTGGATAACATTAGCTAACTGGATAGCTTGATTTAGCTAATGTATATCTGGATAACATTAGCTAACTGGATAGCTTGTCAGCGATTCCTGGCAGACTAAAATCTCGGTGTTGTTGGAGAAAACATTGTTTAATCAGAATATCAGAGTAACTCCAAGGTGTCCTCAGTCATGACTGACCAGCGGAGCGAAGTGAAGAGTACCCAGACCAGTGAAAGTGATTAGAATCCAGGCCAATGAAAGTGATGAGTACCCAGGCCAGTGAAAGTGATGAGTACCCAGGCCAGTGAAAGTGATGAGTACCCAGACCAGTGAAAGTGATGAGCACCCAGGCCAGTGAAAGTGATGAGTACCCAGGCCAGTGAAAGTGATTAGTACCCAGGCCAGTGAAAGTGAAGACGCAACATCATTTTAAACTTGAAAAAAGAGTAACTAAAATGTATTGTGATTTATTTTAATGGTGAGCATTAAATAGCTGCATTCATTTAATGATAAAGGCAGAGAAAGTAAAAATAAATAAAATGTTGATGATAGATGTGCCGGGGTTGAGCTCCGGCTGATGACGTTTAGGAACATATTTGCCGGCTGAGCCCTGGATAGCCCCGGCCCAATTTAACCCCTGCATACACACACAAACACACACACACACACACACACACACATCTAACAACTGTTTTTCTTCCCCTCAAGGCTCCGTTTGGCATGCAGGCAGAGTATGCCCATCCTCTGGAAACACTGATCTTAGGTGCGGGTTTCTTCATCGGCATCATGATCTTCTGTAACCATGTGACCTTGCTGTGGGCCTGGGTGTGTTTCCGCCTGCTGGAGACCATCGACGTGCACAGGTACACACACACACATGCACATGAGCTTACAGAAATTTGTAGGATGAAACTAGCACTACACACACACACACACACACACACAATCACACACACACGCGAGCATGCACGCACGCGCACACACACACACACACACATATACATACTAGCATGTGCACACTGGTGCTGCTGGCTTATCAGCACATATTATTGTGACTATTATAGTACAATTATGCTACTGTGTGATGGTGCTGTTCACCAGCCTAACCACCAGAGGGCGGCATATTCACACAATATCAAGAGTCACTGTGTATACTAAATCAACGCAATATCTGTGAACTGTTGCTACCGGTATGAGAAGATATTAAAGTGTATGCGAAGATAAGATTAAACAACAGCTTTTGATCTCTACCTCGTTCTCTCGCTCCGCAGTGGGTACGACATCCCTCTGAATCCGCTCCACCTGATACCGTTCTATGCCGGCACGCGCTTCCATGACTTCCACCACATGAACTTCGTGGGGAACTACGCCTCCACCTTCACCTGGTGGGACAAGCTGCTCAACACGGACAGCCAGTACAACAAGCACCTGATGAAACAAGAGAGCAAGAAGAGGGAGTGAGACGCACATGTGGACGCGCACACACACACATGAACACACACACAGTCCCTAGACTCTGATGCAGACCACTGGGACACACACACACACTTTGTGCTGCTGTATTTGGAAGTCAGGTTATTCTCTATCTCCATACCTTAGTGCTTTATAAACATCTGAATTAGCCTCAAAACACACACACACACACACACACACACACACACACACACACAGAGAGAGAAAGAGATGTTTAAACTCTTCTATGATGTACATGTAAAACATAAATAGCCCTAACGAACTGAGCCGTGTTCGGGGCCGGCACTAGCACTGTGTTGGTCAGGGTCTGATGTGTTTTTGAGACGGTCTGACTTGACTTTTGTGCCTTTTCTGAAGGGAAAACAATCTTCTTTGGTTCCAATCCCAGTCATTGGCTGAATAAAAGAAACAGTAACATCACTGTTTAATTGTGAATGGTTCTTATTGAGACATTGCAATGGATTCCATGTGATATGTGTGTTTATTACCTTATATTACTTTCTCTTAGAGAGATGGTTTGATTCCACAAAGCACTTTATACCCCTCTATGTGGTCTTTTTATGCTGTTGTGTTGGCCTAACTGTGTTAGGACTGTGCTTTGTGGGTCCATGCTGAACATGTTTATGGGCCCATCCATACACCTGGTGAAAGTAAAAAATAAAATAAAAAATCTAGTCGGGAAGTGTGTAGCCTACTCAATTTGAGTCTTAAGTCATTTGAGAAAACAAGCACTTCAACTTTTCTCAGAAACTTAATTGCTCTAAAGTCCTGGGTGGAGAAAATCTGGGCCTTGAGGATTTTGTTGAGCCGTTCTTTATTGTGTTTATTACAGAATGTAATAGAATGTGAAACAGTTATTTTCGAAAAGAAAAAGATGCCATGAATAAAATGTCTTTGAATTTGTAAATAAACCCCCTCCACAAGTATGATGTTGAAATAAAGGTTTCTGGACTCAATTCATTATCCATAATTGTATTTTTTCTTCTCCTTCGATGTAATAGTGGGGTAACCTAAACACGCATAGATACCTCTGAGGGATTTAAGAGAGTTTCAGATTATGGCTTTTAGAGGATGATGCATATAGCTTTCTTTTAGAATGAATATCCAAATGATGTCCCTGTGCCCGCTGGATGTTTCAAGCATAGCATCCTTGTCCATAGACCTGGGCAGAGGGCGCCTGGTGCACAGCTGTTCAGGAAGCCTAATTAGGGCCCGTGTTGGTCCAAAAGCACAACGACGCACCTGAATCAAATCTTGACTGACGACAGATGGCGACGATTCAGGTGTGTGACCATGGGTGTGTGTGACACTGGGCTGGAGAGAGATGGCGCATCCGTGTCCGTGCATGAAGTCCATTCTCTTCCCTCTGCAGCAAAGCCACGCCTCTCAGGGTCCGTCTCCCCCAGTCAGCGCGCGTCACTGAGCTGAGAAGATAGAGGGAGGAGAGGAGAGAGAGAGAGAGCTCAGGTACAGTACAGCCGCGCATCTCATAGGACGAAAGAGAGGATCAACAGACAAGAGAGATATTTATAGCCCAGAGAGCGAGGCTACGGTGCAGAGATAAGGCGACCAAGCCGCACGCAGCAGCAGACACAGAGAGGAGAGAGAGGAGACGGATCAGAATGAAGCAGTTCGCGACGTTAGTGTTGTTCGGGGCTCTGGCGGCCCTGGCAGCGGTGAACGGGGCCGATGATGGGGAGATCTCGTTCGAGTACCACCGCTACGAGGAGCTTCGGAAGGCGCTGGTGTCGGTGTGGCTGCAGTGTCCGTCCATTACGCGCATCTACACCATCGGCGAGAGCTTCGAGGGCCGCGAGCTGCTCGTTTTGGAGATGTCAGACAACCCCGGGACGCACGAGCCTGGTCAGTGAAGCCCCCCCCCCCCCTCGCCCAACACACACACACACACACACACACACGCGCGCGCGCGCGGACAGCTATCTCCGCCGCGTCGATGACACACACTCATCACGTACGATTGCGCTACATCAATCACTCAATTATGCGGTTGTGTTGGATAGCGCGGACGGTTAAAGTGATGACACTACATTAAAATCCATCAGTTGTCCTTATAGATAGCCTAAATGTGTATTGATGTACTTCGTAGCTCTGTATATAAAAGCGCAGGTGTGCCATGTTTGTGCGTAAGAGGGCCGCAGTGAGTGTACAGTAGTGCCAGTTACAGGGTGTAGGTTGTTGGAACAGCCAGGCGACGCCGCCATTTTGCTCGATGATGAAAATCTCCGTAATGCTCTTGCAGAGTCGTGATGCTGAGAACGGTGCTGTCGGCGGAACCTGCCGTTAGAGAATTAACCGTGAGATCGATTGCACCGTTACAACTGCGCACCGAGCGAGTGGCTTGACAACTGACAGTCACGAACAAAACCCACGTAGGAATGGAGTAGTCTAAATCAAACCGATTTGAAGGATAAACTACATACACTGACATGATACATAATGGCCAGAATATTGATCCGTTGGTAGTGTGTATGGTTATAACAGGGTCTAGTGTTCCCTTCACCTGCAGCGACATCAGTGTAGCCTACGTGCCAAAAGGATGTATAGGCCTACTGTAAATGATGGGCGTGCCCTGCGCTGCCCCGATTGACAGGGGGAGCATGTGATGAGTGTGTGTGTGTGTGTGTGTGAGTGTGTGTGTGTGTGTGTGTGTGTGTGTGTGTGTGTGTGTGTGTGTGTTTATAAGTCCTACTACAGGTGAGGTGTAGGCCTACAAAAACGCACTGCAGATAACTCTCTGTCACCAGACCTGGGTTATCCCCACGACTCAATATGGCTTAAGTAAGTTGACTTGCCATGTGTGCATGTACTTGCTTGAGTTAGGGTAGGCTAAATGTGTGACTTGCCTTGCAAGGGTGTAGCCTATAGCTCTGGTTGTATTTGTGTGTGTGTGTGTGTGTGTGTGTGTGTGTGTGTGTGTGTGTGTGTATGTGTGCACGCGTGTGTGAAAGAGAGTGTTTATACTTACTGTTATACAGGGCATGCACTAAGATCTTTATCGATAAATGGTCCATTCATGAATATCACCGGGTGGACGACACCTCCGCCTCGGGCTTTAAAACCCGCACCTCCCTTTCTTCTTATGGAACCAAATACTTACTCATCTGTTATTAGGCCTAGTCAGAGCAGAGGCTGAAATAACTCTGTGTGTGTGTGTGTGTGTGTGTGTGTGTGTGTATGTGTGTGTGTGTGTGTGTGTGTGTGTGTGATTACGAGCCGAGCGAGGCCGTCGACGGTGTACTTGTTCTAAACAGACCAGTAATGGTTGGGGGGTGCTGGTGGGGGCGCTAGCCAACATGAGTCACGGTAGCAGTGGGGATCCTTATTACTACCAGATGAGTTTCCATCCCAGCTCTGTTAGCCCTGCCCCCGGCTGGTCTCCAGGGGCAACGCACGCACACACACGCACATCCCTTAATCCCACCTCCTGCACCCTGAGAGAGCAATAGAGAGGGAGAGATGAGGAGATGGAGGGAGAGAGGAGAGAGAAAGAAGGAGAGAAGGTGGGAGGAGACAGAGAGCAGCCCTATGGGAGGAGAGGGTTTAAAAGAAAAAGAGAGTGAGAGGGAGGAGAGAGAGAGAGAGAGAGTGATAAACCAACCTGACCTGAATGATGTCCTGCTCTGTTTGCTTACGGCCTAGGCGGCCTACATTACAGCCCCCCCCCCCCTCCCCTCGAGGTGCCGAAACTTTTAAGGTGAGGCTTAAACAGGAGTCGCCGTGGCGACAGATCGGCTTAGCGGGGGCGATGAGCCTCCCGGCTGTGGCCGCGCGGTTGGCTGGCCTGGACCAGGGGGGGGGGGGAGAAGGAGGAGGAGGAGGAGCCGGAGCCGACTGGCGTCTGTCACCGAGCGGCCATCTGTCACTCTCTCTGTGCAGAGTGTGTAAACACACTAATTAGCTCCGCTGATTCACTTCGGGCCACTCCGTAATGACAGGAGTAGAAGGTCGCGGTGATGGACTGATTTAGTAGGTTTGAAAGGTCCGCAGACTCCGTGTGTGTGTGTGTGTGTGTGTGTGTGTGTGTGTGTGTGTGTGTGTGTGTGTGTGTGTGTGTGTGTGGGTGTGTGTGAGCTGGGGGATAGGTTGGTGTGTAGGCCCACGCTTAAACCAGGACCGTACTAGAGCACTGGCTCCCGTGTATCTGACATGTCTCTCTTATGCAACCAGAGAAATAGGAGGTCTACCACTATAGCAACTCTGCATTGTGTGTTTGTGTGCGTGTGTGTGTGTGTGTGTGTGTGAGAGAGAGAAATAGTAGCAGCAGTAGATAATCAGACTAGACAGGAAGTATCTAATCTTTCTCTTAACACGCATGTATATCCCACATCCTGTTTCCTATTTGTATCGTTTGTTGACATGTCAGACTTTCTTATCAGAAAGTTAAAACAATGTGGAGATGATGGACTTTTAGAATGGCTTCATGTACTCATGTTAATGGATGACACTGTTATTTTAGCAACATCAAGAGAAAGATTAAGGGTGAAGCTGAAATATTTACAGGAATACTGTGATGAATATGGCATGGTACTTAATGAAGACAAAACAAAGTTTATGGTTATACTGGTATCAGATCAAGACAGGCAGCCTATTCAGTTGGGTTCTTTTGCACTGTGACAGCTATACATATCTTGGGAGTCATTTTCACTGCCGATGAAAAGGCTAGAACACTACTTGCTTTGCATGTAAATGAGAAAACAAAGCATTTAAACAAGCTGATAATCTTCCTGTCCGCTAACTATGATGCCGCGTTTTGTGAGGTCAACTCCACCACTCCCTGGTGCACAGCTGTTCCGGGTGGAGAATCAGGAAGCCTAATTAGGGCCCGTGTTGGTCCAAAAGCACAACGACGCACCTGAATCAAATCTTGATTGACGACAGATGGCGACGATTCAGGTGTGTGACCATGGATGTGTGTGACACTGGGCTGGAGAGAGATGGCGCATCCGAAACTCCAAAATCAGATTAGAGAGATATGGAGGAGTGGAGAGAGGGAGGCAGAGAAAACAAATAGAGAAGAGATGGATGTGATTCATGAGGCGTGGTCGCAGTGCAGCGCTGATCTGTTCCTCACAGCGGAAGAGACAGGGAGGGAGGGATGAAAAACACCAGAGAGAGAGAGAGAGAGAGATGGGCAGAGGGAAATAGAGATGGAGGGAACATTGGGAGGGAGGGAGGCCTCCCTCCAGGGCAGCAGCCAGAGGGTCATCTATTATACATCAGAGGAAAAGCAACATCCCACTTTCCCTCCCTCCCTCTTTTCTCTCCTCCACCTCCTCCGTCTTTCTCTCCTCACCTTCCACGTCTCTGCCCCCCACCCCACCCCCTGCGATTGATTCTCACTTATTCCTCTCCTTCATTCCCCCCTCTCTCTCTCTCTCTCTCTCTCTCTCTCTCTCCTTCCTCTTTCGGTGTTCCATATACCTAGTTCAATCTGTCTTCTATCTGTATCTTAATAAGTATTCAATCAAGCATTGTAGTGTAGGTACTGTATGTTACTGTATGTTACTGTGTTACACGTATGACGGGGGTGTGAGACAGTGAGACATGCTGTCTCTGTGATGTAACACCTCTGCTCTCCTCTGCTCTATTCAGACAGAACCGTGAGTCATTCTTCACTATTATCTATCCTTCTGCTCAAGGGATTGTCAATGCTCAGCGTGCGTCTGTGTGTGTGTGTGTGTATGTGTGAGACAGAGAGAGAGTGTGTGTGTGTGTGTGAGAGAGAGAGAGTGTGTGTGCGTGTGTGGTTGTGTGCGTGACTCAAATTTAATTCCGAGGCTTGGTTGAAACCTAGCAACCCTCATTGATATTTGTACCCGCTTTGTTCTTGTTGCTCCACCACTGTGAAGAGAGCTTTGTCACGGCGCTCCCCCCTCGTCACGGCCGGTGATAAACGGGCGATAAGGGAGGCCATCTTGGGGTCCGGGCGACGTGGCAGTTCCCGCGAGAGGGCCTGCGATGGCGTTAGACAGGTGGCGATCAGGTCAGCTGGTGATAACGCCTGCTCCCGGCGCCTCCGAGCAAACAGACAGCTCGCTTAATGAGTGAGTCATCGCATTAAGGATGGCGCTGCCCGCGAGAGCGTGTGTGTGTGTGTGTGGTTATGTTTCCTGCAGTGCGTTTGTGTGGAACGTGCTTTTTGTGCGTGCGTATGCGTGTTTCCAAGTTTAATTTCCCCCCCCCTAAGCCCCTGCACCTGTCACCTGTTTCCATGGTGACAGAGAGGCCTTTAACGGCGTTGGTAACCCCCCCTCCCCCGCAGCGTCCACGTCGTCGGGAGGAAGCCATATTGATCTCCCCACCCCCTATTGATCGACCGGAGAGACCGTCAATAGGCTCAAACTGACGCGACCTCTTCCCAGAAACGCCACTGCAGTGGCCATAGGTGCCACAGGAAGCCATGGCCCCTCATCACCCTTCTCCCAGAGCAGGGAAGTCCCACGGGGAAGTCCCACGGAGAATCCCACTGAGTCTCTTTTTCTTAACCTGATTACAGGAATTGATAAAAACAGCGGATACAAAAGCAGTAAAATTGAATAGTTTTGGATAATATAATCCAATAGCACGTCAGAGTGAATGGAAACAGAGTGGCCCTCGCCAGCGACGGCTGAGGTCAGCGCTTTGCTCGGTCTGTGTCGTGGACGTGGTGATCACGGAGGTCCTGATTGGCTGGGAAGGGAGTGGGAGGAGGCGTGGCCGATCGGACCAGTGGCAGGGCTACTTTTTGTGTGTGTGTTTTCTGGAGCCGGTTTGCGGGATTGCATAAACAGATTGACGATGATGTGGAATTTCTTGCTCCCGTCAGTGTGTGTGTGTGTGTGTGTGTGTGAGAGTGAGTGAAAGAGAGAAAATGGGGGTCTGTTGATGCGTCATTCCTGACATTGGGTCTCGATGAAAATTGTGTGTGTGTGTGTGTGTGTGTGTGTGTGTGTGTGCGCGCGCGCGCGCGCGTGTGTGTGTGCATGTGCGTGTCTCACTGTCACAGTAGTCTATATCATGGCCTAGAAACTTTGCTGCAGGGGACAGTGGTCTAGATACACACACACACCATGCTATTAATGGTCCTGTTAAGTCACAATTCTCAGTCAGTCTATCTATGCTGGGTTAAATAACAGCCAGGTGTGTGTGTGTGTGTGTGTGTGTGTGTGTGTGTGTGTGTGTGTGTGTGTGTGTGTGTGTGTGTGTGTGTGTGTGTGTGTGTGTGTGTGTGTGTGTGTGTGTGTGTGTGTGTTTGTGTGTGTAAATCCCTGTGTTTGTCAGAAATGTTTCATTTGACTATAAGTGAACGCACATGAGTTAATGCTTGCATTCTATTGTTCTCCCTGCACATATTCAAAAACACACGCACACGCACACACACACACACACATAGACACACGTATACACACTTCGCTGCAGGGGAGATGATGTCAGAAGAATCATGCATCTATTGCTGTAATGAATAGACTGTGCCACACACACACACACACACACACACACACACACATAGTTCAACATGTGTCTTGAGGAGAATAGAAGGGCTCTTGATGTTGAACATCTGCAGAAGGGCTTGTGTTCAGTTACTCTGCTTTAACTTAATATAACATCAAAGCGTATATGCGCGCGCGCGCGTGTGTGTGTGGGTGGGTGTGTGTGTGTGTGTGTGTGTGTGTGTGTGTTCACGCGTGCGTGTAGCTGACAGCTCTATCGGGGCCTGCGAAGTTCGTGGTGTATTTGCCTGTTAAAACCATTTGAGGAGATTTAATTGTATAGTCTTGAAGTCTTTAGCAGCAGTCAGGGGAGAGAAACCAGATTCTAGCATTTAAAAATAACCTTTGCAGATGTGTGTGTGTGTGTGTGTGTGCCCTGAACACTTGAATGCTTCCTGTGGTCATTTCCAACATACATCAAAGGGTAAAATGAATATACACACACACACTATTAGCAAAAATGACTGAATGTGCTTTGGCCAGAACCTCAGGACCCCTCAGGCTTTCTCTCTTTGTTCCAATCTTTAGCTTGCGTGTGTGTGTGTGTGTGTGTGTGTGTGTGTGTGTGTGTGTGTGTGTGTGTGTGTGTGTGTGTGTGTGTGTGTGTGTGTATGTGCGTGTTTGTGTTTGTGTGTGTGTGTGCGCGTGCGTGCTCGCGTGTGTGCGTGATTGTGTGTGTGTGTCTAGTGTTAGTTTCATCCTGCAAATTTCACTCAACATGACCTTTCTGTTTACGTGTGTGTGTGTGTGTGTGTGTGTGCGAGCGCCTGAGTATAAGTGTGTCTTCTAATCATATAATTTGTTCATTAGTGTTCCGCTTTGCCCTGGGGGCCCGCCTCCCGGGAGATGCTTCTCCCTGGTTGGTTAATGGGTCAGGTGACCAGGGGTGAGATCCATAGATCTGGAACTCTCCGTCAGCGTCCCGATGCTCTAGCATGGCGTCCCTTCCTCCTTTCTCCTCTTCTCCTTCCTCTGAGTTAATTTAGAATGGATGAAACAGACCATTTACATGCAGAGTAGGTTGTTTAATAAGGGTTATTTAAGGAAATGTAACTGATTGAAAGAGAGGGAGAGATGAGAGAGAAACTAACAAGGCTAATTGGTACAGTATATTTAACAGATGGCTCATGGCAAGAGAGGATGAAAAGGAGCCTGGAGACTTCATTATTTAGTCCACCATCTTGTTTTTTCGTCTTCACTGTGAAATACGATTCTCCTCAATCTGTACGGAGAACCATATCTCTCATCAATAGCCTACGCAGTTGTCATATATACAGTGGGGGAAATAAGTATTGAACACATCAACATTTTTCCCAATAGATGTATTTACAATGAGGCCATTCAAGTGAAATTTGCACCAGACTTTGGTATTAAGTCAAGAAATCCAGTCTAAAAATCTAAACATTAAAGTCCATATGTAAATAAAGTTATGTGTAATAAAGTGGAATGAAACAGGAAAAGTATTGAACACATTAACTGAAATTAATTCAATACTTAGTGGAGAAACCTTTGTTTGTAATGACAGCTTCAAGGCGCTTTCTGTATGAAGTAACTAATCGCAGTATTCAGTATTCAGTATTCATTATTATTATTCATTATTATTATTCAGTATTTATTTCCCCGATGGAAATACATTTATTGGGAAAAATGTTGTGTTCAATACTTATTTCTATATATATATATATATATATATATGTACATTATACTGTAGACCTACAATATGTGCTGCCCTTAAATGGCCTTATTTCCATAACAAGACAACATACTTTGAATAACATGAATTATTTGACCGTAGACACATTATAATGCTGGAATGACTATAATAAAAACATAGGTGTAAAAGAATAGGTGAACACTATGACCAATTATGTGAACCAAAATGGGACAGAATGCTTTTTTCATTTCAGTGCGACTTTAAAGAAACATCTTGAAAATGTATTTTACACGCCCTCCTGGCAGTGTGTGTGTGTGTGTGTGTGTGTGTGTGTGTGTGTGTGTGTGTGTGTGTGTGTGTGTGTGTGTGTGTGTGTGTGTGTGTGTGTGTGTTCACCTACCCTTTCAGTAATCTCCACTGAGAATCACATTTCTCTGTCGGTGACCTTCTCCCCAGCACGTCTGAGGAAACGAGAGCTGCTCTTTCCAGCGACACTTTTCCCCAGACGCCTACTGACTCCAAGGTTGCGTTTTTCTCCGGGTGCTTAAAAACGCTCTAGTCTTCAGGTGGTAAAAGCTGTTTCGAGGGCGGTTTTCATGCGGCTGTTTCGTGCCGTTGAGCTAGGTGCGTTTGGCTGAATCAAGCAGTCCGCAACTCTCTCTCTCGTTAATCTGACAGTTAACTACGCGGTTTTCTCATTAAATGAAGAGAAAACATATGCGTGCGCGCCTATTATGTAGCCTGATGTGTGTGTGTGTGTGTGTGTTTCTTTCTCCCTCTCCCCCCAGGCGAGCCGGAGTTCAAGTACATCGGCAACATGCACGGCAACGAGGCGGTGGGCCGGGAGCTGCTGGTGTACCTGGCGGAGTACCTGTGCAACCAGTATCAGCTGGGCAACGAGACGGTCATCGAGCTGGTCCACAGCACGCGCATCCACCTGATGCCCTCCATGAACCCCGACGGCTTCGAGAAGGCCGCCTCGCAGGTGACGCGCACACACACGCAAGCACGGCTGCGCGTGCGCGTACACACACCTGCGCCGGCACGCACATACAAAAACGCACGCCGCGTTTATAAGGCGTTTATAAGACGTATAAGGCGAAGCCGTTCGTTGACAACGGCGGCTGTATATTTTTAGAGGAAGCAGACAACGGCTTACAGGCTAACGACAATGGCCTACTGACAATATGCATATTTGTGTCACTCTCTTTCTCTCTCTCTCTCGTTCCTCTTCTCTCTCTCTCGTTCCTCATCTCTCTCTCTCGTTCCTCATCTCTCTCTCGTTCCTCCTCTCTCTCTCTCTCGTTCCTCATCTCTCTCTCTCTCGTTCCTCATCTCTCTCTCGTTCCTCCTCTCTCGCTCCTCATCTCTCTCGTTCCTCATCTCTCTCTCTCTCGTTCCTCATCTCTCTCGTTCCTCATCTCTCTCTCGTTCCTCATCTCTCTCTCTCTCTCGTTCCTCATCTCTCTCTCTCTCTCGTTCCTCATCTCTCTCTCTCTCTCTCTCTCTCGTTCCTCATCTCTCTCTCAATTCAATTAGTGGGGCAGATAAGCTCATATGTGGAAGGTATTGTGCATTTTATGACTAAAGCACATAACTTTCTCCAGTGATTCTATATACCATTAAATTTGTTTTCAGACGCGGAACCACTTCTGTATTGACCTACGGAACTTGCCAGAGGCTATACATATTTCAGGCTGTCAAAAACAGGTTTTTCTCCCTACTTTTTTGCAGGCACAAAGGCAGTATACCAAAAAAGGAGACTTGTGGAACTCACTAGTCATCAGGAAATTGCTTTAATAGGTGGAACTAGACGGATATTTTGTCAGCTGTATAGGATATGTCAGTATGGTTTCATTTTTCATACAAACCCACCTCACAAACACAAAGCCTTAAAAAAAGAACTTTGAAATTTTGTCTTTGAAATTGAGAGTTTAACAACGTTTTTGGAATGATTTTTCAAGGTGCCCATCCACATCCATTGTATGACCAAAACGGTGGTAGAGCAATTATCAGACTTTCTCAAAAGTGCTAGTTTTATCAACGTTTTGATCTGAACCATTGTATATGATCATAAGTAACCTTAAAACAGGGCTAAACATGCATTTTCCCTTAACTACTGTTTAACTTACCCAACAACAACGTTAGTAGTCTGGCCTAACAGTCTCCTGAGCACAAGCTGTACGCCCTTTCTTGCAGCCACAGTGGATCAGCTCATAGCAGCTCTGTGAGGCTTCAGGGAGGGGGGTCCACAGTGGCTGCCTTCCCATTCCTTATTTCACACAACCCCAATCAGAAGGGCTTGGCAGCTGAGGGTCAGGTTCCAAGGCTTGGCACCAGACATTGGCCTGATATGTGGTGATATATGATGGAGATTTGATATTGAAGATTCAATTGCCGAGGAGAGGAAGTAGTACGCCGGACAGGATTGCAGATCAGACTCAAGGTTTATTGAGCACAACAGCAGACAGGAACCTTGGTTGGTCACAGACATACACCCTAGTGCAGTGTAGTCGGATCAGACCCAATAGCATTGAGTTTGTGCTAGCTTTATAGTCACGGTGGATCCTATACATAGTTCTTTAGCTTTACGCCCTTATACAATGTTTGCTTTATAGCCTGTTTGACTGTTTGCACCTGGTCTGTTCTCTATTCCGAGGAGGCTGACCATATGTGTCTTGGCACTGAGAATAGCTTTAAGAACAACAACGACAACAATAGCAAAGAACAGAGAGTCATCAGAAAACCTCTTATCAAGTGGCCCGCTTGATGTGTTGCTCTAGCGCAGCCTTCGTTGGCGGTATGTTCTCCAGAGCTCTGGATTTCTGATTGAAGAGCTGTTTTCTAGGTTCACTCACCTCTGTGGTTTCACTTGTCCTGTCGTCCTGTACATCAGATCAACAAAGTGCTCCAACCGTGACTTGGACAGCTCACTCACATCACCCTGTATCTGCAGGAGCTCATTGAAAGCCTCGGTCACTTCAGGGAGAGCCTTCCAAGTCTCCAATGCTGTTTTCTTTCCTCTTCCAGCAAATGTTGAGACTGTGTCACATCCAGTGAGTGTGTGGAACAATGAGAGAGCAGGAAAAGCCAATGTTCTACTACTTGCCAGAACTCACAAGTGCGTCTCCTTTCTAAAACAAGTGACTAAGAGCATAATCTAGTGCTGAAGGCAAAGTGCAAGAAAAGCAATCTAAAATACAATGTGCTTAAGAGGGAGAATCGTGGTAGTACTTCTTGAAGAGATGGGTTTTGAGCCTGCGGTGAAAGATGGGCAGTGACTCTGCTGTCCTGACATCAATGGGCAGTTTGTTCCACCACTGCAGGGCCAGGACAGAGAAGAGCCGTGACTGTGTCGAACAACCGCAGGGGCCTCGGAGTGACGGGGCAACCAGTCACCCCGAGGTAGCAGAGCGTAGCAGTCGAGAGGGTGTGTAGGGTTTGACCATGGCCCGGAGGTAGGAGGGGGCTGTTCCTTTCATTGCCCTGTAGGCTAGTACCATGATTTTCAACTGGATGCGAGCCGCTACAGGGAGCAGCCCTTCCCCGGGAGGAACAGCAAATCAGTCTTGTCCAGATTGAGCTTGAGGTTATGTGTTGTCATCCACTCCCAGATGTCAGCCAAGCACCCAGCTATGCGTGTCTCCACTTGTGTATCAGAAGGGGGAAATGACAGGACCAGTTGGGTGTCATCAGCATAGCAGTGATAGGAGAAGCCATGCGACCGAATGACAGAGCCCAGAGATGTAGTGTAGAAGGAAAAAAGGAGAGGACCCAGGACAGGCCCTTGTGGAACTCCCGTAGTCAGACTACACGGTTTCGACATTGACCCTCTCCATGTCACCTCGTAGGAGCCGCCTGTCAGGTAGGATGCAAACAGGGAGCATGCCTTTCTACTCAACAGGACTTGTGCCACTGTGCCCTGTTGGTCATCAGTGTGGCTTCTATGCCATTCTCATCATCCAGCCTGTTCAGGTCCAGGTCAGCTGGTATCTGTCTAATTTCTTGAAATGCAAGGAGACCCCTGGCCAATGACACATAACCACTGCCTAATGGTGGCTTGCTTGACCTGGCAGGGCATTGCAAAGCTTCCCCTGTTTCTACTGTACTTGGCAGAGTTCACAGTTAGTGGGGCAATGCAGCTTACAAGGTTTAGATGTAGAAAGCTGGGCTGGATAGTGTATCAATGTTCTGAAAAGTGCAGTAGACTGCCTA
>NC_140253.1:6124546-6334546 GCF_949987555.1 Borostomias antarcticus
GTAGTTTTTGTAACAAAGAAACCAAAACAAGGGCATACCTATTGCTTGTGTCTCTCCCCCAAACCTGCCATACTACTCCAAAGAGGATACTAACGCTCTATTCTGCACACTGGTGACCTGTCTGGGTCTGGGCTCAGTACCATTTCAAATCCAGGGGAGCTGGACTTGCGCTTCATCACCTTAATCAAGTGGATTGAAATAGAATTGATCCCTCAGGCGCAGTAGCCGCAGTCAGAGCAGGGTTGATTACCTCTGACATCAATTAGACGTGTCTAACAAGGGCTCTGCTCTGGGGCATATAGGGATGGTCTCCAGTGAAGAATAGAACACTCCTTTAGGGGGTGCTCTTTGAGAAGGCACTATGGTGGGGATTGGTTGGGTGGATACGGAGCCTGCTGTCAAACGAGGAATGTAAAGATGAACCGTTATAACTGTAAAGAATGAACTGAGAATAACAACCGTCAATAAAACTCCCCCTTCATGTTGTCGCTCGGCGTGGTCTGTGATTTCTAGCAGAGATACTAGAATTATGAGGAGATATGTCTCCGTTTCCCCGTAATCTAGGGTCACAGTGACGGAGGACGTAGAGACCTTTACTGTGTTGATATACTAGATGGTTGTCTTTTCTCATCAAAACGCCATCATACATCTCTGCACCTGCAAACTCAGACGTGATGAAAAAAAGGGAAAATAAATGATACCAACATGAACAAGATAACTATATGAGCGGTGATGTGGAATCAGAATCAGTTTATTGCCAGGTAGTTTTTACACATTGAGTTATTGAGTTTTTTCTTGCAAGATGGTATAATGAAAGGCATTAAGATTCCACATGGCCCTGCCTGGATTCGAGCCTAAAGAAGCAAAACGTCAAGTCAGTCTAGAATTTGGTTCACTCAGTGAATTTAGGTGTTTTTTTCTGTATGGCCAGCAGAGGGCGACAGATCATTAGAATTGAGACCAATAGACTTAGACCTTCTGGCAAGGATTGTGACGACAACACATGTCGCGGGAAATTTGTGAATGTGGTTGTTTGCCTGCATCTCTTCACAAGAGACGTTGAACTGTGTAAAATGGTAAGTTATAACCTACTACATCATCGCAATCAGTAAGTAGGGTGTGTTTATTATTGCTTTACTCTGTGGTTAGTGCTAGCTTTTCCAGCTAACGTCAGTGGTGCTTGCTTGCTAACTAGACTAGCTACTTAGCCTGCTAGCTAACAACAGTTTACGTCAGGAAAGCCCCTGCAAACAATTTGTCATGGTTAGCTGAATGTACTAGCGGCGCCTTTGAGTTTCATGTTATTCTGAAGCCTTTTAAATAGCAAACATAAATGTTAAATCTAGTAATGATCGGTGATGTGAACCTAAGAGGAATCACCCTGAAGCGTCACAGTTCCCGTAGTGTAGTGGTTATCACGTTCGCCTAACACGCGAAAGGTCCTCGGTTCGAAACCGGGCGGGAACATGCAGGTTCTTTTCATTAAAAAATACTGCATTTTACACAGCGGGTAGTTCTGACCTCGCAATCTGATTGGTTAAGGGCCGTTGTATGTTCACGATATTCATATACCGCGGGTCCATCTGTTGGTTACACGGTTTCTCCTCAAGAAAAATGGAAACATTCAGTGTCACTTTTGAGTTGTTCTATCTGTCCTGTAGCCTACCATTTATCATCACCACATTTGCAACTCGCAGTTGCACAGCAAAGGTTGGCTACACTTCGATCATGGCCAGAGAGGTTGGTCAGGAGTATTAGTTTTGGTTGCTAGGGCTCATGGTTCGTCGTTTTGAAACTCCATAACAACGTGATAGTTTTACATGGAGGTCACTAAACTCGTTATGGCGGAGTTTACTAAACTCGATATTAAGGCACTGAAATAGTAGGTATTTCTCCCATAAATGTTAACCGATGATGTAACCGTTGTATAAAAGCAAATCACTCGAGAGTGTGCTGGTCGACCAACCCGTGGTATATTGGCCATATACCACACCCTCTCATTGCTTTGTTATACCACACCCTCTCATTGCTTTGTTATACCTCACCCTCTCATATACCACACCCTCTCATATACCACACCCTCTCATTGCTTTGTTATTGCTTCAATATTTTCATAGGCGAATTTGGCCCATGTCACTGATCTTGCCTGGGTCCTCCTGACCTTTGATCCCGTCCACTCCACCGGGTTGACTGATTCACTGGTACATGAAACTCAGCGGTTTCCCGGATGAAAAGTGATCGGCCCAATGAGCGCCACGAGGAGGCTAGCGATTAGCCAATCGGGGAAGGGACTAACGCTGTTGTCCAGTTCTAGTGATTGGTTAGGGAAAAGTACCTCCCCCCCATGGAAATCGGTTAGAGTGGAGTGTAACCATGGGAACGAGTTGACAATTCTGTCTGATAACCGGCAAGCCAGCATTTCTATTAAACATTTACATGTTACTGATTTATTTGCTGCTTGTGGGACCGATGGACTAACATGGTAGGTTTATCCAGCCATGCATTAGATGTGATAAAATCAGTAACTACTGTATGTTCACTGGGGTAATATTTATCTCTTTTTTTGCAGTCTAAAAAGAAAGGTCTGAGTTTGGAGGAGAAGAGGACACGCATGATGGAGATTTTCTTTGAGACAGTACGTTTTTTTTCTGGAAAGGCTTCAAATAAGAATTCTTAAAATCAACATTATTATGTGACTATGCGTTGAAGTACTGCATTGAGTTATCTAGAGAGGCAGTAGAGACTGCAAGTAGCCTAGAGTTTGTGTTGGGAGGGAGTAGTGTTTGTGTAAGGTTTGAATTATCAGGTGAAAACCTTGTCTGGTTTCATGTTGCAGGTAGAGATCTGTGATAGATGCCAGCGTTGGTCATGACACCTGAGAGCCAAAACAAGCATCACCTTTAACACACACACACACACACACACACAACTTCCTCCATTGCACTCTCTCTCTTTCTCTCTCTCTCTCGCACGCACACACATACATACACACACACACACTTTCTCCCTCCCATGTGAAAACCTCATTTTGGGCACACCGATATTGAACAGTGGTGTCAGGATAGGAACTGGGTCTTGGAAGCCCACAGGCGCTGGTTAGCCGTGCACATTAGAACTGTTGGGAAGCTAAAATGCTAGAGTGCGGATTCAGAGAGAGAGTTTGAGTCTGAGCATGAAATTCTACACAGTGTAAATACCTGACTTCCAGAGGTCTTTAAAACCAGAGCCTTGTCCAGCGTTTACAAGTTTCCAGAGATATTCTTTGGTAAACAGAGTCTACTTTGCTGGCTTATTACTGCCAATCTGGAGGCTTAATGGAACTTTTCGTCTGATCATATTTGGAGATTCGGTTACATGTGTCCATCTTTATCCTGGTTGTCTTTGATGAAAGTAAAACTGAGGCTGTTTGGTTTTCATAGCTTTTACATGTAGTCTAGCCACGAATCTGACCCTTCCGGAGACTTCTGCATCTTTACTCATGATCCAAAACAAGATGAAGTACATTTATATTGAGAAAATAAAAAGAAAATGGCTGACCTCGCTACCATAGGAGATGGAGTTTGTTTTAATTGTTTTTTCTTTCTCTCGCTCTCTCTCTCACTCTCATCCCTCTCTCTCATCTCTCATCCCTCTGTCTCTCTCTCTCATCCCTCTGTCTCTCTTTCTCATCCCTGCCTCTCTTAATCTCTCTCCCTCTGCATCTCAACTCCTCTCACCAGAAAGACGTGTTTCAGCTGAAGGACATTGAGAAAATCGCCCCCAAGACAAAAGGCATAAGTGAGTAATGATTCACCGAGGCAAACCAGATGGATCGTTTTACGAGCGAAACCTGCAATATATGCCATTTTCTCTTCCCCTTTGAAACGCTTCCAACTGACACCAAAGCGCCTTTTCTTGTCGTAACGCCATATGGCTCTAGAGTTTTGGTTGGGAGCGGAGGGCGGGGCGGGTGTAAAACCTTTGCAGGAGCACACGCAGGGTTTTCTAAGTGCAAGGCCCTGCGCGCAGAGGAACAGAGCGGCGCTGTGTTGGGACGCGCCCAAATGGGACCTCTCATACAGTGGACCTAACATTCATTTAGGGGGGGGGGGGGGGGGGGGACTGGATCGGGCTGCTCACGGCACTGATTGGGAACACATGTTTTGAAACCTACCATCGCCCCCATCCCCCCAAACCCTACCCCCATGATGTAGCCACTGGAGAGAGAGAGAGAGAGATGAAGATCTGTACAATAAGAAGGTTCGAGAGAAGGAGGGAGGGAGGGGCCGAATCCTGAGGCTGAGTCATTTTGACGCTCCCTGCCGTTCAAAACCCCGTGTGTGTTTGTGGGCGTGCGTGCGTGGGTCCCTCCGCTCCACACGGTCCAGCTTGGGGCCCAAACCCTAACCCAAACACAACAGAGCCGCTCCATCATGTTCTCCAATCCGGGGGACACCGGGGGCTGGCATGAGGGAGTATCACGTTACTCCATCCCTCCAGATGTAGGAGTAAACATTGGTTTACAAGCCTACCTCCGCTGGACTGAGATTAGTTGAGAGAGAGAGAGAGAGGAGAGAGAGAGGAGAGAGATAGAGAGAGAGATCAGGCTGAAGGGACCCTGGGAGTCGGCAGATTGAGTCTGGGCTTTCTGTAATAATCGCCCACAAAGATGTCAAAAGGGTAAATTAGCGCAGTTGTCAGCCGAGTTTCGAGCAGGGTGTGTCTCTGGACCACAGTCTGTAACTGTGTGGGTATAGACTGGTGATTAACTATTATAAATTAACTATTGGCAGTCGGTCATGGAGAGAGGTGTGTGTGTAATCAGATCGACAAGTGTGTGAGCTAGCGCGGGTCTCCATGCACGCTATCCAACGATACTCGAGTGTGGCCCTTCGCATAAGAAGGTAGTGTGTGGCAATTAAGTTGAACACACGTCTATCCCCCCCCCCCCCCTCACTCTCCCCCCCCCCAGCCCCCATGTCAGTGAAGGATGTGCTACAGAGCCTGGTGGACGACAGCATGGTGGACACGGAGAGGGTGGGCACCTCCAACTACTACTGGGCCTTCCCCAGCAAGGCCCTGCACGCACGCAAACGCCGCCTGGAGGAGCTGGACAAGCAGGTGACTGGTCAGGGGCCCACCTGCTGGACTGTGAGCCCTCTCAGACACCGTCTGGTAAGGA
Organism: Borostomias antarcticus; assembly: GCF_949987555.1. NCBI lineage: Eukaryota > Metazoa > Chordata > Actinopteri > Stomiiformes > Stomiidae > Borostomias > Borostomias antarcticus. Next base: position 6,129,708 of record NC_140253.1, read on the forward strand.
CGGACGGTATTCCTCCGACCGCGGGGTTGTGCGACGGGCCCGGCACAGCAGCGACGCAACGATTGGATAATAGGTCAGGTGTGATTGGCCACCAGATTGGAGGAAAACTGGATACAATCAGAAATACATTTTAGGAGAATCGGCTCCAAGGATGATTGAGCGTTGGGTTGGCAGCAACAATAAAGTGACGGGGAAGCTGCTGATTGCGCTAGCGCTTCCACATGTTTTGTGTGCCCAGCATCGGTACGTAATCAGTCGGTCGTGTGCAACTTCATGTGGCCTAGTTTTCTCGTTCAAGACAACCAGAGGCTGATTTTAAAAACTCAATTTGTCGTTATTGTGTTTTTTTTCTGTTGTCGCAGCATTCCGAAGCCAAGCAGCGGAAAGTGTCTCTTCAGCAGGCTGTGGCGAAGGGGAAAGTTGGACGGCAGGACACCGTGAGTGCGTTCACACACACACACACACACACACACGCGCGCACGACACACGCCCGCCATAAAGCATCAATTCATCAGGCTCCGTCTTATCTCTGAAATTGAGAATCCGTCTCCCAAGAGCAAAGACGTTTATCCTCGGAAGCGAGATGCAGGTCGACATTTGAGTCGAGTTATCTGGCGCGCATCTCGTAGCGCACGAGAAAGGGTTCAGAGATCGGACGGACGCCCTTATCTATCATTCGGGGGTGGGCTCGCGTTTTGATCTCGGCAATTTCTGGGGTCGTCGTGGTGTTTGTAGATAACTTAAAGCGTGCGTGTGTGTGCGCGTGCGTGTGTTTGTGTGTGCGTGTGTGTGTGTGTGTAGGACGAGCGGGCGTCCCTGTTGAAGGAACTGCAGACTCTGAGAGAGGAGCGCACCCTGCTGAAGGCCGAACTGGAGAAGTACAGGGAGTGTGACCCGGGCGTGATCGAGGAGATGAGTGAGTACACACACACACACACACACACACACACACACCTGCCTGCCTGCCTCTCTAAAGATCAAAGGATTGAGGTTTAACCCAGATGCCTTCTCAAATATCATTTATCATCGAATGTCATTTACCGTTCATCATCAAATATCACTTGAGAAGGCATCGGGGTAAACCTCAACCTTTTGATCCTTTTCACTTATTACATTTCATTCCTAACTTTCGGGCTCTTTATTGAGAGGCAATCAAATGTTTTATTGGCCGTTTCTGAAGTATGAGCTCATTTTCCCAGTGGAATTGGAGGCGTGAACTCGTTGATGATACCTTTGATAATTAGCGTTGGCGTCTCTCACGCGTTCACACTCTCACAGGATTAATAGACGACGAGGCGATCGCTAAAAACAGAAATTAAATCGAGTGCCGCTCCGCTGAATCGGGGAACGCCGGGCGTCGTGTCGTCGCGACAGATGGCGTGCACCGCGGCGGCCGGCCGGGGAGTCTCACTAAAATCACCCAGACTGAGGAGAGAGGGCTGGGGGCCGCCTCCGAGAGACACAAACCAATCAGGCGAGAGGGCCCCGGGCCCCTCTTTTTGAATTTTGTTTCGACATACAGTAGCGTCCAAAGAAAAGCGCGGGGTTCTTGTAGAGGGAATTGGATCAGCGTTGTGGGTCTTGTGTTCACGCCTAGCGTCCTGGTGCCCCTAGTCTGCACTGACCCGGAATATACAGCCAGACTGCAGAGAAGGGCAGAAAACTCCCAGTTCATGATCAGTACACCAAAATGGCTGCCAACGGTCAAATCCGCCATCTTCCCTCTCCCCCCCTCTCCCTCTCTTGTCTTCCTCTCTCCCTCGTCTCTCTTCTCTCCTGTCTCCCTCTCCTCTCTCCCTTTCCTTTCTCCCTCTCTCTCCCTCTCTCTGTATCTTCCTCTCTCCCTCTCTCTCCCTCTCCCTCTCTCCTCTCCTTCTCTCTCCCTCTCCTCTCCCTCTCTCCTCCTCTCTCCTCTCCTCCTCTCCCTCTCTCCTCTCCTCCTCTCTCCCTCTCTCTCCTCTCCACCCCCCCCTCCTGCGGTAGTACAGGACAGCGGACCCCCTCCCCCAGGGCCCCGCCCGGCCCAGAACGGGCCAGATTAACAGCTTTTAACGAGCGCAACGGCGGGGCGGGTCGCCGGGCCCTCCGCCCCAGTCAGATTTATAGACTGTTTATTTTCACACACCTCTCCTCCGGTATGGGCGCAGCGAGCCAATCGGCTATTAGGAGGGCAAGGGTACAAGAGAAGTTGTTGTAATGGCTTCAGTGTGTGTGTGTGTATGTGCGTGTGCTGTGTGTGTGTGTGTGTGTGTGTGTGTGTGTGTGTGTGTGTGTGTGTGTGTGTGTGTGTGTGTGTGTGCGGCGGGGGGGGGGGCGGGGGGTTGTAACTTGTGTTACATGTCACGAGTGCGTGCTTAGATTTCGGCATGTGTTTGTGGTTAGCGTACGTGCGGGCACTTTATATGTGTCTCTTTTTGATACTGTAGGTTGATTATTTTAAAGTGTGTGAAATTCTCCCTTCGAGGGCCTGCGGGTTTCAAGTGACGGTGAAGCCACAGGTGTCTTTCTATCGCGTGGCCGAACCATCGGACGCGGCGCCACTATTGAGCTACACACACACACACACACACACACGCCCGCCCCACCCCCGTACGCCGCTATCGTTTCCACCGGCCCCTGCCACTCCGCTCTCAAGACCGGAGCCATTAACGCCGCCCAGAGAGCGACTCCGCAGACCTGACTCGCTACGGCTACGGCTCGGGGCGCTCGGGTACTCGCCCGGAGGTCCATTTTCCACGGCAACGCCCGGGGTCGCCGCTAAACCAGCTGTGCGAGTTCATAGAAGTCTTTCTATTATATAAATATATGACGGTTATCTAACCATATATATAGGACAGTTTTTTGAGATGCCACATTCCATATTATTTCAGCTGTCCGATGTGTGTGTGTGTGTGTGTGTGTGTGTGTGTGTGTGTGTGTGTGTGTGTGTGTGTGTGTGTGTGTGTGTGTGTGTGTGTGTGTGTGTGTGTGTGTGTGTGTGTGTGTGTGTGTGAGCGAGCTTACTTGCCATACCCCTAGTATCCCTTAATCGTCTTGACTGGCATCTTAACTGCTCCAAATGGCACTTAGGAGCTCCTTCTAAATGTGGCAGTAGATGATCGCGACCCCCCGCCTGCTGAAAGTGGATGCCCCCCCCCCATCCCTCCACCGGGCGCTGAAAGATGAGTCGGCGGTGAAATGTCACCCTCTCCCTCGCCCCCTTACCCCCCCCGCCCACATGTGAGTCCTGTCAGCCCCTCGCCCCCCTGCGTTCTGCCAAAACGATGGGCCGTGAAAGTGGACCGGCCCAAAGACGTACCCCGGGCGCGCCCCGCCCCCCCCCCCCCCACATTCCACCGATGGTCGGAGAGAGGGAAGGAGGGAAGGATAGAGAGAGAACCCCGCCTCCTCCCGGGGGGCTTACCCACACCGGTCCCCTGGGCTGTGATTGACTCTGGTGACAGCGTTGACGGCCATGTGAGGAGGAGATACCCCCTTCCCTGGGCGACGCCAAGGATCGCATCCTGCCTCGCCCCGACCCATCAGCCTCAACACCCTTCTCTTTCTCCTCCCCCGCTCCCTCCGTTTCCCACTCTCTCTCTCCCTCTTTCATTCCCTCTCTCTCTCTCTGTCTCTCTGTCACACACTCATTCTCTCTTTTTCTCACTGATTTCACCCAGCTCTACCTCTCTCTCTCTCTTTCTCTCTCTCTCTCTCTCTCTCTCTCTCTCTCTCTCTTTCTCTCTCGCTCTACCCACAGCTATCTCTACTATAGCCCCATTTCCATGGCACGGAACCAGGTGAACTTTACTCGATTTCGTCATTCGACTTTACTTGCTTTACTCTTTTTCACTGCGCTTTCCACCGAAATACTAGCCCCCGTAAATGTAAGCGGCCGTCATGGCAACGCCGCGTGACATCATAAAGAGGGGTTTTCTCTTGTAACGTGCAAGCTATGACCCTTTTTCCATAAAGAAGGTAATTCGCTCGAAATAGATGCACGCCTAGAAGTTACTGCTGACACGATCGATGAAAAAGAATTTCATCGAGTGAACACCAACTTTGACTCGCTAATTTAATACGCTCTCTAGGGGTGGATTAGAGAGAGTTGATTGGACATTCGTGTGATGAGAAAAGGCTGGAGCGATATGAATGTTACAGGTGATCAGAATGTATCTATAAAGTTTGCACAAAATGATTTCTGGCTCGCGTAATCTATAATATTTGTACTCCATTCGCTACATTGTTGATGGAAAACGCTCTAGCGAGCTACGAAAATTGGCATCAACACGGAGCATTATGACGTTGAGTTAACTCACTACAATCGTTCTGTTAATTGAAAATGGTTCTCCTCACCTCCCCTCGACGTGGAAAGCCCCAAAAAGCTAGTTGAGTTGAGTAGGGGCTTCATGGTCTGGTGGAAATGGGCCATATCCCTGTGAGTCTGAGTGTGTGTGTGTGTCTGTCTAGCTGTCTGTGTGTCTAGCTGTTTGACTGTGTGTGTGTGTGTGTGTGTCTGTCCGTGTGTGTGTATGTCTGTGCTCTGGAAAGACAGTTAAACAGATTAGATAATCATATCCAGTACTCCCATCAAGAAAAGTTAATTGCAGTCTCAGATGCTGAGTATGGTGGTACAGGACACCATGTTGCGTCTAGGTCTGACTGGGCGGGGGAGGGGGGGGGGGTTTGTGGACCCAGTCAGAGTGTTCTAAGGCCTGTTCTCCCTGGGGCCTGGTGTTCCAGTCTAGCAGGACATGGAGAACACGGGGGCTAATGAAGCACCTGCTGGAAGGCCTAGATAAGCCAGAAAGACAGGCTCTCTGACGCTGGGAATTAATGATACAGTTTAAATAAAGTTTATGTAGGGTGACCTGGAGGACCTTTAGGGTTGATGGGCAGTGTGCGTGTTAGTGTTAATAGACGACCGGTCAAACGGTTTTAGAGGAATTCTGGGGGGTGGTTGCGTGTCGGGGAGGTACGCGTGTTTGGGAGTGAGAAGTTTGAGAAAACAAATCGCCAGAGAAGCGTAACGTACAAACTGACGGGGGACATATCCGAGAAGTACAGAACTTGGGAAAGTTTGACTTTGACCTGGAAAAAAATTCTCCCCTCCCGATCGACCCTCATATTCTATCTGCCCGGGCGGATTATCTTCATTGGACCTTCTTCCTTTGTACGCCTGCGTCAGTCAACAAGCCCGCAACCATTCTTGTTGATTTATTGATCTACGCACTCCTGCTTGTCTTAACTTGCCCTGCTTCAGGCTGCTCTAGAAACCAGGCACCACTAAACAAAGCTCTCCCTGAAAGCACAGCAACGCTTGCCGTTATGGCTGGGGACAATGTTTACTCTCTCCCAGGTACACACACACACACACACACACACACACACACAGAGGCCCATCTTTTAGCGAATGTTTGCAAACCATATAAGCACCTTATGTTTCTTTGCTCTTTGTGTCACTGTTGTAGTGTTCATCCCCTCTGGGGAGGTAGCCCATATGCAGCTGAACTCCTCCAGCAGGTGTGCTGTGATCGTCATGGCAACAGGACCCCGTGGTTGTGGTCGTGTTCGGTGTGTTCAGCGTGTTCAGCGTGTTCAGCGGCGGTCTCGTTAGGTCGTCGTCGTGTCAACTTACACGCAGAAACTTTCGATCGCCTAGGCTGTTCATGCATGTACAGGCATGTGCAGCGTATTTACTGTGAATTTGGGCTGCCAGTCCATTTGAAATTCAATTGGTCGATTTACAATTCAAATAATGTCAAGACGTTTCCTTATCCATAGAGAACGTCAGACATTTTCTCATCCATTTCCTTGACTCGGATATGTCATAACATTTGATACCATTTTGATACACGCAGATAGTAACCCAGTTTGCAAATATGCGAACAGTCTGGACATTTTCAGTTCATTTTCGATTTCCAAGGGGCATTGTCAATGGGCGCAGATCAAAATGCCTCTGGACCCATTTGGGTAGACCTACAAGCGATCAAAGCAGCCAATCAGATCAACGAAACGTTAGTCATCCGTATCAAGTGGGTACAGTCATCATTATCAAACCTGCCCCCATGTTAGATCATTGTGATTGGCTGCGACCAATATCTGGTTGGGTGGAGATCAGTCAGAAGGGCCTGGGTGTCCAGACTGACTGACCTGTGGAGAGAGAGGGAATGTGAGCTCACGTGATCAGGATGGCGACCCCAGGCCAGCAGACAGTACTGATGTCCGTCAACTTGCTAACGAGTCAGTCGACACTAATACTGACATGAGTGAGTTCAGGGAACGCTAGCCTGATTCTGTTACATAAACCTTATTTACCCGTATCGCCTTAAGCTTGGGGATCGATTTTCTGTCCTGCAACCTGCTTTAAGAGGAAGAAACGCACACACACACACACACACACACAAAACAGCACAGGCTTAACGTTGACTACATTGAACTTAAAATTACTCCCACGCAGCGCTTTCTCCAGAGCCATGGTTACCATGTATATACCAACTCCCTGGTCCAGGACCAACTCTCTCTCTGTCTGTGTCTCGGTCTGTCACACACACACACACACACACACTGGGTACTGTGTTACACTGACAGAGCAGTTTGACCTGCCATCTCCCAAGCCGGAGCTATTCAGAAAGGTTGTTATGGGTGGGTTATGCTCCACTTTGTTATTGAAGTGCTATGAGCGTGGGTGTGTGGGTGGGTGTTGTGTGTGTGGGGGGGGGGGCTGAGTGTGTGGGTGGGTGGCAGCGAGATCTGCAGCGAGGGGTGTTGCAGACACACACCCACGCATGCAAGACGACGGACACACTGACTACTGTATGACGGACTGATGATCGTCTGTTGTGTCTTGCAGAGAGGTCCAACATCACAGCAAAGGAGGCCGTTTCTAGATGGACAGGTGAGTCAACTCGGAGACAAACGTGACTCCACACACACACACACACACACACACACAAGTATGTAATCTGAGGTGGTAAATTATATAGGTTAGGATGAGTCGGAGGTCAAAGGACAAAAAAGCACACAAACACACACACACACACTGCTTTCCTCCAACAAAGCCTTTGTTCTAGTGAAATACAAACCAGGCCTCATATCCCATGTTACCCCCCCCCCACACACACACGCAACACCACCTAGCTACAGCACTCGCTCTCACGCGTGTCAATTCCCAGCGTACACTAACCAGGCTCGCTCCGTGCCCTGACCTCTAGGCGCTCACAGAGGGTGATTTGGTCCCGTGGGGGTCAGGAGGTTGCTATGCGCTGTTGGGTGGAGGGGGGCGGGGTTAGTGTTTACATACCGACTATCCCGTTTCAGCAGATAGCGCACCGTAATCTGGAGGCTAATCTAGAAGCTCTCTCACAAAGAGAGCACACACACACGTACACACACACTCCCTTTACTCTTGTGCGCTCACACACACACAATGTCTCGTCTTTCACTCTTTTTTTGTCTGTCTCTCACGCAGACACCTCTCGCTCTCACACACACACACACACACACACACACACAGGTATACCTCACGCCCCCACCCCCCTCTCTGTAAATACAGTGTCGTTGCCGTGTCATTACGTGGGCTTGTAAATGAGAGTGCCCCCGCTGTGGTTTATTGTCGGTCCTGATGACCGTCACTTAAAGCTTCCCCATTGATCCCACCCCCCCCCCCACCTCTCCAGTGAGCGAGCTTAGCTGACACTTTCACTTCTCCATCAAGAGTGTCACGTAACCTGAAGGTTTTTAATTTACTTCTCTTCACGGGTTTGCTGCTATCATCGTTTTTCGTTTGATCCTGTGTAGTTTTGATGTGACAGCCCAGCTCAGATGACCCCATTGTTCTGCTTTCTCTGATCTATTTTAAGGGTGCGAGTCAAACTTCTTTTTGACAATAAAGGGCCCATTCCGTCACATCCACCTGCGGCCAGCTGACTGATAACATTAAATGTTCATGAAATGCTGACGTGTGAACTGCTTATCCGTCCCCCAGATAACGTCTTCGCTATCAAGTCGTGGACCAAGAGGAAATTCAGCTTTGACGACAGACGCATCGACAAAAGCTTTGGGATACCCGAGGACTTTGACTACATGGACTGACCCCCTCCGCTTAACCCCGGCTTATTATATTTATAAGCCATAGCCCAAAAGCCGCAAAAAGTAATTAATGTTGAAAAAGTTAAGTGTTTAAGGGGTGTTACACGCATGGGGATGTTATGAAGACTTTCAAACAGGCAGGCTGATAGGCCCTCCAACAAGCGCGGCCCTGGGTTCCGTATCAGTTTTGGGCAGGTGGAAATGCTGCTCCTGTGGAACCAGAGAAGGTCCTGGGCGAACGTTTGGCATCTCCTCCCGGGAGGCCCTTTGACGGACACGCACACGCTGCCTGGCTTTCTGGACACCTGTTTCCATGAAAACCGAGCTCGGCCCGTTGACGGAAACATGGGGCGACCCCGCTCACATACACACACACACACACACACACATGCAGAGACAAGGTTACCCACACGCCAACACGCTCACTGACAAATTTACTGGCACGCACAAACAGGCAGTACTGTTACACAAACGCTTGCTTTCTCTCATTGTCTCTCTGACACACACACACACACCTCTTCCCTAAAGGAACAAAGGCATAAAGCGCCAGTGTACATTGCCAAAGATCCCATTTACCTGGTCTAACCAGATGCTGATGAAAACAGCCACTCCAGTTATTATTCCCTTATCTTTTTTTCTCGTCCACCCCATCATAGGCAGGGAAGAGCTCCTGGGCATGCTGGGTCTGTCACTGTGGCTCCCAGAACCACAGGCCTCATCTGACAGTTAAATCAACACGGGGACCCCCTCCGGGACAATCAGCTGGGACTGACAATGGAGTAGAGAGGGCAAGCTTGGAGTCGCTAATGGAAAAAAAGTTAATTTCAGTAAAAGCATGTTATGTTATTCCCTGTCTTGAATTGTCTAATTGTTGCCGCCTTTGAGGGCAAAAGGGTATTGGGGCGAGGGGGGGATTTTATTCTATACTGGCACTGAAATGTAGAAAAAGACTTTCTAAATACAAAAGGGAAAAACTATTTCCCTACGATACACTGAAAATGAGAAACACAAGGGCTGCAGAGACAGAATTGTGTTTTTTTGCCGTGTTGTGAAGGATTTGTCTGTTTTTCATAGAACCGAACACAATAGGCCACATTTTAAGCATTTCTGTGTTTGCTCAATGCCCTGTCAGAGGGAGTCAAAAGGGCCATTGGTCCTTCTAGAAACTACAGTACTGCACCAGGTTCAAACGTCCTTTCCTGTTCTGTTAGTTTTCGATGCCATTCGTCACAAAATAAGGAGCATGAACATGATTTACATGGCATGCATTCCTTTGTTTTGCTGGGTGAGAGTAGGCTACATGTTGGACTACAAGAATCTACTGATCACTGTCGGTGCATTATGGAATAACACACACCACTGAGCTCTACTGCTGTGTGATGACACGATATATAGGCTCATAATACATAAACATGCACCCGCTGGCTATATGTCCTTGATTAGAATTATTCCAGACAGGTGTGGTGTCCCAATGTAAGGGAAAAATATTCTCTGTCCAGTGAGGTTTAACGAGCCCAACTGTCTCTTATTTAACATCTAAGCATTCCATAGAATCACATGAACCTTACATGCTCAGATCTCCCCAAGGTTTTCACAGAGAACCATGTAGTCAATACCATCAAAAAAACATGCTGCAGTATCCATGAGAGCACTAGAGTAAACATTTGCCACGCCTGGCCGCTCGTGAAAGTTGTTTGAAGGAAGGGTGAGACACACCCACAGGGTATGGGGTGTAGTGTTCATGTGCAGACTTGCTCAGCTTGTACAGACAAATGCTTCTCTTTGATGTTATTTGATTGTGGCAACTACCAAGATTTCACACAAACTGAAATTCACAATAAGATTGTGGGTTATAGGGAATTAGTGACTGCACCGTGTTACCATATATAAATTATTAATTCAAGATTCAAGATCTGTTTATTGGTCATGTATATGGTTCACACATACTAGGAATTTAACTAGGGTTTAGGCACACACTTTTGTAGATGACATAGGACCTGGTGCAGGACAGGACAGTGCAAAACAGTACAAAAAATAGTGCAAAATATACAAAATACAAAAAGAAACAAAGTACAGTGCAATGTAGAAATTATATTCTGTAAAAAAAAATAAAAAATTCATGCATAGGTACTGCATTTTGCATCCATATAGTAACATACCTGCACTATGATAGCTACCATAGATTTGCTGGACAGCTGGTTGGTCCAGTGCTGCCCTGCCTTATTTGCTTGCCGTTAAAGTTGATGTTTTGAAGTTAAATACATGGTCTATTCTAGAACTAACATTATATGACTGATTTTTGTTTGCAGTGACATCAAAGGGTTATAACAATATTATTTGGTTGGCATGATACTGTTTAGGCCTACATCAGAAACAGACTGTTAACACTTTAGTGGATGCAAATGGCACTACAAGCCTTCGGTTGACATAAACGTTGATCATTCTGACTAAAAACATAATCAAGCTCGCATTTAAACATAAAGCATGAATTTGCTCGTCATGACCGTGTTTGTTTCACAGGTGGGCCGGGAGCCCCCGAGGTACAGACAGAATACATGATCCCCTCTGCATGTCTGTTGAGGCTGGTCCAGGCGGGATGGATCCCCGTGGGTTTAATCATCTTCAGCGGTTTCTTCACGTGAATGTCATTTTCATTGTGTCAAGGCCAACACAAACGCAGGCAGACGAATGTAACTGCAGGCTGTAGTCGGCGCATACTCTCCACACACACGCACACACACTACAGCGAGGAAGAGGGCGAGGAACGGGGAGGGAGAGAGAGGGAGGGCTCGGCTGCTTTGCAAGAGAAAGAGAAAGCCTCAGCTAACCAACACAAGACAGCCAGGCTGCTAGCTGAACAGGGCAGCATGGCGGGGCTACGGGACTTCCAGCAAGGCAGCCACTGTCACAGGAAAACCTGGATTAATATACTACTCGGAATCCTACAGCTACTTTTGCCCTGCGTTCAGCACGGAGGGGCTCAGATGCAAGGTCTGGAGAAGTGCATTTTTCATCTAATAACGTTATTTCGCCACTCATTTGCGAAAAATGTCGGGTAGAACTGCCAGTACATTTACCGCGAGTTGACAGTGGACAAGTCGCTATGTGGCTATGCGAATACCGCTATGCTACTGTATCATGGTGCCAGTGCATTGTGGAGAGACGATTTATCATAAATGTTAGTTATTTTCTTTGGATGTTGGTGTTAATGTACATTCCTACACTGTCCGAGAGCTTTTTTGTGTGTCGCCCTACATCGAGCCCTTTTTCCTACAGTTCAGTTTCCTGTTCATAAACCAAAGCCATATTTCAGAGAAGTGTCGCGTTACAAAAGCAACTTCTCCAAATGCGTAACGTTTTACACTTGTCTTTATTTGAAAGAGGAACACACATTTTAAAGGGCTTTAGATGTACAGTTACTGTCTGGCAATCGGTTAGGATTCCTCTGTGTACATTGTGAGGATGTGTTTCGATCTTGGTAAGCTATTCTGGCTCCAGCTCCCCATTTAGTCCAATGCACGTCTTTGTCAGCCTTTCTCCAAGTTTACGTTGCCGAGCGTTGAAAAACACTCGTTTGCGCAATACATCAGTTTTACAAAACCGATGTAATCAAAGGGCAGAACGATTGGGGCTATCGGTATCAATGACAGCAAGCAAATGTGATGTTTTTGACTGTGCTTTCTCTACTCTTTCACATGTTTACACCGCCCTCCTTCTCTTCCTCCCCACCAAGCTCTGAGCCAAATGTCCACCAGCGTGGTCGAAGTCTGGCAGGCAGAAGATGCTGATCCGTTAGTCCCAGCTCAGGTAGGCTAAACAAAGAAAAACACATCGGGTTTGGGACTTGTCTGAAATGTCACTCGTCTTATCTCCATCCATCCTTTTCCGATCAGCAGAAAACCACATCAGGCACCACGCGTGCATGTTTCGGGTCGCCCTATTGTTTATGGTTTTGGCTCCAGTTTCCCACGTGCCCGTGAACCCATATCAGACAGCTATATCGTGAACGCAACGAAATGGACATTTCGCATTGTGTTGTGCAAATCTAGCACATAGATTGCATTTTGCCCGTAACGTGTGGATGTATTACCCGTGCACCGAGCTGTTCAAAACCGAGGCGGGAAGGATCTGCCAAGGGCCACACCACGAGCCACCTGCTAGATAGATGCCATGTGGCCCGTTGTTCGATGTCCCGTACATGATGTCCATTCAACAGTCTGAACAGCAGCCTATAGGCTGCATTCTAACTTCAGAAGTTGGGATGTAGGCTATACAGGATGTATACTATACAGGATGTATACTGTGAACAACCGCGTAAGATGTTGCTACAGTTAGTATGCACATTCTGTTCAAACCAGCCCTGGGAGGATATTTCATGCAATTGTATTTGCATGGATATTTTATTTGCATATCCATGTAAATACAATTGCATTTTGCATATTATTGTCTCACCCCACCGGCACACTTCGATAGTGTGCCATAGCCCAAAAGTTCCTAGATTCTGTGAATTTAAAGCAGTGCTTTGTCAGTGCTGCAGAGTCCTTTGCATTTTTGGGAGGAAGGGCTGTATAGGCTACTGCAGCTGAGTTATGTAACCCGAGAACACAAGACGCTATGTACAGCAACAGCATACTGTTTATCTTCATTATCTGTCGGTGAAGTCATCAGCTGACTCCTGTTACCAGGAGGAGTGGCAATATATATTTACAGTGTGTCTACAGTCATATTGCCCTCTACATATTGTAAATGGCATACACTATTTTAGCAAACCCAATCTGCACATTTGGGTCCCAAGAAGTCTACCTAAAACATTGAAGCATAAATGTATTTAAAAAAAAATAGCATTTTAAAAATTTAAAACAGAAAAGTTGCAGTTTTGGAAGTTGTAGTGTTATAGGCCTGTTAGTATGCATGCATTCAAAGGTGTAGTATGTATCACTAGTGTGTACAATGCAAAAGTAAATACAGTAAGTGACACTAGTTAGTATTGCAGGCTATTGCAACCTATTGGTTGGCAACTATGCAGTTTAAGTTATGGAAATTTCCATGTGGTTTGAAAGAAGTGCATGCATCACGTTCTTCAGCGACGGACAGACGCAGGAATTGTTGACATTCCTGGGTGTGTTTTGTCAGGATCAGGTAGAATTTTTCTACACTTTGATTGGACCAGGGTTGTACAGTGTGTGTGCGTGCACGCGCGTGCGTGCGTGAGGTGTTTGCAGCGATGGCAGTGATTGGGTAATACTCCCAAGACTGGTGCAGATATTGTTGGGTGGAGGATTTTAACAACCGATTGAGTTGACTCATGGTAAAGATATGGATTTGTTCTTCTGTGTAGTCCATTGGCCCCAAGTCTCCACGTCTGTGGTAACATGTAAAACTGGTTGATAGGGATGCCGCAGACTCTTTTGTTGATTTTGAAGAGCTTTCGTTTTTGGCCGAGTGCCAGTCTTCTGGGAGGGGTGCGAATGTAAAGTCTCTCCCTTCTGCAATATTACAGTTGTTCTAGGCACAGCGTTCCATGCCGGGGGACATTAAACAGGACCCCTGCGAACAGGAAATGGAAAATGAAACGGCACAATCACATCTTCACAACCTGTCAGCCAGCGCCAGCCTCCATTGGGGGATGGGGTTGGGGGGGGGGGGTATCTCCCTGCACAAGTAATTGCTGTACTTAACTCCCATTTGCTCGCCCCATCTTTCAGATATCCACACCCCTCTGCTCCTAATGGACTCTCCCTCTACACAGAAAAGCCAATGTACTCCCAAGCAGACCCCCCCCCCCCCCCCACCACCACCACCACCAATGTGACTGTTTCATGAAGTCATGTTCTAGCCAGAAGGCCCTCAGATAGTTCCTATGGAAACCGTATGCTCCTTGAGCATGCTAACCGTATGCATCCTCCTCCTTCAGCAAAACTGAAGCTCCAGATTACGCCCCCCCCCCACATTGTTGATGTGTATATGCTTTTAAAACAATTTACAACTGTCAGCTAATGTTGGGATTTAAGTGCTTTGCTCAAGGGCACAACGGTAGGCAATGATTGATGGGCAATCACTTGTCACGGCTCTCGAACCAGCGATGTTTGGGTCACTGGTCGGACGCCCTAACCCCAGGGCTAATATTTATCGATCAATTGATAAATAGAAAGACTACACAAGTACATTACTGAGCCTACATTACTGACCCTGGCTCCATTTCCTGTTCCATTCCGTTTCAAGGCCTAAACAGGAGACACACTTGGGTTAAAAAACGTCTACTTTACAGACAATTGTGGCTTTTACCTAGGCTAAACCTCATGACAAGCTTTAGGCTAAGCTGCTTCAAGACTTCAAGACGAGTGTTGTTGTACACACATCGAATCTCAATAGTAAAGGTGAGGTCCGCAGTGGCGTAGCGGTCTAGTGCGTTGGCGTCAACGGCTCGAATCATGATCTCGCCAGGTCCCCTTAGGGAGGGACACATTGGGCAGGCGCTCCCTGAGGGGGGTTAGTTTAACTCTGCTTGGGGACTCGTCGTGCCACAGCGACCCCTCAGCAGGTGTCGGAGTTACGGCAACGGGCGCCGAGGGGGGTCAAGGCGCTGAGGGAGTCTCCCTCTTTCGGGTAGCTGACCAGCGGGGTTGCGTGACAGATTCTCATTAGCAAGGCTGGGGATAATTGGACACTAGGTCGGGTGAATTGGCTACCAGAGAAAATGTGTGTGTGTGGGGTGGGGGGGGGGTCTTGAAAATAAATGTATATCATTTTGTAAAAAAGAAGAATCTCAATAGAAAGACATAACATCTGTGTTAATCGATGAAGTGTTTATGGAGATTTAACGTCCGCATGTTTGTTCTTTGACAGGTGGATGAAGAACAGAGAAACAGAGACGGCGTCCCGCTGGAAGACGGGTAAGACGTCCCACCTGGTCCCCCGCGGGGGAAAGCCACAAGCGTCTCTGTTCTTTCTTTTTTCTTGACGTTATCTCCCGCCATGACAAACAACCGCGGGCGACAAGAGGCGACTAATTGCCATCTGTGATCAGAAAGCGCGCTCCCCCGGCCGCCTTGCGAGAAACCGACCACTGCCTGACGGATAAAAGAAACAAAAGAGTGTGAGGAAAACAGATGAGGTGTGGGCAGGTAGGCCAGCTGCTTCTGAGGAAAAAATACTTCCGCCAGAAGTCCTGCAGGCGTGGTCAACTGTGGTGCGTGTGTGTGTGTGTGTGTGTGTTATAGATGAGAAGCGAGCGGAGGACAGGCAAGAAAAGGGTGTGTGTTGCGGAGCGAGGCGTACGCGTTCAGGCCTACTCATCAGTCAAGTTTTTTTTTTGCACGTCGTGTATTCGCAGGCCGATGGCTGATGGGGGATTTGAGCCCCGCAGAAGGCTTTCGAATGTCTCCGACCATACCAGTGTTGTTTATGTCGGTGTATGAGTGTGGGGGCGTGCACCGGAGAAGGAGAGCGGGGAAAGAGAGCGAGAGAGAGAGAGGGGAGAGAGAGAGAGTGAGAGTGAGAGAGAGAGAGGGGAGAGAGAGAGAGGAGAGAGAGAGAGGCACAGTACTACATTCCAGACTAATTTTAGAACTCCTTGTAAGAAAATGGAGTGGAGGTCTATCTGGCCTGGCTTGTGTTTCACTAGAATATATACACAAAGTCCGGTCTCCAGAAAAACATATAAAACGTATACGAGAAAAAATAGAATTAATTTCCACATGAGCAACTGTTATTACAGTGTTGGAACTGAATGTACAGAACGGAAGCCCACGTGTGTTGACAGTGACCCTGCTTGTAGTTGAGATAAGATAAATTTCCCTGGCAGCCATTGGAGAAGATGGAGAGAGAGAGAGAGAGGCAGCTTTGGAGAACTGAGTGATATGTGGTTGGTCTGGACATGTAAAAGTATCCCCCTCAAGTTGGGCAATCTTTTCCATTCACATAAGACCTATCGGTTCATTCACAAAATTAGCACCAAAAGCAACAGTACATTAATCTCACTATACACAATGCCTATTCTTGTTTTTTCTGCTTCATTAAATGCCTGTAGGCCTTGAGTATACTGTAACTGTGTTTGTATTTAAATAACTCCCCCAACAATGTCAGAGACGTCAACTGACAAGTCAGAACTGGTGATCTTCTCGTCTTAGCGGTCTCGGTTCTTTTTAAACCCCGGTCTAATATGTATCTGACGCTGTCATAGCTGCTGCTGCTACTGTTCAGTGTCAGCTTTCTTCGAAAGCCTCAACACCCACCCACGCTCACACACACACACCCACACATACACACGCACACATACACAGCCCAGCCCCCTGTGTACACAGCCTGTCACTAAAGCACAGTGACTGTCTACACTCGCACTCTCCTCTAAGCCCTAAAATGGATGAGCTTGTCTGCAGTGTTGGAGACCAGTACCAAGTTCCTAGCTTGTACACACCGTTGTCCATTCCTCTGGACATTTTTAGCTGCACACTACATATCTGTTATATCTCAAGTTAGATTGTGGATGGATTGTTTGGCTTTGACTAGCCACTTCAACTACAGTACAACAGTACTGACTCATTTTGGCGCAGTACTAAATTGAGGCCTGAATACAGCCTATAGCTAGGTTCTGATATGGCAACTTCGAGGTTAACATTTTAATAGCTTCATCTAGCGCGCCACTCCTCAACACTTCAGTAGCAATGCGCCCATCGGTAGGCTCCCATTGTTTGGTTAATCAGCAGCTATTATGAGCTAGCTGGATGCTAGCGCGGGCTCCATTGATTTAGCTGCGGGTTAGTTATCGATCAACGGCCCCCACCGTCGCCCAGTGTGACAGTGTCTCCAAGCGCAGGGAGGTGAAGGGGAAGTGGGGCTTGGCAGGGTTGGTTGACCCCCGCCCCCCCCCCCCCACACACACACACACACACCCCCGGGTCCTCCAGACACCCAGGCTGCCGGGCCTCTCGTGCCTGGGTTATCAGCCTCTTGGCCGGGCCGCCACCACTCTCCTCCCGCCTTGGAAAGCACAGCAGCCTGGAGATAGGGAGCGGGATTTGGGCCAGTGACCGCCCCCCCCCCCCAACAACCCCGCAGCGCATCACGCATTTCCTTCTCCATCCCGCCTTCATTCCCGCTAGAGCGCCGGAGGCGTCTCGGGACGGGGAGGGTTTGGCTACGATGACTCACCCAGCCGGCTCTGTCCGGGCGCATGGCGAAACTTATCGTCCTCCCCCAGGAAAGGCAGGCTCCGCCGACGGGCCTTACCGGATCAGGTGCACCGCGCGCCAGTCTACACACACACACGCACACACAAACACACACACACGCAATGAGTCATCATCCACACTGGAAGCCATATTATGGCACGGGCCCTGTCTTTCTTATGACAGCGCCTACACATGGCGGTCAGGTACGGTCTGCTATCAGGCTGGTGTACCGAGACAACAGTGCTAAGAAACGTCTGAGACGACGCGCTCTCTCAAGTACGACTATCTTACGTGCTAAATTCGAGTACGGGAGCCTAAATGGGACACCTGCACATCTGCAGAGTTTCACTTTTGCACTTTAAGGCCAGTGTTTTCAGTTTGAGACCCCGGTCGGAGCTGGAGGCTTGGTGCGTAGACAAGCTGCCTGCTATCTTCTTACAGCAGATGCACTGCGGTGAGCAGCGTCAGACAGTTGAGCTGTGTGTGTGTGTGTGTTTCTGTTTTTCTGGCTGTGTTTGTTCAGTTTGCTGCGTGTGTGTGTGTGTGCGTGGGTGTCTGCCTGTACAGTATGCATTATAGGAAAATGCACCAAGAGGACACGCATAGTGGTTAATGTGTGGCAACACACACACACACACACACACACACACATTTCTCTGTATAGAGACACAGGTGTCACATCAGTGGCATGGTACCATGACGAGAGGCATCGCAGTTTTTCAGCAGCTTTCCGTTCGTTTGACCTCAAAAGTAAGACTCTTCTTAAGTCTCTCACACAGCCGCCTAAGAGAGACGCAACATTGTTGACGCGCAGCGCGGCTCGTATCTGCGCCCGGGCCAGTCAGGACAGGCCTGGGAATTCATCTGGGCCCGAGGACCAACCTGCACAATAGGCCTGACATGATTGACCCAGCGATAGCGTTAGCGTTCACGTAACCATGGCGCGCTATCGGGACGCCGGAGACGCGGCGTCTCTGTTCCGAAGAGCGGCTGACCTATTTCCTCCCGGCGCCGGCCCTCCTAACCTCTCCCCCAGAGCACGCCGTCTGCTGGGTAAAACGAGGCCACCGCCGATGTTTACCTTATCGGGCTGAAGATCCAAAGCGGGTCAGATGACGACGGCAGAGGCGCGACTTGTTATTGGGGTTACAGAAACCTCAAGAGATGGTCCCGTGATCAGCTCCGTGTGGCGGCGCTCTGTTGAACACGGATACGCGGCTCGTACGAAACACCGATCTCCGCCTGCAAAGAGTTTTAAAACACCATGCATGCATGCGTTTGATCACTGACGTTATCACGTTTTTGCTTGTGTGCCGGGCAACATTCGACCGTTGTTATAACCACGTAGGAAAATGCTGAGTTTGCATATGCCTCCCCATTCAGCCAACATGTTGCGAACCCGGCGTCACACAACACGCCAGGGTCACTCAACAAACCTTCGGCCTCTTTTACAAATCATTATCGCATTCAACGCTCAGCACTGTGGAATGATGATAGTTCTTACTTAGCCAGCACTAAGCCATTACAGATGAATTGCCAGTGTGGACCTGAATGAAGCGAAGTGGGGAAGAGGGTTGGGGGGGGGTGTCATTTGAGTTCTTCCGTTCAGTAGCCCACCGTCACCACACAACAATAACGTGAGTTTGATCCGTCCCAACATCCTTTTCAGAATCACGTCTCATCGTCTTGTCAACCACCGTCGCGAGTCAAGCTCCAGATGGCCCACGTCACGGCGGTTTCCTCAGACTAGGAGTGAAGAGGGTGCAGGGGGGGGGGGGGGGGGGTGCTCGTTGACCTTTCACCTTTGACCCCTTCCCCTTACAAACACACACACTCACGCGTCCGCAAACTCAACACACGGCCCCCCTTCCACCTCGGCGAGCAGCGCAAGGCGTAACGCTATCTGACAAGGTAGGAATTAACTGGCGGCCGCGAGCGGGGTCAGAGAGAGAAAGCAAATGTTACGTAATGGAGACATTGTCGGTCCTCGGGCTGCTAGGGTCACTGACGAGTATGTGAACGTACAGTAGAGTCTCTCTTCTGTATTCAGGCACGGTTCATTGGTCCGTCCAGTGCTGAGATAGCAGATGGCGTGTCACACATTCTCACAGAGGAAGAGCGGCCAACATTGGAGTCTGGAGCGCAGTGCTTCTGGAATGGTTGCAAGATGTTCTGAATGGGGTTTCTGCTCGGTTCATTTGAAGTCTGTGGAGGCTTAAATGAATCATCTGGTGGGAAAGAGGGTTCAAGGGCACATTTTTATAATATTTAACATGTTTGACTTTACCAGAAAGGAACCGTTTCAGGGGAAGTGATTTAACAATGAGGAAGCTTGGGGATGTTGCTGGATTCTGGTTTCTCAACATGATTATTCTTACCTTACATGGCATGTTTGTGCAAAGACTGACTCGCCGAGGCGTTTCTCTATTGGCTTTTTTAGCTGTTGGCTAAACTTGTTCACGTGTTCACGAAGAACATTGCACAAATGACCAGGATATGTTGCGTGTTGATGACCAGATTGTCCCTCTTTCTTCTTCACAGTTGCTCCAAAAGTTGCACCCTCACCCCCCCCCCCCTCCCGGGGATCAAGTAGCCTACTACTACTACTACCAACTAGCCCGATCAAGTTTTATTTTTATTTTTATGGCAAACTGCAGGCATAAACCTATGCGGAACGGTATTAAGACCTCAGCGATATGAACGCACGTTATCATCTCTCCTTTCGAACTATGAACATGGACCTTGAGTGCGATCTTTGAACATTACGTCACAAGATGGACGTTAAATCCCGTCTGAATGAGCTGCCTCTAAATAGGGCGGATGACGGCGCCTGGACGCCGCGCTCCGTATGACCAGGCGTCAGTCAGCCGGCCTCGGGGCAGGTGAACGCCCATCCCCCTCTCGCTGCAGTCTTTTTTTCTTTTTTATTGCCCCGCCCGCCACAGCGGAGAGGGCACAGCCGTGTGTGAAGTCTCCGCATATAGCTGCTGAGTCAGACTCTGGCATACACACACGCACACACACACACACACACACACACAGATACACACACACAGGCACTTAGCACTGATCGAGCGAAGCAAACTCCCTCGTCTTCGCCCGGATGAAGAGTGAGGTCATTCTGTGGTTGGCTGACTGGTTTGTGGCCTGACTGAGCCATGCTAAACCAACCTGCAAACAAAAAGGAACGCTAACATCCCCGAGTCCAAGCTGGTTTCTGACTAAGGGGGAGGGTGATGGTGGGGGGGGGCACCGCGTAACCAAAACGAACGGTCTCCTCGGTCAACGACGCGTCGCCGAGATGCGCTGCTGACAGCCAGCGAATAAGATATGATTAATATTGAATGACGAGTTACCTCAGGTTCCAAGAGACCCAGCACAGCTTTTTCATAGTGGCCTAAAAAACATCAGCCTAAATGTTCCCTGCTCTCTCTCTCTCTCTCTTCCTCCTCGTCTCTTATGAAAGATGGATAAAGAGCCATGTTTGAACCTTTCTAAGGCTGTGTAGGAGGTGTTAAGCCTTTCTTATGCGAGGGCGGGCGTGACGTTTTCTGCCTTTATGTTCTCCATTTTCTCTTCCCTCCTATTTCTTCTCTCGCTCCGTAGCTCCATATCTTTCCTCTCTCTCTCACGCTCCTTCACTTATTCTTTCTCCTCCTCCTCTGTTCTCTCCTCTCCGACAGAGATGGCCCAGTGCGAAGCTGACAGATGAGGGGGAGGTGCTAATTTTCACACCTCCTGCCTGTCCTCCACCCACTCCCCTGCTCTCTCCCTCCGTCCCCTCCCTTTCTCCTCTCTCTCCCTCTCTCCCCTCCCTCTCTCATCTCTCTCCCTCCATCCTCTCCCTCTCTCTCCCTCCATCCCCTCCCTCTCAGTCCCTCCATCCCCCCTCTCTCTCTCCCTCACTCCCTCTCTCTCCATCCACCCTCTCTCTCTCCCTCCCTCCTTCCCTCTCCCTACATCCCCTCCCTCTCTCTACCTCCATCCTCTCCCTCCATCCACCCTCTCTCTCTCCCTCCCTCCCTCCCTCCCTCCCTCTCCCTACATCCCCTCCCTCTCTCTACCTCCATCCTCTCCCTCCATCCACCCTCTCTCTCTCCCTCCCTTCCTCTCTCCCTCCCTCCCTCCATCCCCTCCATCTCTCTACCTCCATCCTCTCCCTCCATCCACCCTCTCTCCCTCCCTCTCTCTCCCTCCATCCTCTCCCCTCCCTCCCCTTTCTCCTCTCCAGCTTCCTTGTCGCCGGCCAAGTCACGTAATGCTGTTCAGCCCTCTGCAAATAGACTTGAACCACCATGATCACCAACAACAGCGCTCCCAGTGTTTACTTAATCCCGGCGGGCAGAGGCGCAGGGCTTAAACGAAGAAGTGGTTATTACGGCGGATATCTCATTTGCGGTCACGTTCGTGTTTGCGTTAGTATTTGTGTCACAAAGCAGTTTCCTCTGGATTAGGCTGCAGGTCCCCAGGTGTAGTAGCAGCGTTGCCGTGTTAAATGTGTTCACCGATTGATTGTTTGTCAGCGTCCGTCAATTATTGTTATTCACTTCCCGTTTGGCCCTTACGCTTCGTTCCGTTTCATCCATTAGACCCATGTCGACTTATTGTAACGATCTTACAACAAAGAACTAGGAGACGCGAACAGTCTGGCCCTCCTGGATGTAATAAGCACTTTCTGGCCTTCTGTTCCCCCAGCGTCACGTCGTCGTCTAGAGCCCCCGAAAACCCTTTATCTCGCCACAACACGCGCTCAATCAGCAAGAACAGAGGGAGCCAGGAGGCTAATAATTAAGTGCGCTGGGCCGAGGCTTTCATATTATAATGTGTACTTAGGCTAGCTTCTTTGTTTACCCCTGGATATATTTCCCTTTCTCTCCTGCCATCTTTCTCTCCTCTTATCTTTCTCTTCTCTCTTTCTCTCCCTCTTCTCTCTGTCTTTCTCTCCGTGCGCCCCCCTCCCTGGGACTCGCCGCTGGGCTAATTAGCTAGCGCAGACCGTGCTAACGCCAGAGCTATCTTCCCCTCTACAGGCTGGTCGTTGGAGCTTTGAAACCAGACACCCAATCACTGAGCTCGCCCGGGCGAGGGGAGCTGGGTACAAGACTCGCTGCGCAATTAAGTAAAACCGTCGCGGCCGCCGGCCTCCGAGCACTATCTCCCCGCCTCGCTCCCCGTCTCTGTATTCACACCTCGTCGTCACTCCGTAGCTCGCCCGTCTCAGAGCGGGCTTGGGGAGGGAGCGGTCGCTCGAGGGAACCCTTCCCCGAAAATGGCTTCTTGCAGCCATCCGTGTCAGCCTGATAATGCCTGGAGGTTTGTGGACGGTTACCGCGGTCGGGTTCGGCAACTCGTCTCTGCTTCAGTGTGTTTGTTCCCCCGCTGTCAAAACCGGGCCTGAGTTTCGTTCCAGTATTTGTAGTAGCTGCCCTCGCGCTTTGACGTTGGCGCTAGATTACGCTTGGGGTCGCTTGCTTAGAAAGGTCAATGGAGATGCCCTTACAAGTAAGTCAAGCTGTAAGTCGCTTAGGTCTGCTAAATGACTGTGATGTAGTGTTACTCTAACACGTCAATTTCATGACTTTTGATGGACGAAACAAGGGCTGTCAAAGGCTTGAATAAAACCATGCCACCGTCAACAGCATTGGCCCTATTCGGACCTTGAGGAGGGCACAGCATATGAGGTTTATCACTGCCAGCTCGCCTGTTATAAGACCCCCTGTGGTTCACACACAGATCACAGCATCAGGAAGGAGGGGGCGCTCAAAATTCAAATCACCTCCGACTTGCTTCTGTCTGGAGGGGAAGTAGAGGTGATCTTGATATGTTCTGATTCTTTGATCTCCTGCTCAGCCCTTTGTGTGCTTGTGTAGCCTAGTGTGTGAAGCTCGCTCTATCTCTTCCTCTCTCTTTTCCTCTCTCCCTATCTCTCTCACTCTCACTTCCTCATTCTCTCTCTCTCTTCCTTTCTCCTTTTATCTCTCTCTCTCCTCCTCATTCTCTCTCTCTTCCTTTCTCCTTTTATCTCTCTCTCGACTCCGTTCGGTGATTCTGTGACATTTGAGTGGCGGAGACGTGGCGTGCGGTAGAGATGTGAATGCACAATGCAGCTCAGTATCCAATGAGAATTCAATTTGCAGTCGTGTAAATACGTCTCTTTCTGGCAGACCCCTCCATCACTTCGGCGGTAGCGAGCTGTTAAATCTGTCTGGCGAACCTCCCTCGAACCTTTTCTCGTGAAAATGTAGCTCGTATGAAAACGAAAGACGCACTGTGTTCATTGTGCCCCCCCCCCCCCCCCCCCCCCCGCAGCACAAATGCAAATGTTTTCACCTATGGGGGGAACGTGTTCCAGCAACGCTAGAACGTGTTCTAGCAACGAGAGTGTGTCAGACACTCCCCTCACGGAGACGGTATCTGTAGAAGCTGGGAGGGCGCCCAACCCACTCTCTCCTCGTTTCCTCTTTCTTATCTGACCGACGGCGGCCTCTGCAGAGATATCTTGGAGGCAGCTTTTTTTTATTTATCGTCGGTAAAACAAAAACTCTTCTCTCATAAGTCCTCGAGGACGTGCCAGTGTATCTCGTCTCTGCCCAGGAAAACAATGTGAAACCACCGAATGCAAAGTCTTGTCTTGCCCACAGATAAGAACCACAGATAAGACTTCAGCCGAGGCCCCTGGTGATATTTCACTTTGCTGCAGCCCTTGGCTTGCTTGGTGCAGACTAGGACTAGCTGTGGCTGGTCTGGAGAGAGAGAGTTATTAAGAACTAAGGTTTAATCATCATATTACCTCAGTCTCTCTCAGGACCAGCGCTGGCTAAATGAAGGCCCTAGGCTACGCTCTTTATTAATACGCTGACAGGCTGTGAGTCACCGGGGTACCTATCTACCAATGTGTCTCGGAATGTGTCTGCAAGCGCAAGCACAAAAAACGCCCGTTCTGCTCAGAGGCAGGCTTCGTTCCGGTTTATTTCCCAGATCGAGGGCGGATAGCCCCGGCGCCGCGCTTTTGCGTACCGCTCGTTTTTTTTTCTTTCCAGCGTCAGCGCGACGGCACGGGAGCCGGCGGGGGGGAGAGAGGAGGTTTCCCCCGCCCCTAATGGGCCGGCGTAATCGCGCGGTCAACACACAGCCCCGATGCCATTCCTCGCTAATAGCCTCCCCTAACTCCCGACCCCCGCCCCGCCCCTGTGCCCAGCCCCGTGGCCAGAGTGTGAACCCTCTTCCTTCCTACCCACCCCCCCCCCCACACACCTCCATATCCCTCTCCCCCCTCTGTTCTCTGTTTACACCGCTGCTCGTCCGCTAGCTGGCCCAGGATGCCAAAAGTAGCTTGGACAGTTGGCTGGCGGCGGCGACTGGCTGTGAGGAGACGTTTGTATAATGTGAAAAATCGTGCCCGGGGGGTGGGGGTTAGAGGGGGGTATATAGCCGCGCGGCTGTTTTACCCCTCTGCTAATGACCGCGGGAGGGAAGCTGCCAGGCACACAGTTCACGCCCCGCGCACAACCGCTCGAAGCCAAAGCGTCCTTCGAACGTCGGACTAAATTCAGACTTTCGTCACTTCGTTTTGGCCCAAGGGCGGTGTGGTGGCAGGCCTCGATCTGACTTCAGCAACGAGAGAGAGAGAGTGTCTGTTGAAGGTATCTAAAGTCGACTTCCTGGAGGACAGCGATGAGAACAGAAACAGGAAGTGATGATAGACAACCGGTGTTCCAGGTCCAGCGCGCGAGACACCTGGATAGGACGCGCGGTGCATCACCGCCCTCCAGGAAGGCGGTGGGCGCAACAGCGCGTCCTGTACTGTCTGAACCGCCCTATCCGAGGGTTTGGAAACCTTCCTTGCAACCGCTACACATGCCGGGTGTTGTAATTGCGTTTCCCCCCCACAAGGAATATCCCACAAGCCTGTCATTGCGAAGTCTGCTTTCGTTCTGACTTGGTTTAAGGGCCGTTTCCCCCCGCGTCTGCAGGACGACGATTGGTGTCAGCAGATTTCACAGATTGACCAATGAACTTTGAGCTCCCGATTGCTGGGTCTTGGTTTCAGAGTCCTGAGGAGAGAATCGCTGGCTTTTCTCTGACCTCTGCCATCATCAACCTGGCCAACAGCTGTGTGAGCCGTCTGTCGACAGGATCAGATCACATTCCCACACACACACACACACACACACACACCTCCGTGCAGCTGCCACCTCCATGCAGTGCGGCCCCCTTCAGAGGGCTCATTAGGACAGGACGTCGCACTCGGCCACCATGACCAACCATAGCAGCAGCCGAGGGCCAGCGATGACCTCGCTCCTCACACCAGCCATCAGACACACAGGAGAGTGTGTGTGTGTGGTGTTATTTGTTTTGCTACTGTAGATTGCAACATTAATGTGTGTGTGCGTGCATGTTTCTGTGTGGTGTTATTTGTTTTGCTACTGTATTGCAGATTGTGTGTGTGTGTGTGTGTGTGGGTGCGTGTGGATGTTTCTGTGTGGTGTTGTTTTGCTACTGTAGATTGCACTTTAATGTGTGTGTGTGTGTGCGTGGATGTTTCTGTGTGGCGGGCGGGGGTGGGGGGTTGTTGAGAGCATCTGGCTGACCGTCTTTCTCAGTAATTACACTGATCCGTCTCACATCGTGTCTCTCATGGTCTCCAACGTCGGAACACGGTCTTTCCATTCCGTAAGCCGCCCCCTTTTCTCACGCTAGGGTAGAACCTGGGCTGTTTTATTTGTTTCATTTAGCGTCATAACTTATTTAAGAACTGCAACCGAGTGAGACGCCCATTAGTTTCACATCTCTGACAGCGTCTCTCTCCGAGTGAGACGCTCGAGATCCCACAGCATCCTGTTGAAACGGTGTAGCGTGTGATTGGCTGTTTTTCTTTCGGAGGGCTTGCGTGCAGTGCAGGGTGCAAAACAAGCAACCTGTTTTCTGTACCCAGTATTTCAATGGACCAGGAACATTTTATACCTGGCCACCTCCCACCTCTATATGAGTTTTTAGTGCCCAAACCATTGTGTTGGATGTTGTTTTGTCTTGAGTGTGTGTTTTGAGGACAGTGAACACAATACAAAAGGATGCCCTGTCCGCAACAGGACGCTGCCGGCCAAATGACTGCTCCTCCATCTGAAACTGAATAGCCTCGCCGAAAGCTCGGCCCAAAGACCGGCTCGACAATAGACTTTGTAACCTCTTGTTTGGAAATTGAATACTCCTGTAATGGGTTTCAGAAAGGGTGTGGAGAGCACGTTTTCATCCGAACACGAGACATCTGAGAGGACGCTCTTAATGAAGCACGGCCATTGTTCTTCTTCTTCTCCTCGTTTCAGCTGGAGATCCCGTGCCAACAGGGTGTGAAATGGGCCCGGGGAACGATGGCGTCCATTTAATCTCCATAATTCATCATCTCTGACACTGTCACTCTCCCTTATCTTTTTGAGAACTCCATTTTCTCCTTCCTTCTTTTGTTTTTTTGTCTTTCACGAGCGAGCGCTCGAACGCGCCGACATCGCCGCCGTCCGCGTCGTCGAGCAGGAAAGTCGGCATTTTGCTACGGTCGCCCGAGGCGCCTCGTCGCGGCCGAGCAGCGGGAGGTTTAGCCGCGGACGAGAGGGGCGCGTTCTTTAACGTTCCGACGACGCCAAAACACTTAATCTCTCGGCTCACCGCTCCGTATCAAAGACCCTTTGTAACCCATCTAGCCGATGTCCTCGGGGCCCAGACGTTTATATGTCATCTCTCTCTCTCTCTCTCCCTCTCCCTCTCCCTCTCTCTCCCTCTCTCTCTCTCTCTCTCAGCTCCTCTCCATGGGAGAACGGAAGGCCGCTGCGCTTCCAGCCCCCAGCTCTGGAGTTCGGGACGCAGTAAGTACCTCTCTCTCTCTCACTTCCTGGTTCACCCCCCCCCCCAGGTCCAGGTCTCATGAACACCAGGCGATGTGCTCTCACTCTGAGCCCCGCCCCAGCCTGCCGCCTCACGGGGCCTAAACGGACCCGGCAGCGCCGGGCGTCCACCTCGGAAGAGTGATGTGGAAAAACACGGTCTGAGGCAGAAGCACAGTATATAGCCCACAACCTCCGTTTCACCCCGACTCTGGTTAGCGTCACCCAGAGCCCCTCAGAAACACCTCGCTAGACAGTGACTCGTCGCCCCGCGGACGGCGAACAGCACCGGGGGGGGGGGCTTCTTCGTGTAGAGCGGAAGACCCCTAAAA
Organism: Borostomias antarcticus; assembly: GCF_949987555.1. Classification (NCBI taxonomy): domain Eukaryota; kingdom Metazoa; phylum Chordata; class Actinopteri; order Stomiiformes; family Stomiidae; genus Borostomias; species Borostomias antarcticus. Next base: position 6,157,155 of record NC_140253.1, read on the forward strand.
CACTCCTCATCACTGGGAATCAGGGGGACAGACGAGAGATGACCAAATATGGCAGTCTCTCTCAGTCTCTCTCTGTTTTTCCCAGCAGAGTGGGGCTGGCTGGGGGAGGGCCTGCCCTCAGCCCAAAGGTTAAGAACTCCTTCGTTTAGCCTCCCGGCTTCGCCAGCGACCAGAATAGCAGGCGCTTTGTTGTGCTTGGACGGCCCGCTCCCAGGGCCGCTATCGGGAGGGGAAACATGGAGGCCGCTCGTGTTTGCGTGACATTGTTTGTGGACTCTGAGACCCGTTCACATTTTGACTCCACACGCAGTTTGTTTTACAGAACAAGTGAAAGTTTTACAATTATTATTGTTTTTGAAGTGCAATGACCATTGCATCTTGTTTGCATATTATGTCAAGACAAGTATTCTTAAATGACATTTGAAATAATTATAATAAATAAATACTTTTTTAATGATAATTTTTTTCCCTCATACAAGATGCACAGTGCGTTTGTGGATATACAGTACCCGACAAAAAAAACAACAATAGGATCCTTTAGTGTGGTCTCCCGAAGCTTATCACTAAAAACAGCATTCACGATTACAGCGTCGAGTCCCACGCCCTGGTTTAGCGGCTGGCGCCGACACTCGCAGCGCCCAAAACCACAATGCCCTCAGAGCACGGCAGCAGTCACACACCTGACCAGGGTGTTGTTTTGCAACGCTATCTGGACCCGGTGGGGCTGTCCTGAGCAGGCCGGGGGCAGGCATGCACAAACACACTCCTATTGACTCTGGCTGTTTAATGACATCAGGGTTTGCTGGCCTGCAGGCTCACAGTCCAGTCCACGTGCCTCCCTGGACCCCCCCTCTCCTCCCAACTGTCAACAGACACACATCCCCCCGCCCCCAGCCCAAAATGCCCTGTAGAAAACTTGTCCCCAACACCGGTACAAAAAAAACATAATGTTGAAACAGAACAGCTGATGGAGTGACTGTGACAATTTTCAAGTTTATTGAAACGGAGCGCTCCGCTCACTGCTGCCACCTTGGTTAGGGTCGTACGCTAAATATTTCTAAGTCATACCCACAACGCGTGTCACAGTTTATGGCTATTGCAGGAAAAGCAGGAAATAGGGGTTACACATTGGCCATATGAGTTCCATTCTTGTGGTTATTACATCACTAGGGTCGTTAACGTCGCTCATTTGAAGGAACCGGCACCTGCCGTGTTCCACGCTCTCCTCTTTGACCTGCTGGTTTTGATGTAGTTATCGGTGAGGGATCTCGTGTGGAGAGTGACATTTTGTAGGCCTCGACCCCCAACTTTCATCTCAGGCCCTTTTTGATACCGCAAAGGGTTCAGAAAGAAAGGCTACACTCACGACGCTAAGGCGCTAAGCGCAGCGCTAAAGGTCAGCTCGCGCCTTTCAATGGCCGACTTGTCTCCCTTTAGTCTTTTGTGGATCATGGGACGTAGGCCTGTGTGTTTGTCTGGCTCTGATGAAAAGCCAGGTTACTGTCAGATGGGAATGATTTTGTATCCCTGTCCCAACTTGTTTCTGTAGGTGAAAAAGAAGTGCTAGTGTGCTCAAACAAAATACTTCGCCATGTCGGATGATGACTATCTTTCATGTTATCTTGATTCAAGTTTTTATTTATCCCCCAGTGTTCATAGGCATTGCTTGTCTGTTCCGCCCAACATCATCTAAAATATGTAACTTTTCAACCTGTACAATTACTATGGTTGGTTAGTGTCATCTTACTGAGGTTTAATTCTTAGCGAGCAGCTGCCTACTTTAGCAACTCCAGGAATACTGTATGTGCGCTATGTTGGGGGAGGAATGCTAGGTGCTCATGCTGAATGTGTCTCTGTGCGTGTGTCCTGTCTCTGTAGGCCACTGGGGCTGCCAAGAGCTGAAACCATATACATACACAACCCTAGTCAGGAACTCCCAGTCACGCTGCTGGCAATGTTTACATCCAGCAGACATTTTCACATGCCTTCCTTCCACAGAAGGGTAAGTGTGTGCGTGTGTGTGTGTGTGCGCCTTCTCTCTAACTCGATTACAACCACCCACCCCCCCCCCAATTCTCGCCCGGTCAACCTTCAAACCCCCCCCCCCACCTTGCTAGTGTCGGTCAGCAGTCTTTTGCTCTTTTCTTATCTTTCTCTCTCTCTCTCTCTCTCTCTCTCTCTCTCTCTCTCCCCCCTCCTTTCTCCTTCTCATGTCAGTCCCTTGGGTCACCCGTACGTCTTTCACACCACAATTGAAACCCACAGCATTTCTGCTCTCTGTCTTAAAAGGAAACCAGACACAACAATACCTGCCTCTTCCTCTCTAAATACCTCATATGATGATTTAAAAAAAAAAAAAAAAAACATGTTTTAGTTTATTTGTCAGGGACGATGCAAACAACATTGTAGCAGGTTAGAAACTTGAAACAGATGCATAAAGGATTTCTAGCCAAGGCTAATTTGCAATCCCTGTCCCTGGTTAGACTTTTCTACTCTAAAATAGTCATGACATCATCATTACGAAAATAAAAAATATAAAGGATGGCACATAAACAAGAATTAAAATACTTCACGCAATACATATCACACAATACAATACAATATCTACATTACATTACACCACATCTGTGTTTGTAGGTATATGTGTGTGTGTGTCTGTGTGCATGTGTGTGTGTGCCGTATGGTCTAAATGAATGCATGTCTGTGCACGATTCCTCTCATCTTAATGTATGTTGGCTTATGTGTGCATGTGTGTTATGATAATCAGTGGTAATCAGTGATATCACTGGTGCCTCACACCAGCCAGTACTACACCTTTAAAACGGGAACCTTTAAATGTCTAGCTGAGTACTTAGGACTGGAATGAAGAACTGATTTGCACTGATAAGGTACTGTAAGGACAAGCTATAACAAGAATTCCAATGTTCTTGTACCTGTACGTGTTACTCATGGCAAATAAACGCTCTGTTCTTTTCTATTCTGAACTGAATTGAACCCCTACATTCTAAAGTTTTTTTTCCCCTCACATCTGACGTGTCGGACATCCGATTGGGATCTCGTCTGATTGGTGGAACTGGGGAAGCCTAACCTTTGACCCTGCGTCTCCCCCTGCTCCAGGTGATCCCGCCCCGAGGGAAGGCCTCGTTTAAACTGGTCTTTCTCCCCACGGAGGAGGGCGACGTAGAAAACTCTTTATTTATAAACACGTCAGCCCATGGCGTGCTGTCATACCAGGTCAGTCACGCGTCACACCGGGTCAGTCACATGACCCACACGTCAGGGCCGTTACGTAACTCTAGGATAAAGAACCAGTCGTGTTGTGTTAAGATGGTCCACCACAGCTCGATATGCGCTGTAACCCCTGGCTTAAATGTAAACACCCAGGACAGCGTTTGCTCAGTAGCTTTAAAGACAGCCAGCTTTTAAATGCTCTGCGTGTTTTTCCGAGTACGAGTATCCCTTTAAATGGTGTTGTCCCTGTCTCAGGTATTTGGTGTGGGCGTCCGCCAGGGCTCCTTAAAGGCCCAGAGGAAGGACAGCCGGCTTTTATTTCCTCACATCCAGAGCATTAAGCTGACCCAAACTCAGGTAGGTTTGTTTGCGTGTGTGTGTGTGTGTGTGTGTGTGTGTGTGTTTGTGTGTGTGTGTGTGTGTGTGTGTGTGTGTGTGTGTGTGTGTGTGTGTGTGTGTGTGTGTGTGTGTGTGTGTGTGTGTGTGTGTGTGTGTGTGTGTGTGTGTGTGTGTGTCTCTGTTGTGAGACCATGCAGTGACATCTGATGGCAAGGATCAGTTGACCTCCCCCTCCACTGCCAGCCATGATAGTGAGATAGCACAACACATAAACACACACACACACACATATACACAGCATAATACACACCACACACATGCATTCACACTTGCACACAGTCACATATATAGAACTGCAGTCTATATACACACACTTACAATTAATCCCACTATACACACACTTGTTGACTTGTGTGACATTCTCACCAAATTCACTTTTACATTCCTGACACACTGGCAGCACTTGCGTACGTCTCTAGGGATATGCAAAGACACACAGATGCGCGCACACACACACACTCGCACCCACATTCAAAAACAAACAAGTGCGGTAGTGAAAGCGTGTGCGAGGAAGGCTGGCTCAGAGGAAGGCTGGCCAACGCAACAGGAAGTGGGGCGACATTTGCAAAATGTCAGCCGCAGCCGAGAGCAAGCGACACTTCTCACAGATCCGCAAGACTCCTTTCCCCAGAGCGCACCCCTTTCCCCTCTCCGGAAGGGGGGGGGGGGGGGGGGGTTGGCATTATTTCAGCGTGCGCCGCTTAACACCGTCCTCCACCTCTGACAGAACAGTGGAGAGGAGGCGGCGAGGCCTGTTGGACAGATTAGACCCTTAACTCAAGAGCTCGGTCTGCTATCCTAGTCACACAGCCTGACGGCTCATGTTTGGTTCCAGCGCTGGAGGCCGCAAGAAGGATTTTGTTTTATGCATCGTAGTCAAAGGTCAAAATGCGTCGTCTTTGACACCCCCCACACACACACACACACACACACACAAACATCTCACATCGCCGGTTCTACCTGTTGACGGACACTTTTATGAGGAGATTTGCCGTTACTTAGCACGTGCGGATGTCACGGGTGGCGCCCGTGGTCCCGGGGCCGCTGTAATGGCATCCCCGTTGAGCCGGCCAACACATAAACGGGTTTAAATATAGACAAGGGCGCGTTAGCGGTGAGATTCGAATTAGAGTTTGATCTCTTCCTCTCACTTTCTCTCTCGCACGCACGCTCCGTCGCCATGCGCTTCGCCGCGAGGTCACGGTCGTTTCGTGGCACGCGGTGATGATCACGCCACGTTTGATATTTAAGGCGCTACAGATAACATTTCAATGTTGACGAATCATTGGGGGGGGGGGGGGGGGACACAACCACAGAACTTTTAGAAAGCTGCTGAATAAGTACGTACTGCACCCCCCCCCCTTCCATTTTTTGTTATTTTTTATTATGAATTTATCATTTTAAAATGATTGAGTCCTAAATGAATGCTGTTTTTATCTCTGTCTGAGATGAGGTTTGGTTCCCACCTCTAGCAAGGCTCGTGAGCCAATAGTATTACGACGTTGGCACCGTGCACTATCTCTGTCAGGAGCCATCAGGAGTTGTTAACACTATTGGCTCACGATCCTTGTTAATTTTTATTTGCTTTATTATTTCTGATTGGTTTACATAAAAATGTTCATCTTTAGCACCTTTAAATAGCACACATGCACTAAATGCACTGCTGTATAAATACTGTCACCAGAGCTGAGCGGAGAGGCTTAGGGCAACACGAGGTCCAACACCATCAGTAGTCTGCTAGTGCCAGGATGGACTCTGTGAGATCTAGTGCTCCCTTTTGAATGACTCTCAGGTCACAGGGTTAAATCCCACAACGGACAGCTGGAACTACGTTATGTTTTCTTTTGGTTTTACTGGGGTACATTTTTTCGTACACGACTGTGTTCTGCCGTTGAGCTCCATGTGTTGTTGTCATTTAGTAGCGTTTTCTCAGAGTGGAAATATGCCACTGAAGTCGCGCAAGTGCAGGGGAGCTATTTTGATTGCTATTTTTAACTCGCATCATGTTGTCATTAAACTGTCATTAAGGCTTGTTCAACCAGCTGCTCATTTCATCAAAAGGACATTGTTAACAGCCTCACACGGCTCTAAATGGCCTGTTTTGTTTGATTATTATTGTGTATTGTCTGCCCACCACAGGAAGATGCGTCAAACATCACCATACTGGGCCTGCTGCTGGAGTGCAGCCTGCCCAAGAGTTTGTTCAGCAGCGCTCAGGTAATCACCACTCAACACTCATCCCAACACTCCTCCCACCTCCGCTTCACTCACTCCCGCAGTCGTTGCGAAAACGGCACGCTAGCGACCGCTTAACGTGTCCGGGCTGCAGGTTTAGGCGCGTCAGGTGCGTATCTCAACACGGTGACGTCCCAGTTGACGCTTACCTCACTGTCGGGGATGTTTACAGCGCAGCCACGCGAGGCGCAGACGATCGGCTCTGTCGTTCGCTAGGCTCCTCTTAAGTGACAGACGCAGCGCAGATTTGGACAGACAGCGAAACGACTTCTAGCCTGCCGCATGTAATTACACGGCCATGTAGAGTTATAGGTGTCCTCTCTACAAGTCTATATAGGCAGCGCTCTCTAGTTACGCTGCTGTAAGAGTTATTACAGTGGAGAGGGGGGGGGGAGGGGGGGGGTATAAGGGGCTTGCTGCGACATATCGGAAGACCTCTCGGCGCGTCTCTAATTGCGTTCTCCGTAATTGGCCCCGGCTCACAGGTGGAGCAACAGGGATGATGCAAGAGAGGCTCGGCAGGGCGCCAGTACCCGCCCCCACCGCCGCGGCGCTGATGATGACATCAACCTCCCGTTTTTGCTTGGTTGTTTATCGCCCGGCCTCGGTGGTAGGGGGGGGGGGGGGGGAGGGGGGGTGTTGGACTGAAGCTGATCTAGAATCAGTTCCCCCTCACTCACGCGTTAACCTCGGTCATCCAGAAAGCGACCGGAGATCAGCGTCTATTCGGGCCTCGGCGCCGCTCGCATGCCGGTCTGACGGAGAGAGCGTCACAGACAGGGAGAGGGGAGGGGGAGAGAGGAGGGGGAGGGAGGAGAGGGGGAGAGAGGAGGGGTGGATGAGAGAAAGAGGGGAGGAGAGGGGGAAGAGGCTGCCTGTCTGCCTCCGCCTTTACATTTACGCACACACCGTACAGTATGCGTGCATGGTGTGTACACACACACACACACACACACACACACACACACACCCTGAATTCACCCAGCCGTCATCTCGCTCCCCCTTCACTATAACCTTTACGGCACACTCTTTCTCTCTCTTTCCTTTTCTCTTTCTTTCTCTCTCTCCTTTTCTCTCTCTCTCTCTCTCTGGCGGTGTGTGACCGGTGTGTCTGTCCTGCCCCCCCCCCCCCCTCAGGGCTCCTGTCTCCAGGGCGGCGAGCGCCTCAGCCTCCAGATCAGCCTGGCCGAGCGCTCCCAGACGCCCGCCGGCCTGGACAAGCTCAAGCCGTACGTCACCGAGCACATCCTGGTGCTGCTGGCGGCGCCCGACACGGCGGGTAAGAATCATGGGGTGTGTGTGTGTCTGTGTGTGTGTGTGTGTGTGTGTGTGTGTGTGTGTGCGCGCGTGTGTGCGCGTGTGTGTGTGTGTGTGTGTGTGTGTGTGTGTGTGTGAAGTAAGAGAGGAGCGTTAATAATTCTAAAAAATAATTCATAATAGAGCACTTTTCTTTGGGAGACACTCAAAAGAGCTGAAAAAAACGGTTTGTCTTAACGTTGCCTCCTTGCCAAATGCGTTAGCTAAAGTTAGCATTACCTCAAATCCTGAACTTAGCTCAGCTTAACCGAACCCAGTTTAACGTTAGCCAAACCTAAATTTGCTAAACCTAGCTTCTGTAGACTATAACTTAGCTTCTGTAGTAGCAGCAGCAGTAGTGGTTGTAGTGGCACCACAGTAGTAGGAGTTCGCCAGGAGTTGCCTTGCGTTGGCACTGGGTGTCATTAGAGACAGGCTCAGCTCGTCCTTTGCCACCATGACTCAGCTCGACCCTCCTCCAGTCCAGCTCCGCCCCCCCGATGATGTCCAGCCTCTTCTCCAACGAGGATCATGATGTCAGCCGCACGGCACGTTCGCGTGACTGGCTTCTTTAGGGTTTGCCTTCTGGAACAGGAAATACTGATCCGGAAAGATAGCTGCTACGGGTCCTCCTGTCTCTAGGATGATTTTATAGTTCCTTTAATCCCTAATATTACCGTCAGACAGAAGGAAAACAGTTGGCTAGCTCCAGTGTTGGCTAGCTCCAGTGTTGGCTAGCTCCAGTGTTGGCTAGCTCCAGTGTTGGCCCAGCTCACAGGGGCTGGTTGACCCTAAACCTCTTGTAACCACACGGAGCGTGTCTCCCCCATATCGAGCTCAGACTGTGTTCCTTGTTCCAGATCCCAGGCTGACCAGACATGGGTGCATTGGGGATCAGATAAACATTGTTTGTGCTGGAGAGCGAAGAGGGTAGACATTTGACATAGCGAGCTCTGTGTTCCTCTCTACTCCGCAACCCCCCCCCCCCCCCCCCCCCACAACTTTCCATATCTAAATGAGGTTGGGCCGGGAGCGTTTCCATGGTTCTTTTTCACACAGGCAGGGAAATATCTGCAGGCCTTTGGGCTTAAAAAAAAGATAAAAGTCCTTTCATATAAAGTCACATTTTTGAGAAATGTGTGTTTTCCTTAGAGCATGTACTGTATTAAAGCTTTAAGCCGTTGTGTGAAGCAGATGTCAGTTCGCTACTTCAGACAAGGAAGCAGAACAAAGGAGGTCTTGATTTGGAGCGGTTATTCGGTTTAAAAAAGTAGTCAGACGTCAGGCACTGCACACAGATGAACCTGATGGCCCGGGACGATTAGGTGATCTTCCTGCCAAAACTGGCAAGCCGCAGAGCACGGTATAATCAATGTGAGGAGGAAGGGGGGGAATTGGAGCAGGCACTTCACCCCCCCCCCTCCCCGGTCCCACTTGCAGAGCAACAGGGAGGTTGAAAGGAAAAGCACCGAGCCAAAGAAACCAGCCCGTCTGGAGTGTCAACTCGGCATTTTCATCTCAATAACTGCTGCAGTGCTGCTGGGGGCCGGTGGGTCTTTTATGACGGCATACACTACAGTACATAACTGATTGCAATCAAGTTCAGTGCCGTTTTGCTGCTCTGCAGGTATTTAAAGGTAGCTCATTCTTCCAGTTGACAGGAAATCTGAGACACTCTGTTTGTAGTGTTGGCTCCTGGATGCTCCTCGTCTTGTGGTGTGCGTGCGCGTACATGTGTGTGTGTGTGTGTGTGTGTGTGTGTGTGTGTGTGTGTGTGTGTGGGGAGAGGGGGGGTCGAAGGTAAAGCCATATGGGGTTGTCATGGGCTTCATGCTCTCCAGTTATGGGGTGGCTATGATAAGATTGTTGTTGTTTCATTTCAACCTATTGCTCAGTTATTGAATTAATTCACGTATAGGACATCTGCTGGTGGGAGAGTGTATTGCAGTGTTGGTGAACTACATTATATTTCTGTTGTCTAATATTACAATCTATATTGTTTTTAACAGGGGAGCCAAAAATAGCAGTTTATATGTTAAATTCTGGAGGCAAGAAGCTGTATGTGAAGGTACATTGATGCAAAAAAAAAAAATCTTCCAATAGTTTTATTCCCTCACATATTGGGTCTATAAATCAGCCTAACCTGATGTGTGTGTGTGTGTGTGTGTGTCCAGGACATGCAGGTGCTATCGAAGGTGGACGCCAGTCTGGAGATGACCCAGGCTCTCCCGAGAGCCGAGACCAGGAACTTCACCCAGGTGGCCACGCTCGCCTGCAGAGGTCGGTCCAACGGGCGCGGCCGCAGAAACGCGTTCCCTCAGACTGCAGCGTTACATCTCCACGCACGGCCATCACAGTTTGATTTAGTCCACAGCTTGGAATGGCGTGTTGTAAAAGCTCCTTGGTAGCAACTGGCACCCACTGGTACCCCAGTTCAAGTGGTTTACAACCAGCCAGCAAAAATAGTACACAATGTTAGCATAGCAACAGCAGCATCCTGAGCTTACCAGAAGGAGCGTGGTTTAACTGAAGTTCCCGTTTCACACTCTGCAAGTTGGAGATGGGTGGGGTGGAGGAGGGTGACATTCATCTTATAAAATATAAAAGAAGGGAGAGCCAACGCTGGTGGTTAACCCAGGCCGCTGTGTGTGTGTGTGTGTGTGTGTGTGTGTGTGTGCGTGTGTGTGCGCGCGTGTGTGTGTGTGCGCGCGTGCGTGTGTGTGCGCGCGTGCGTGTGTGTGTGACCAGGGTCGATGCCTGGCCAGGGGAGAAGGTGCTCCAGTCATATCAGTCTGCAGGTCCTGGGCAGCCACAGCGTCCACAGCCTCCCTGGACTCCACACGTCTCCCTGGTAAGACGGCACGCCTGTCTGAGCGCGGCTCCTTTTGCTCCTGGGGGAAGTCTTCAGCTGGGTTCTTTGTATCTTTAAGGTGATGTACTGTAGATAACATTTTTATGTAGACGAATCATAAAAATAAATATAAGCGCAAGTGGTGATGGGGCGTGGTCCTGCAGACACGCCCCCGTAACCGTGATCAGACTGAGAGACAGGGAGAAGTACTGACAGACAGGAGGACAGAGTAACAGACAGATTTTGGACTACGCACCAAATGGCAGAAATTCACATTTTTATTTGTTAGTTATTTGAGCACTTTCAGGAAAAATTTACTATACGGCTCCTATTACCATAGCATAGGGCCCCTAATAATAACTAGAAAAGATACATTTTCTTACGAAAATGTGTGTGCTTGACAGCAGGCATAATACGTAGTTTAGATAGGTTTAATAGTACTAGATACTAATATTAATACAAATACATCAAAAATAACTAACTTAAGTATGAATGGTATCTAATGAGAATAAAGTATGAACAGTATAAATGGCATCTAAATATGAGTAAAAATGTATGTACTGTAATGTCTCTTCACTCTTTAAGCAAGAAATAACTAGAACATTGCATTTCCTGCAGAAAATGTGTGTGAATGCTGAGCAACTGAAAGAAATCGCAAAAGCATTGCTGAAAATGCATTAAATGTGAAAAGTCTAAAACCTCAAACTGCACAGCTGAAAAATCTGGAGGCTAAAAAACCTGATGGCCAAAATGTGAAAATGGCAGAATTGGAAGCTGAACTTCATTACCTAAAGAAGCTCAGAATGTAAAGCTTTCTTATTAACTTTTTTAGGTAATGCAGTTCAGCTTCTAGTTCTGCCATTTTCACATGAATTGCCTGAATATCAATATAAAACACCTATACTGTAAGTACAAGTACCACTGCTACTACAACTCATAAACCTACTGCTAGGCTTATCCGTGCAGCTGCATGAGAACTTTTTTATAGTTAAATATATAGAGATATAAGAAAACCATAGAGTTAACAGTAGTATAAGAGTTAACAGTAGTATAAGGGTTAACAGTAGTGTTAGTCAACTAGTGGAAGAATGAACAGTAGTGTTAAGAGTTAACAGTAGAGTCAGGGCTCTAGGCTTTTTGAGGCCCTAGGCAAATTTTCTGTGGAGGCCCCCTTTTGAAATAAACCCTACCCACCATCAAGCCATACAGACTGAGGCGCCATCATCCCGTCACATGAGGCCATCACCTTAGGCTATCATTAGCAGCAATGATGCACTTGAGTATCACATTCAGAGCACCATTCTATTGAATGGGAGGCATGGTTGTCAAACAGATGGTCATACCACGAAAACTATAAATCGGACATCTTAGATATTTACATTGTACGAATCAGCACAATCTTGTGAACATTTCTATGTATGTGTATGAACTGTTATAACTGTAAGTGACAGCAGTTTACAAAATGTGTGAATATTTTCAAATCACCAACTGCCACCACTATAAAAACTGAACATTCCATAATAAGAGAGGAAGAAATGAGTTTACAGTACATGGTCAAAATGTCCTTTTTTTTTTTTTTTTTGTACAAAAATGACAATCTCTTAACTGTTAACCTACAGTATATGGAAACATGCACTACTTTACTCTAGTTTCAACATGCAAATCCTGAGCTTTTTTGGTCAAGGACTTTTTGAGTTATTTGACCATTTTTAGGAAAAGAATAATAGTCGAAAATACTAACTAACAATAGGGTTCCTACTTTTTTTTTTCATTAGTCTACATAAAAATGTTATCTATATCATTTTGAAGCTTTCAAGAGTTTTACAAACCGATAACAAAGTAGCAATGAAATGTGTGACCATTGACTAATAAGAAAAGAGAAGCCTGCTGTAACTCATGACGTAGCCATCAGTCACCATCAGCCTTACTCAGCGCTTCGTATTCCCTGCTCTCTGCGTAGGGGGCGGGGCTCTGGTCCGGAGCTGTCCGCCGTCCTCCAGCTGAGGCAGAGACAGAGGGGTGGAGACGACGTGGAGGTGTGGCTCACCAACCCCCTCCGCCTCCCGCTCACCCTCACCCACGCCTCCCTCGCCCAGGACTCCCAGGGAATGCTCAAGGTACCCCCGACGTTCAGACGCTCAACGTTACACGTGGACGGTCAAATCCCCGCAGGAGGTTAAAACCGCTATTGACCGCGGCGGATGTAGCATGTCTGGCTAGGGGACTGCTACGTGCACGGCGTGCGCATACAAAGACAATCTTGCAGTTGAACTGGTAGTAGCGGTTGAGTTGAAGTACCTTTGCTCTGGGGTGTCCTACCCTGTCGCTCACCGCTGCCCCCTGTGTGCCAGGTGGTGAACTTCAGCGGGCCCGTGAGCGTCCCGCGCGCCGGCTGCTGGCCCATCGTCTCCCTCCAGCTGCTCAACAAGAGCGTGCCGGTCAACCTGCTGACCACCCTGACGCTGACCAGCAGCCTGGGCCCGGCCCTGCGCCTGCCTCTCCACCTTTACTCAACCCCGGCCAAGGTAGGTAGAGGACGGACGTTGTCGGGCCCCATCGGAACTCAAACTCTTAAAACGAGGGTTACAGCCCCCTCCTTCCCCCCTGCTGTGCCACTCTGATGCTGTTATTTTTGAGAGTGACAAGTTTATTTAGCAGAAGCATCCGCTGAAGAAAAAATGTAAAAATCTGACTTTTTATTTTATTTTAAAGACGACCAATCTGGTCATGAAAGGATCGGTGACAAGTTTGTTTTTTATGCAGCATATTAAAACAGAATATAGAGTTGGAAGGATGAACTATAGAACATACAACAGTGTGTGAGTGTGTGTGTTTGTCCACCAACAGGGGGAGGTGGTGTTCGGCGGGGCGGACGGGGTGTGTGGACGACCCTGTCCACTCAGACTGTCAGAAGCAGGTACGTCTGTCAATCTTAGTGGTGTGTGTGTGCGTGTGTGTGTGTGTGTGTGCGTGCGACGATCGATCATTATGTGCATAGCGTGCTTCGCTAGCCTACACATTTCAGTATTTTGTCTCTGTTGTGGTAGATGTAGCTGCCTTGTCCTGTGTGTGTGTGCGTGTGTGTGTGTGTGTGTGTGTGTGCATGCGTGCGTGCGTGCGTGCAACGATCGATCATTATGTGCATAGCGTGCTTCGCTAGCCTACACATTTCAGTATTTTGTCTCTGTTGTGGTAGATGTAGCTGCCTTGTCCTGTGTGTGTACTTAACGGTTGCGTTATGTGTCGTCCAGGCCGTGCCCAGTGGCAGCGCTCGCTCTTCCCAGACTCCCTCCCCTCCTCCTGGGCTGTGGACAGCCAACTGGCCAGAGAGCTCTGCTCGCGATGGCAGAGCCGAAAAGACCAGCTGCCCTGCAGGTGACACTCACACCCTCATATACATAATCATATTTAGTCAGTAATCGCATCATGTACTCTGAATTCGATTACAGCGCGCTAGACACGCATACACATGGAGGTCATTGTCGTCTGTGCTGTCCTCGTTGCAGATGGCCCAGGCTCCCGGTGGAGACGTCGTCGGCTCTGGAGTTCGGCGCTACTCCCGTGAACGAGAGCAAAGTAAGAGACACCGCGGCCACGCGCACGCCACAGCTCACGCCCACCGCGGTCCGGACCTGAAGACCGCTGATAACCGCTCCTGCTTCTGCTTCAGTCCGGTTGTGGTTTGACCGTTTGGGGACCGCGTGTGTGTGTGTGTGTCCCTCAGGTGAAGAGGCTCGTTCTGAAGAACCCCTCCTCCTCCGTGGTTTCCGTGGAGATCCGCGCCCTCTCCTTATACCCCGCCCCCTTGGACGCCCTGGACATCCTCACCAAATGGTAACCCGACCCGCCCCTCTGCTGAATACGCGATGCAGGGTGCACCTTGGCTGCATCTCAATAGGCTGCGTTGGCCTCCTTCCCTCACCGACTTCCCTTCATCTGCGTATGAAAAGATGATGTGTATTAACGTCTATTGCGAAAGCAGGTCGGCCCCCGAGGGCCTCCATTGAAATCACCATATTGCTTTAAGTGTCTTTATGTTGCCGATGTGATGTGAATGCAATAAATGATGAGGAATCAATAAGAGGAGAGAACTGCTGACAGCACGAATCTCCACGTATTAGAATGAGACATTATTTGGCATCAGTCTCCTACTTATCATCTATGTCTGGAGCCACTTAGCCTCCAGAGGCTTTAGTCGTTGTTATTGACTCGCCACTTCAACTCCCCTCTCCCGTTTGTCAGGTTCAATATCAGCCCGCTCTCCGTCAACATCAGCACCACCGAGTTCACTCTGCTGGCAGCACACCCCAAGGTGAGGGGCGCACTGCACTCTGGGGAATGAAGTCCTGTTAGTACACGATGGGTGGCAGCTCTGATGTTATCCTAAAGTACTGTGTTGGCATGATCAAAATAAATCTGAAGCACCTGTGTGTGTGTGCGTGTGTGTGTGTGTGTGTGTGTGTGTGTGTGTGTGTGTTTTCCTCCATCAGGACAGTGAGGGGGTCTCCAGGGGAGAGGGGGTCCTGCGTCTGCTGCTGCAGCCCTGGGAGACCAGAGACGTGGCGGTGGTCTTCACCCCCTCTGAACACAAGCCCACCACCACCATCCTGCTCATCAGGTACACACACACACACACACACACACACACAGGAGTAACACCTGCCAATGATGCACCACAATGCCTTGCAATATAGTGTATAATAGTACCATATAATATTAGAATACGACCGGTCCTGTGTTTGATAGCGTTTTGTGACTGTGTGTGTGTGTGTGTGTGTGTGTGTGTGTGTGTGTGTGTCTCAGGAACAACCTGACGGTGTTTGACATGGTGACGGTGCAGGGCCACGGGGCCAAGGAGCTGCTGAGGGTCGGGGGGAAGCTTCCGGGGCCCGGGGCCTCGCTGCGCTTCAACGTCCCCCAGTCCACCCTCATGGAGTGTCGTGACGGTGAGGCGCCCGCTAGTAGACCCTTTCCCCCCCCCCCCCGGGCGTCGAACCCGAGAGAAGGTTCACGATCATGGGCTGTGTTCTCCACGATCAACTAACGAGCCCCCCCCCCCCCTTACCCAATATAAAGGACCTCTTTATAACTCAGTAGGTCATCCACGGGTCACCGCCCGCCAACGCTAACCTTTCACCCCGTCCTCCCTCCAGGGCTGCGCACCAACAAGCCCCTGTTCGCCATCCGGAAGAGCTTCAAGGTGGAGAACGCCGGCGAGCTGCCCCTAACTGTCATCTCCATGAACATCAACGGCTACAAGTGCCAGGGCTTCGGCTTCGAGGTGCTGCAATGCCGCTCCTTCAGCCTGGACCACAACTCCTCCTCCGAGATCACCATCGCGTGAGTGGCGACTCCGCCCAGTGCCGTTTGGCGGGAAAAAAACACAGCGGTCGGTTTCGGGTACAGTGTTTTTATATGTGCCGTGATGACTCAAGTCTCTCTCTCTCTCTCTCTCTCTCTCTCTCCCATCTCTCTCTCTCTCTCCCTCCCTCTCTCAGGTTCACCCCGGACTTCACCTCCTCCTGGGTGATCCGGGACCTGACGCTGGTGACGTCGCGCGGCTCCTCGTTCCCCTTCACCCTCAACGTGACGCTGCCGCACCACATGCTGCCCCTCTGCGCCCAGGCGGTGCCTGGCCCCAGCTGGGAGGAGACCTTCTGGGTGGTCACGCTGGTCCTCACCTGGTACGGGCACACGACCCACCCCGACCCCTCCAGGCGTGCCGCCATCACACTCACCCTCACCAGTCACTTAGCTACGCCGCCTATCGTCGGCTACTACCGCCACACCTACACCTACTGCCCTCAGAGTCGGGATATTGTCTGTGGACACGCCCACCCCCACCTCCCCCCCCACCCCACCTCAAGCGAGCCATTCATCACCCAGCAAGCCATGCTAACAAAACCATAGAGCCGCAGTGAAACACCACTGATTCATTCATCTGCAGCGTTATTCCCCAAACCGTGTGTTTGTTGTGGTGATGGCGTCGCTGTGAGTAACCGTCCCTCCCCCCTCCCCCCAGTTTCTCTCTGCTGGGCGTGTGTCTGATGGCGTTCCACCAGGCCCAGTTCATCCTGACCGAGTTCTCCAGCCCCGCCCCCCGCGGCAACCACAACTCGGTCCTGTCCCGGGACAACGGACCCCCCGTCAACATCACACCCAACGGAGTCAAGTAAGGGCTGTTCGCTGCCAGATGCGTAGTGCACTTTTGGATTAGTTGGTGGACAAAGTGCCCTCAAAATAGTGTTTGATCTACCAGTACTAGTAGTATACTTGGTGAGAAAGGGTGCGGAGTGTAATCTGTTATTGTTCTGTCGTTGCTCACCTCGGTACAGCAAAATGAAGGGCAGCTGCAAGACGTACGTGGACACCTGCCACACGTCCGATAAAGGCAAGGGGCGTGGCTCGCCGGCGGTCGCCAACGGCCCCGCCCCCCGTCCTCAGTCCTCCTCCAAGAAGGGCTCCTCCGGCTCCCCTTCCTCCTCGTCCACCTCCTCCTCCTCCCAGCCCCAGAAAAAACACAAGGTCTCCGTCTACTACACCAAGTACAGCAAGTCCAGCTCCTCCTCCGTCACCGTGGCGACCGTCTCCGCCGCCGCCGCCGCGGAGGAACGCGAGGACCTGAGCCCCGATGACCACGCCCCCGACCCGGACGTGTGCGTCAACAACAACAACAACAACGAGCACGCGTTTACCAGCCCGGCGGATAAAAAGCCGACGGCCACAACAATAACAACAACAATAACAACAACAGCAACAACAGCAGCAGCAGCGCCAGTGCACTTTAAGGAAGCCCCGCAGACCGCCAGGGAGGACAAGGGGCTGGCCGCGGTTATGTTTCCCGTGGAAACGCCCGTCGGCTTCCCCGACAACATGACGGTGGGTCCGGGCCCCAGGCCAGGCCTGCTGGCGTGCAGCCCCGCGGAGAAGGCCTGTCCACGGGACACGGCGGGGAAGACGGACGACATCCCTGAGCTGGAGGTGAGGGACGAGTCAGCGCTCGTGTCTTTACTCACCACTCATCCATTCACTTGAGTTCAGCTTGATTGGTTTAACGCCTGATCTGATTAGACGGTTGTGTCTGATGTGTCCTAAACGGCATATCTAGTTATTACTCACAAATATCCAACAGTGGCCTCCTTGTATTGGACTCCTCTTGAAGCTCACTCTGTGTCTCCCTGTGTCTCTCTCTCTCTCTCTCTCTCTCTCACTCTCTCACTCTCTCTCTCTCTCACTCTCTCACTCTCTCTCTCTCCTGTCCTCAGCCCAGAGAAGAGGGGAAAGCCCAGCGGAAGAAGCCAGAGAAAACGGAGCCGGCCACCCCAGCTGGGACAGCCAAGGGGAAGAAGAGCCGCAGAAAGACCTCAGAGAGCGTTCCTGGGTAGGCGTCATAACGTCATAACACGCCATTCTGTCATAACACGCCATTCTGTCATAACACGCCATTCTGTCATAACACGCCATTCTGTCCATTTCGCCGTACAGCATGGTTACGATACTAACTAATAACCCTTCAGCTTGAAGCGATAGAGGTCACCATATAATATAACCCAGAGTATTTCCCGCTGAGCTAATTAAGGCGTTTAAAGGTGTCACTTTCTCCCCCGGTCGCCGCAGAGCGCCTGAGCACAGCGTGGTAGTGATGTCGGAGAGGGAGAAGGAGCCCGAGTGGAGAACCGGGGAACGGAACGTGAACGGGAACCGCGCTGCCAGGAGCCGCTGCGCCAACTGGAAACCGGAGGCGCCGAAGCCGGGCCCCGACCCCGACAGCCCCCTCCAACAGAACGGTGGGTACCCCCTCAGCCTCCCAGGTTCCGCACTGGGCCCTGACCCAGACTGAACCTAACCCAAATTTTTAAAAATCCCTATACACCTTTAATCTAAATTCAGTTCTCTTTCAGTCACAAGCCTCCCACTAGGAACTGTCCCCAAAGTGCTGGGCCATTAGAGCATGTGTTTACTCTTAGTAGTCACAAGATGGCGCCAGATGGCAAAAATATGTATGGATATGACATTACCAGTCATTTAGTGTGTTGAACTACATTACATCACAGTCATTTAGCTGACGCTCTTATCAAAAGCGACTCACAATAATTGCATTTTAACGCAGGCAAAGTCAGTGCACTGCTTCTCGCCGGACTACCGGAAACCCGAATCATGAGCGTCCGGACCCGTGCTTTAACGCCTCTCTCCCGGGTGTCTGCCCCCAGGCGCGTGCCAGGCGAGGCCCAGGAGGAAATGCGCGGCGGAGCGCCGCTGCGGGGGCGGGGCCCCGGGCGTGTGTGAGTCGGGCTCGGACTCGGGCAGCTCGTCGGGCAGCGTGCGGGCAAGCCGGGGCAGCTGGGGCAGCTGGAGCAGCGCCAGCAGCGTGGAGGGGGACAAGGACGCCAGCGGACGCGCGCATCACTGCACTGCCACAGCCAGGAAAAGTATGGACGCCACACCGGTCTACACACTGTTAATACACTGTTAATACACTGTTAATACACTGTTAATACACTGTTAATACTGTAGAATACTCTGCCGGCTGGTGTGAGAGTTATGAGGGGGAGTGTGACGTTTAGCCTGGTTTGTGTGTCAGGGGACTCCATGCAGTACAGCCTCTACCCAGCAGAGCGGGACTGCTACCAGAACATGAACTCCACCTACAAGGCCCAGAGGTATGCACGCACTCACACACACACACACACACACACACACACACACACACTGAACAGATTTTCAAATATTATATTAAATCATACTGAATATTCGATCTAATCTTCAGTGTTGAAAAATCCAAGTATATGAAACAAACTTTGACAGTTTTATATTGTTTTATTATGACTGACTCTCCAGCTGTGTGCGTGCATGCGTGCGTGTGCGTGTGCGTGTGTGTGTGTGTGTGCGTGCATGCGTGCGTGTGTCTTCCTGCAGTGTGAACAGCCTGTGCCGTAAAGAGCCGTGCCAAAGCCCCGACCCCCCGCTGCCCAGCTTCACCCCCAGCTTCGCCGCCGTGGCCGCGGGAGTGGACAGGAACATGGGTGAGGAGGGGTCACCAGGAGAGCATCACACACACACACACTATTTAGAATCGATATGGAAAATGGTTGTGCTCTGAGAAGGTTTAAAGCAGGATTTATATGTGTGCTTCCTAACTAACTAGTTGTTGTCTACCTACTGGTAGCTAGGTAAATATTAAGCAGTCTTTCTCTCTCTCTCTCTCTCTCTCTCTCTCTCTCTCCCTCCCTCCCTCCCTCCTCCTCCTCTCTCCCTCCCTCCCTCCTCCTCTCTCCCTCTCTATCTCTCCCTCTCTCCCTCTCCCTCCCTCCCTCCTCCTCTCTCTTTCCCTCCCTCTCTCCGTCCTGTAGACCTTGCGGGTCAGTACCTTCCTGAGGAGACCTGGTCCGCCCCCTCGGTCCCCCTCACCAATGAGTTCAGGTACAATGCCAGCGAGGCCCTCCCCTACGTACCTCAGGCCGCCGTCCCCGCGCCCTACAACGGGTACGCCTCTCCACCTCTACCCACAGGGTGACACTTATGCCACCTGTGTGGTTACGGCTTTGATGTTTGGTGGTGAGGAGTGGTTGCTCTGCTACCGTCGGGAGCTTTTGACTGAATTCAGATC
The DNA here is from genome assembly GCF_949987555.1 of Borostomias antarcticus. Taxonomy (NCBI): domain Eukaryota; kingdom Metazoa; phylum Chordata; class Actinopteri; order Stomiiformes; family Stomiidae; genus Borostomias; species Borostomias antarcticus. The sequence goes on from NC_140253.1 coordinate 6,176,774, forward strand.
TTTCTTCAGAGTGCTTGACGCACCGTTTTGTTAACACGCGTTGTTTGTTTGTGTTGTCCCTCGTTTATCTGACAGGTTTCCTTGGAGCAACGCCAACAGCCAATGCAACAGCCCCTACGACTACTGTAACCAGGGCAACTACATGCCAGGAGGTGGGCGTCTCTGCGCGTCAAACTAATTTTAGCAGCAGGCATCCCGGCATTATCTACAATGGCCTCTAACTATGCGTCATTCTGGTCAAAGCTAAGGGCCGACCTTAGGAATTCGAGTAGCTGGCGGGTTAAAATAAAGAAAGTGTGCGTTTTCACCGTTGTCGCAAAGTTAATATTTGACCCCCCCTCCCCCTCAGGTAATGCCAATTTCCAGAGCAGTTTCCCGTGCCAGGAGAGCCAGAGCCCCGCCTACAGCCACCAGGCCAGCTGGAGTGAGGAGTGTCCCCAAGAGGGGCCCTCGGCCTGGGACACTGCCGGCTGCGTGGGCAGCAAGGTGAGCTGCCCCCTGCAGGTGACCCACGGGACTACATAGCGTTTAAAGGATCACTGCTAGACCCGTTGTCAAATTTACTGTAAAGAAATATTTCACAGCTCTACTTTATATTGACATGTTTTTTTTTGTTTTTTTTAAATGATTTTATACATTTTCAATTGAACAGGATCAAAATATATGTTTTTGCCTTCCATGCAAATGGAGAATGCAAATGATGCAAATAAGGCAGGGCAGGAAGGAGAAACGGCAACTTCAGTGGTTTAATGAGGTTGGGGTTAGCCTTGTCTGACTTACCGGATGTAGATTTTGGTGATACAGAAAGCCTTGTCATCAGGAGGTGGGAGAATCTCACTGCCTCAATCAGTGGCAACGGGAGATTCTCCTGATTGGCCCAATCAGATTCAATCCAGACTCCTCCCCTTCTGCTATCTGTGTGTTACCGTTTTCAAAGTCCCCTTCAAGACTAGGGTTAGCTTAGTCTGGCTCACAGGATTTAGGTGTTAGAGATAAGACTGTCATTGGCGCTGCTCAATTGCAGTTAGCACCTTGCATGGCAGCTACCGCCATTGGTGTGTGAACGTGTGTGTGAATGGGTGAATGAGAGGCCATTGTAAAGCGCTTTGAGTGCCGCTAAGGTGGAAAGGCGCTATATAAGTGCAGTCCATTTACCATTTGTATGATTCCAATCAGAAGTACACATCACATGTATCACAGAGCATTCTGTACATCTCAGCATTTTGGTCTTACATGTTTCTCTCTCTCTCTCGATCTCTGTCTCTCTCAGCCATACTTCCCCGGTACCAGAAGCCTCTCCCCTATGTCCAGCCTGTTCGGATCCATCTGGACCCCACAGAGCGAGCCCTACCAGAACCACTTCCAGCCCGAGCGCTCGGCGCCCATCTCCCCGGTGTCGCCCGTGGCCCCCGCTCACACCCCCTTCAGCAGGGAGCCGGGCGGCAGCTGCCGGGTCAAGCAGTACTCCAGCTTCAACCCCTTCGGCCCCCACATGAACCTGGACATCTGGAACTCCTCATCCAACCGCAGCTCCAACTCGCAGCTCTCCAGCGACTCGGGCTACTGCGGAGACGTGTGAAGAACGGCGTGAAACCGCGGCGACGACAAAAAAACTAAACAAAAACAAAACAATGCTATATAAAAGAAAGGAAACAAAATGAATGTGTTTTTATCGACAATGGGGGAAAAAAATGTGAATATTCCTTTTCTTTTATGTTCCTTTTTTTCAAACGTTCAATGTTGTGAAAGGTTCAGCATTTGTTGTATATTTTTCTAGATGTTTTGCAGTTTTGATCATAGAAAATAAAAAAAAAGTTTTGTACTTGATAACGTTTCTGTTGCCTTTTTCCATAATATACTTTTCTACTTAATGTAGTATTAAACCTTGATTGGATAAATGGAGATTAAAAAAATATGGAGAAAAAAAAGAAGAAAAAAAGTCTGAAAAAGACTACAACCAGTCAGCAGTAATTGCAGTATTGGTTATGAAAAGGTAGTTATGGGAATAACCAGTATGCACTGCATCTGGCATAGTTGGCCTGTCACAGTAGGGTGTCAAAATACAACATATGACCAGATTTAGCATGCCCTCCATTAAAACCTTGGTATTTGATTTACAAGGTCATTTGAGCAGAATTAGAGCCTTTGTGGCGCAAATTGTACTTTCCACTCACAGTTCTAACTCATTAATTTATCAGTTACAATGATTTCACCTAATGTCAGGACAGTAGCTTGCTAAAGGGCACAATGGTAGACAATGATTGCCAAGCAGCCTGGTCCTGTCTTGAACCAGCAAAGTTACATTCACTTGTGGTCGGACACTAACCACTGGGCTACCTATCGCCCTAAAGGTACCTAGTCTCAATTGACAAATCAAGCTCTTATCCTGTGAGCTCTCCATGGCTTTGCACGACAATGGCATGGCTATTACAATCAAACACAATTACACATCATTGTTATAATGAAAAAAACTATGTCCATCAACTGAGGGGGATTTGAATACAAGCTTCAGTGTACAGTAACGGCCAACTCACTCAGACACATCGAGTTTTATTACATTATAATTTCAGGCTATCATTATTAATAATAATAAGTGCACTCACGGGCAAAGTAGGATTTGAACCCAGGCTAAATTGTTAACATTATTGCTCAACATTATTACAATTTCGGTAACTTGGTTCCCCATAGGCTCAATGTTAGAGCTAGATCTGCTAACTGTTTCTATCTCGGTGATTGTTGCATTAGATCAAACTCATCTGGATAGGTATGATTAAACAAGATGGCTGACTGCTGATCACTTATTGGCTGAAGCCCGTAACCAATCAATTGGACAATAATATAGTGAACCATGGGATACATATTTTTTATTTTATTTTTTTTAAGGATTAATATGAATAAAATGTAATTCTGTTAATATATTGGTACACTCTTAGAAATGATGTGTTGTTTTCTGACACAATTAATGTGTAGATAGCAAAATAGCACATTTTGTGTCAATTACTGCAAATGATGTGTTATTTTCTGTATCCTCTTCAACACACTCGCATGTGTAGATTATTGTCAATCATGTGGTGTGTTGTTTCATTATACAATTAATATGAAGATAGTGAAATAACACATTTTGTGTCAATTTCTGCAAAACAATGTGTAGGTTAGGTATTAATGGTGCATTCGTTTGTGGTCGGAGGTGGCAAGTCGCAAGTGGCAAAATACCTACCTCCGACCTGTGTGCATTCGAGCTATATACCATTATATCACAGTTACCTAGTTATATCTATATACCATTATATCACAGTTACCTAGTTATATCTATATACCATTATATCACAGTTATCTAGTTATATCTAGTGCATTCGAGCAACTGGGGGCTGAAAAACATATCCGAATTTGCGACGAGGAAGTGCGAGTTCATGAGGTGTTTTATTTAATCATTCCTAGTAGCAAGTCGCAATTTGCCACCTCCCAGTTATAAACGAATGCACCATAATACATCCATGAGGTAAGGCCTATTTTTTCTGTTTCCTCTTTAACACACCCGCATGTGTAAATTACTGGCCAATCACGTAGCAGGTAGCCTCCCGCTCCCGTCTCACACAATCTAGACGACAACGACGAGACAGCAGGACGAACCGATGGTGATGAGAGGAGAATCGGAGCTGAGATAAAAAAAAAAATTATTGTATATTTTATATGGTTCATTCACAGTCGTGAGATGTTAGGAAATGCGGCATCAACCAAAAATGTCGACTTGTCCGGAGTAATTCGCTAGTTACCCTCCAGATTTGATGGTTAAGAGTGACTTGTGAAACGTGTTAGGCTAGTTAGTGCTAGCTAGCTAACGTAACCCTGTTTCAGTCTGTCGTTTTCATGCAGACTATATCATCGGGTAGCTGGCCGGCTTGCTAACGTTAGATAGCTAGCTACTAACTTTGCCGTGTCAGTTAATTTTTTGGCTAACATGGTACGTTAGTAGTGTTAGCTGTGGTCAAGTTGTGCCGATAGAGAACCATAGCTAATGCAACGTCATGTCATGGGTATGTGTAGCTAGTCTCGTCCACGAACATTATCCAGCTAGCAAGGTCCTAACGTAAGTTAGCTAGCACTAGCTACCAGCTCCCAAGTAGTTAACGTCCGTGGGAGAGATTTGGTTATAGCTCATGTTAGTTAAGACAATCGGACTTCTTAGCCCGGACATATTTTGGCAGCCGGACTATTTGGCGTGACAGAAGCATTTGCATTCGGTCACTTTTTTGTGTGAAAATCTAAAACGGTTTGTCATCGTTGTTGCAGCGCGAGGGCGGGAAGGCTGTTGAGTTGAGAGAAAGGTACTAGACTAACTATGTTGAGAGAAAGGTACTAGACTAACTATGTTGAGAGAAAGGTACTAGACTAACTATGTTGAGAGAAAGGTACTAGACTAACTATGTTGAGAGAAAGGTACTAGACTAACTATGTTGAGAGAAAGGTACTAGACTAACTATGTTGAGAGAAAGGTACTAGACTAACTATGTTGAGAGAAAGGTACTAGACTAACTATGTTGAGAGAAAGGTACTAGACTATGTTGAGAGAAAGGTACTAGACTAACTATGTTGAGAGAAAGGTACTAGACTAACTATGTTGAGAGAAAGTTACTAGACTAACTATGTTGAGAGAAAGGTACTAGACTAACTATGTTGAGAGAAAGGTACTAGACTAACTATGTTGAGAGAAAGGTACTAGACTAACTATGTTGAGAGAAAGGTACTAGACTAACTATGTTGAGAGAAAGGTACTAGACTAACTATGTTGAGAGAAAGGTACTAGACTAACTATTTTCAGAATGTAACATAACAAGAATGATTTTCCAATGGTGGATAAGATTATTACTAAGTGAGCCAGGTAGGCAAATGTAGGCGCTTGGTGGCCCGTGGGGCCAGTGGTAATGTTAGTTCATCATCTTTCTGCATGTCACCGTTCAATGCAAAATGGATCCTAGTTTGGGGACATGCTAAAATGCGCCCTAGCTCCGCATAACATGGTGTATATTAACTGAAACCTTTTTTTTTCTTTCTCAGCAAATGGATGAAAATAAAGTCCTTGCGACAGTTTGGGTGGATGGCCGAGAGATTTTCAAAAGAGTCTTTCAACTCCACAATACTGCACAATTAATTGACATGTACATCAGAAATACCTTCAGCTGTAGAGATAGATATATTTCGCAAGTATCATGCAGACTTTAACGAATTTATAGATACAGATCGAAACACAGACGTCAATGACTTTGATAAATTCAATATATTTTTCAAGTCTGGTTCTGAGATAGTGGATGCACAGACTGAAGTGATATATCAGGTAATGCTCTCAATTAATACAGTTTTGGGACAGACAATTAGGTTGAGAATCATTGTAAACAGTTTCCCTAATTTTTCAAATAATTGTGCAGTCTTGCATCTAACAAAGTTTTATCAGTTTGGGGATTTTAAACTGCACTGATGTTTTATATGTTTTATTTTGTTTGTGTTAAATCCAGCCTGCTCTCCTGCCAAACCTCCAGACAGGACGGACAAGTTCTGTGCCTGCCCACCATGCGCCAACTCCCCACCATCCTCTCCTACCTGCCCTTGACCAGAGCCTGGGTGGCAGTGGATTGGAGGCACTCAAATCACTGGTCCAAACAAAGGCTCCAGACATCCTCAAAGAATATCAAGAATCTGCCACCATATGCACAAAAACCAGGATGCTTCTTGTTAAGGTTGCGGTCAGCGATCTTGTCGAGAGAAGAGGATTGTAAGTTGTTGTGAGAAGAGGATTGTAAGTTGTTGTATCAAGTGTTTGTAGAGTTAAAGGTTCAGTGTGTATTTTGCGTCATCTAGTGGTGAAAATAATATTTACGGATTTGGCAGAAATTGAATTTATGTATGTATAATCCCATGAAACTAAATTGCATTTTCCTGACCTTAGAATGAGCACTTTATATATAGGAGTGGGTCCCTCCATGGAGGCTGCCATGTTGAATTCAATGTAATATTCAGTGTCACCACTAGAAAACACTGCCTACGGCCCTTTACGATGGAATGAAATTGGTTCTCTGCACCATGCGCAATGAGTATTTTATGGTCAATGTCGAGGTTGGAGTTAGCGATAGGATTTATTCATGTTAATTGTCATCAGAAAAGCTTTGGTAACAGTTGTCTGTTATTTTCAGTTACCCATCCAGTGATGACAAGATGCATCTTGCCAAGAATATTGTCACCCTCTTCCCGACATTGAGTGTCTTAATCGAGGAACACAATGAAGGATATGTAAGTACATATCAATTGCCCTCAATCCCACATACACACACACACTTTGCAGAGGGGCGATGTAACACATGTTTCTACAATGGTTTCAGAAATTAGTGTCATTGTACTGTTGTCGATCAAGTTGACTGATGTATCATTCCCACTCTACCTTGCCAAGGAACACTACTAAATATTTTATTGAATGACTATCAAAAAGTACGGAGCCCCTGAAGTGACATGGGGGGACAAAAAGGATATGGAAAAATGTCAAGGTTGAAAAAAAGAAAAAAACTGAGTCTCCCTCTCCCCGTCTCCTTCTCTCCCTGCCTCCCTCCCCGTCTCCTTCTCTCCCTGCCTCCCTCCCCGTCTGCTTCTCTCCCTGCCTCCCTCCCCCTCTCTGTGTCCGCCTCCCCCTCTCTCCCTGCCTCCCTCCCCGTCTGCTTCTCTCCCTGCCTCCCTCCCCCTCTCTGTGTCCGCCTCCCCCTCTCTCCCTGTCTCCCTCCCCCAGACAGAGAGAGGAAGACATGGAGAGAGGGAGAGAGACCGAGAGAGGGGGAGGGAGACAGAGAGAGGGAGAAAGGGAGAGGGAGACAGAGAGAGAAGGAGACAGGGGGAGGGAGACAGAGACTCGTAAAGTAGTCCGGGAGCCATGGGGTTGAACCTTGTTTTGTCGGGTGGAATTTTTTTCTTTGCTGTTTCTTTTAGCTTGGGGGTACCTCTTCAAAATATAAGAGGGTGCTCGGTGATATCCCTTGAGCATTTTCAGATATTAACCCCTTCATGCCTGAAAAAGCCAAAATCACACAAAAATAGAGATTTATATAGATTTTTATTTATCATACAAGGGGTGATGGGAAATGTATTGCATTCCAAATGACTAGTATTAACCCTTTCAAGCCAGGCCTGTAAAACAACTTTTGTAGCAGGAGTTATTAGCTGCGACACACAACTCAAGTTCCAGTTGATGCATTTAATCCTATAATGCATCATGCAATATCATAAGTCTCTATTTTTGTGTGTGATTTTGGCATTTTCGTACATGAAGGGGTTAATATCTGAAAATGCTCAAGGGATATCACCGAGCACTCTCCTGTATTTTGAAGAGGTATCCCCAATATCTTTTTTACTGAGGTGAATTCTGGGGGAACATGTGTAGTATGTAGAGAATGATCTGTTATAATTAAACCACACATTAGTTATGTTTTTTTTTTCCATACTGTTTTTGTAATGCACATGTGCATAAGTGTGGGTGCATACTCACTGGGTGGGATGCACTTGTTTGATTTAGTGAGATAAATTTTTTCGGGGGGAAGAGCTGAACCCCTTTTCCTGTTACTCATGTTTTGTTGCCCATATCAATAAATGGACCAACACAATGCAAACTTGAGTTGTGTCGCAGCTAATAACTCCTGCTACAAAAGTTGTTTTACAGGCCTGGCTTGAAAGGGTTAATACTAATCATTTGGAATGCAATACATTTCAGTCCTCCACGTGGTCCAGGGAAGAGCAGCAGCAGCAGCACAGGGTTCTCAGGACTCGGAGGAAGAAGCGGCCAGCCTGGCTCCTCCTGGGCTTCTTCACCACAACACCCTCTGGAACATCAGGGAGAGGAACATCGGGTTACACACAGTTGAGCTGATATCACAGTATGAGATCAATCTTTTTTTATTTTTAAAGCAGCTCACCTGATTGGATGTCAGATCTCACACGTTCCACCTCACCGTTGTCAGGTGTCAGGGCGGCTGTCGGGACGGTTACCATACCAACAACGGACTCGGAACAGAAAAGTATCATGTTTACAGTACATCGACATCAACAGACATTCCAATAAACATTCCACGTACAGTATCTGTGAACCAGAGATGCAGAATGATCGATGTTGAAGATGAAAGGTTGACTGCAGTTCTTACCGCAGCGCTCCGTGGAGCAGATGTGTCCTCAGCATGTCCAGTCGTCTTCTCCTGCTCCTGTCCCTCAGGCTCTGTCCAGGTCCAGGACGAGCAGGACGGACTCGGCTCAGAGCAAGCGAGTGAGCGGGACAGCTGTGGCTTGACGCGACCCAGGAGGAGCGTCCGAGCCACCATGTTGGCCACCGTCAGACATCTATCCTCATCTCCTGAGAAGGCCTCGATCCCCAGGCTCCGGTTGGAGGAGAACGTCTGACGGTACTCTACGTAGAGCATCTCAGCCGTGGCCCTCTTACCCACAGAGTCCGTCAGCTTCCCCAGCTCCCGACTGAAGGCGCTGCTCTTGTGAGATCTGGCCACGGTGCCCCGGACCATCATGCACATCTGATCAGCCAGAGAGAGGCTCTTGGAGACCAGGTCTTCTCTCAGCGCCTCAGAGGCCGGGTAGAGCCTCTCCAGGAACATGAGGACGACGTGCCTGAGGATCGTGCCGGTGCCGTTGAACTGACATGGTTTTGGGGATTCTCCATCCTCCTCGTCATCATCATCATCATCAGCAGCATCATCATCCATCATCAGCAGCATCCTCATCATCATCATCTCCTGCACCGTCTGGTGAGCGATCTGCCTGGAGAGCCGGGTGATTCTGGCAGATGTGGCAGACAGCAGGATGGTCTTGGTGCCTGATAACTGGTAAAACCGACACAACGCCGCTAGATTTGAAAACAGGAATTGTTTAGAGGACACTTTGAGCTACAAAGAAAGCTAAATTGTTATCACAACATTGTCTGGTTTTATACATTTACAATTTTTGTGGCGTTGTCGTTGAGTGTGCGTTAACGTAGACACTTCCACTAAACTTTCACTTTCTGTTTACATACCCGTGGGCCACTTTGATTTGTTTTGTTGGATGACACAGGGCATATTTTTTGGTTTGTGCAACGTTTTTGCAATAAAAGTTCTGAAATTTAGGGATTATTTCCATGAGGGTTTAATTTTAAGAAATAAAGGCCTGCCTCTAATATAGGCCTACCTCCAATAAAGGCCTGGGGCTCTAGCTGCAGCTCAGTAAATAAAGTCCCCGGCCACTTTTAGAGGATTTACGGTACACAATCCAATATCGAGTAAAATCCCATTATAGTGTCCTTTTCTCAGGAAAATCTACGTTTCTGACGCCTCTAACCCCCCAGCCCTGATCAGAGCAGAGTTTCTGACCCCTCTAAACCCCCATCCCTGATCAGAGCAGACTTACAGGGCTCCACACGGGGATGTAGGGGACCAGTGCTCCTCCAGGGCTGAGAGGAGGCACAACCTCACATGTCTGAAAGAGAGAGGGAATGAATTAGAGACATCAACATACATCCTCTTAGTCTGGGGGTGACCTATAAACATAAGATGGAGGTATCTTGTCACAAGGGTGGACTATGGACTAAGCTTGGATGATAGAACCAGCTAGTGGTGTTCAGTAGTGTAAATATTACCAGACAAGAATGGTTAGTGGTGTTCAGTAGTGTAAATATTACCAGACAAGAATGAACCAGTTAGTGGTGTTCAATAGTGTAAATATTACCAAAGGAGAATGAACCAGTTAGTGGTGTTCAGCAGTGTAAATATTACCAGAGGAGAATGAAACAGTTAGTGGTGTTCAGTAGTGTGAATATTACCAGAGGAGAATGAACCAGTTAGTGGTGTTCAGTAGTGTAAATATTACCAGAGGAGAATCAAGCAGTTGGTGGTGTTCAGTAGTGTGAATATTACCAGAGGAGAATGAACCAGTTAGTGGTGTTCAGTAGTGTAAATAATACCAGAGAATGAACCAGTTAGTGGTGTTCAGTAGTGTCAGTAATTACCAGAGGAGAATGAACCAGTTAGTAGTGTTCAGTATTGTAAATATTACCAGAGGAGAATGAACCAGTTAGTGGTGTTCAGTAGTGTTAGTAATTACCAGAGTGTCCAGAGCTCTCAGCTCCTCAAGCAGGAGCTTCCCAGTTGCCGTGAGGTCCAGCACTGGAGGCTGTGGAGACACAGGGGGAATCATAGATTCATTAGCCCTCCTATACAAATCCTTTACTCATCTTAATTTTCATAGATTACTTTGTCACTTTGTTCTCAGGAAAATCTACGTTTCTGACGCCTCTAACCCCCCAGCCCTGATCAGAGCAGACTTACAGGGCTCCACACGGGGATGTAGGGGACCAGTGCTCCTCCAGGGCTGAGAGGAGGCACAACCTCAGATATCTGTGAAAGAGAGAGGGAATGAATTAGAGACATCAACATACATCCTCTTAGTCTGAGGATGACCTATAAACATAAGATGGAGGTATCTCGTCACAAGAGGGGGGACTATGAACTACGATTGGATGATTTAACCAGCTAGTGGTGTTCAGTAGTGTGAATAGTTACCAGAGGAGAATGAACCAGTTAGTGGTGTTCAGAAGTGTAAATATTACCAGAGGAGAATGAACCAGTTAATGGAGTTCAGTAGTGTAAATATTACCAGAGGAGAATGAACCAGTTAGTGGTGTTCAGTAGTGTAAATATTACCAGAGGAGAATGAACCAGTTAGTGGTGTTCAGTAGTGTCAGTAATTACCAGAGTGTCCAGAGCTCTCAGCTCCTCAAGCAGGAGCTTCCCAGCTGCCGTGAGGTCCAGCACTGGAGGCTGTGGAGACACAGGGGGAATCATAGATTCATTAGCCCTCCTATACAAATCCTTTACTCATCTTTATTTTCATGGAGTACTTTGTCACTTTGTTCTCAGGAAAATCTACGTTTCTGACGCCTCTAACCCCCCAGCCCTGATCAGAGCAGAGTTTCTGACCCCTCTAAACCCCCAGCCCTGATCAGAGCAGACTTACAGGGCTCCACACGGGGATGTAGGGGACCAGTGCTCCTCCAGGGCTGAGAGGAGGCACAACCTCACATGTCTGTGAAAGAGAGAGGGAATGAATTAGAGACATCAACATACATCCTCTTAGTCTGGGGGTGACCTATAAACATAAGATGGAGGTATCTTGTCACAAGGGTGGACTATGGACTAAGCTTGGATGATAGAACAAGCTAGTGGTGTTCAGTAGTGTAAATATTACCAGACAAGAATGGTTAGTGGTGTTCAGTAGTGTAAATATTACCAGACAAGAATGAACCAGTTAGTGGTGTTCAATAGTGTAAATATTACCAAAGGAGAATGAACCAGTTAGTGGTGTTCAGCAGTGTAAATATTACCAGAGGAGAATGAAACAGTGGTGTTCAGTAGTGTGAATATTACCAGAGGAGAATGAACCAGTTAATGGTGTTCAGTAGTGTAAATATTACCAGAGGAGAATCAAGCAGTTGGTGGTGTTCAGTAGTGTGAATATTACCAGAGGAGAATGAACCAGTTAGTGGTGTTCAGTAGTGTCAGTTATTACCAGAGGAGAATCAAGCAGTTGGTGGTGTTCAGTAGTGTGAATATTACCAGAGGAGAATGAACCAGTTAGTGGTGTTCAGTAGTGTAAATAATACCAGAGAATGAACCAGTTAGTGGTGTTCAGTAGTGTCAGTAATTACCAGAGGAGAATGAACCAGTTAGTAGTGTTCAGTATTGTAAATATTACCAGAGGAGAATGAACCAGTTAGTGGTGTTCAGTAGTGTTAGTAATTACCAGAGTGTCCAGAGCTCTCAGCTCCTCAAGCAGGAGCTTCCCAGTTGCCGTGAGGTCCAGCACTGGAGGCTGTGGAGACACAGGGGGAATCATAGATTCATTAGCCCTCCTATACAAATCCTTTACTCATCTTAATTTTCATAGATTACTTTGTCACTTTGTTCTCAGGAAAATCTAAGTTTCTGACGCCTCTAACCCCCAGCCCTGATCAGAGCAGAGTTTCTGACCCCTCTAACCCCCAGCCCTGATCAGAGCAGACTTACAGGGCTCCACACGGGGATGTAGGGGACCAGTGCTCCTCCAGGGCTGAGAGGAGGCACAACCTCACATGTCTGTGAAAGAGAGAGGGAATGAATTAGAGACATCAACATACATCCTCTTAGTCTGGGGGTGACCTATAAACATAAAATGGAGGTATCTTGTCACAAGGGTGGACTATGGACTAAGCTTGGATGATAGAACCAGCTAGTGGTGTTCAGTAGTGTAAATATTACCAGACAAGAATGGTTAGTGGTATTCAGTAGTGTAAATATTACCAGACAAGAATGAACCAGTTAGTGGTGTTCAATAGTGTAAATATTACCAGACAAGAATGAACCAGTTAGTGGTGTTCAATAGTGTAAATATTACCAAAGGAGAATGAACCAGTTAGTGGTGTTCAGCAGTGTCAGTAATTACCAGAGGAGAATGAAGCAGTTAGTGGTGTTCAGTAGTGTGAATATTACCAGAGGAGAATGAACCAGTTGGTGGTGTTCAGAAGTGTAAATACTACCAGAGAATGAACCAGTTAGTGGTGTTCAGTAGTGTCAGTAATTACCAGAGGAGAATGAACCAGTTAGTCGTGTTCAGTAGTGTCAATATTACCAGAGGAGAATGAACCAGTTAGTGGTGTTCAGTAGTGTTAGTAATTACCAGAGTGTCCAGAGCTCTCAGATCCTCAAGCAGGAGCTTCCCAGCTGCCGTGAGGTCCAGCACTGGAGGCTGTGGAGACACAGGGGGAATCATAGATTCATTAGCCCTCCTATACAAATCCTTTACTCATCTTTATTTTCATAGAGTACTTTGTCACTTTGTTCTCAGGAAAATCTACGTTTCTGACGCCTCTAACCCCCAGCCCTGATCAGAGCAGAGTTTCTGACCCCTCTAAAACTCCAGCCCTGATCAGAGCAGACTTACAGGGCTCCACACGGGGATGTAGGGGACCAGTGCTCCTCCAGGGCTGAGAGGAGGCACAACCTCAGATATCTGTGAAAGAGAGAGGGAATGAATTAGAGACATCAACATACATCCTCTTAGTCTGAGGATGACCTATAAACATAAGATGGAGGTATCTCGTCACAAGAGGGGGGACTATGAACTACGATTGGATGATTTAACCAGCTAGTGGTGTTCAGTAGTGTGAATAGTTACCAGAGGAGAATGAACCAGTTAGTGGTGTTCAGAAGTGTAAATATTACCAGAGGAGAATGAACCAGTTAATGGAGTTCAGTAGTGTAAATATTACCAGAGGAGAATGAACCAGTTAGTGGTGTTCAGTAGTGTAAATATTACCAGAGGAGAATGAACCAGTTAGTGGTGTTCAGTAGTGTCAGTAATTACCAGAGTGTCCAGAGCTCTCAGCTCCTCAAGCAGGAGCTTCCCAGCTGCCGTGAGGTCCAGCACTGGAGGCTGTGGAGACACAGGGGGAATCATAGATTCATTAGCCCTCCTATACAAATCCTTTACTCATCTTTATTTTCATGGAGTACTTTGTCACTTTGTTCTCAGGAAAATCTAAGTTTCTGACGCCTCTAACCCCCAGCCCTGATCAGAGCAGAGTTTCTGACCCCTCTAAACCCCCAGCCCTGATCAGAGCAGACTTACAGGGCTCCACACGGGGATGTAGGGGACCAGTGCTCCTCCAGGGCGGAGAGGAGGCACAACCTCACATGTCTGTGAAAGAGAGAGGGAATGAATTAGAGACATCAACATACATCCTCTTAGTCTGGGGGTGACCTATAAACATAAAATGGAGGTATCTTGTCACAAGGGTGGACTATGGACTAAGCTTGGATGATAGATCCAGCTAGTGATGTTCAGTAGTGTAAATATTACCAGACAAGAATGGTTAGTGGTATTCAGTAGTGTAAATATTACCAGACAAGAATGAACCAGTTAGTGGTGTTCAATAGTGTAAATATTACCGGACAAGAATGAACCAGCTAGTGGTGTTCAGTAGTGTAAATATTACCAGACAAGAATGGTTAGTGGTGTTCAGTAGTGTAAATATTACCAGACAAGAATGAACCAGTTAGTGGTGTTCAATAGTGTAAATATTACCAAAGGAGAATGAACCAGTTAGTGGTGTTCAGCAGTGTAAATATTACCAGAGGAGAATGAACCAGTTAGTGGTGTTCAGTAGTGTGAATATTACCAGAGGAGAATGAACCAGTTAATGGTGTTCAGTAGTGTGAATATTACCAGAGGAGAATGAACCAGTTTGTGGTGTTCAGTAGTGTACATATTACCAGAGGAGAATTAAGCAGTTAGTGGTGTTCAGTAGTGTAAATATTACCAGAGGAGAATGAACCAGTTAGTGGTGTTCAGTAGTGTCAGTAATTACCAGAGGAGAATGAAGCAGTTAGTGGTGTTCAGTAGTGTGAATATTACCAGAGGAGAATGAACCAGTTAGTGGTGTTCAGAAGTGTAAATACTACCAGAGGAGAATGAACCAGTTAGTGGTGTTCAGTAGTGTCAGTAATTACCAGAGGAGAATGAACCAGTTAGTCGTGTTCAGTAGTGTAAATATTACCAGAGGAGAATGAACCAGTTAGTGGTGTTCAGTAGTGTTAGTAATTACCAGAGTGTCCAGAGCTCTCAGATCCTCAAGCAGGAGCTTCCCAGTTGCCGTGAGGTCCAGCACTGGAGGCTGTGGAGACACAGGGGGAATCATAGATTCATTAGCCCTCCTATACAAATCCTTTACTCATCTTAATTTTCATAGAGTACTTTGTCACTTTGTTCTCAGGAAAATCTACGTTTCTGACGCCCGATCAGAGCAGAGTTTCTGACCCCTCTAAACCCCCAGCCCTGATCAGAGCAGACTTACAGGGCTCCACACGGGGATGTAGGGGACCAGTGCTCCTCCAGGGCTGAGAGGAGGCACAACCTCACATGTCTGTGAAAGAGAGAGGGAATGAATTAGAGACATCAACATACATCCTCTTAGTCTGGGGGTGACCTATAAACATAAGATGGAGGTATCTTGTCACAAGGGTGGACTATGGACTAAGCTTGGATGATAGAACAAGCTAGTGTTGTTCAGTAGTGTAAATATTACCAGACAAGAATGGTTAGTGGTGTTCAGTAGTGTAAATATTACCAGACAAGAATGAACCAGTTAGTGGTGTTCAATAGTGTAAATATTACCAAAGGAGAATGAACCAGTTAGTGGTGTTCAGCAGTGTAAATATTACCAGAGGAGAATGAAACAGTTAGTGGTGTTCAGTAGTGTGAATATTACCAGAGGAGAATGAACCAGTTAATGGTGTTCAGTAGTGTAAATATTACCAGAGGAGAATCAAGCAGTTGGTGGTGTTCAGTAGTGTGAATATTACCAGAGGAGAATGAACCAGTTAGTGGTGTTCAGTTGTGTCAGTTATTACCAGAGGAGAATCAAGCAGTTGGTGGTGTTCAGTAGTGTGAATATTACCAGAGGAGAATGAACCAGTTAGTGGTGTTCAGTAGTGTAAATAATACCAGAGAATGAACCAGTTAGTGGTGTTCAGTAGTGTCAGTAATTACCAGAGGAGAATGAACCAGTTAGTAGTGTTCAGTATTGTAAATATTACCAGAGGAGAATGAACCAGTTAGTGGTGTTCAGTAGTGTTAGTAATTACCAGAGTGTCCAGAGCTCTCAGCTCCTCAAGCAGGAGCTTCCCAGTTGCCGTGAGGTCCAGCACTGGAGGCTGTGGAGACACAGGGGGAATCATAGATTCATTAGCCCTCCTATAGAAATCCTTTACTCATCTTAATTTTCATAGATTACTTTGTCACTTTGTTCTCAGGAAAATCTAAGTTTCTGACGCCTCTAACCCCCAGCCCTGATCAGAGCAGAGTTTCTGACCCCTCTAAACCCCCAGCCCTGATCAGAGCAGACTTACAGGGCTCCACACGGGGATGTAGGGGACCAGTGCTCCTCCAGGGCTGAGAGGAGGCACAACCTCACATGTCTGTGAAAGAGAGAGGGAATGAATTAGAGACATCAACATACATCCTCTTAGTCTGGGGGTGACCTATAAACATAAAATGGAGGTATCTTGTCACAAGGGTGGACTATGGACTAAGCTTGGATGATAGAACCAGCTAGTGGTGTTCAGTAGTGTAAATATTACCAGACAAGAATGGTTAGTGGTATTCAGTAGTGTAAATATTACCAGACAAGAATGAACCAGTTAGTGGTGTTCAATAGTGTAAATATTACCAGACAAGAATGAACCAGTTAGTGGTGTTCAATAGTGTAAATATTACCAAAGGAGAATGAACCAGTTAGTGGTGTTCAGCAGTGTCAGTAATTACCAGAGGAGAATGAAGCAGTTAGTGGTGTTCAGTAGTGTGAATATTACCAGAGGAGAATGAACCAGTTGGTGGTGTTCAGAAGTGTAAATACTACCAGAGAATGAACCAGTTAGTGGTGTTCAGTAGTGTCAGTAATTACCAGAGGAGAATGAACCAGTTAGTCGTGTTCAGTAGTGTCAATATTACCAGAGGAGAATGAACCAGTTAGTGGTGTTCAGTAGTGTTAGTAATTACCAGAGTGTCCAGAGCTCTCAGATCCTCAAGCAGGAGCTTCCCAGCTGCCGTGAGGTCCAGCACTGGAGGCTGTGGAGACACAGGGGGAATCATAGATTCATTAGCCCTCCTATACAAATCCTTTACTCATCTTTATTTTCATGGAGTACTTTGTCACTTTGTTCTCAGGAAAATCTACGTTTCTGACGCCTCTAACCCCCCAGCCCTGATCAGAGCAGAGTTTCTGACCCCTCTAAACCCCCAGCCCTGATCAGAGCAGACTTACAGGGCTCCACACGGGGATGTAGGGGACCAGTGCTCCTCCAGGGCTGAGAGGAGGCACAACCTCACATGTCTGTGAAAGAGAGAGGGAATGAATTAGAGACATCAACATACATCCTCTTAGTCTGAGGATGACCTATAAACATAAGATGGAGGTATCTTGTCACAAGAGGTGGGACTATGGACTAAGCTTGGATGATGGAACCAGCTAGTGGTGTTCAGTAGTGTAAATATTACCAGACAAGAATGGTTAGTGGTATTCAGTAGTGTAAATATTACCAGACAAGAATGAACCAGTTAGTGGTGTTCAATAGTGTAAATATTACCGGACAAGAATGAACCAGCTAGTGGTGTTCAGTAGTGTAAATATTACCAGACAAGAATGGTTAGTGGTGTTCAGTAGTGTAAATATTACCAGACAAGAATGAACCAGTTAGTGGTGTTCAATAGTGTAAATATTACCAAAGGAGAATGAACCAGTTAGTGGTGTTCAGTAGTGTACATATTACCAGAGGAGAATTAAGCAGTTAGTGGTGTTCAATAGTGTCAGTAATTACCAGAGGAGAATGAAGCAGTTAGTGGTGTTCAGTAGTGTGAATATTACCAGAGGAGAATGAAGCAGTTAGTGGTGTTCAGTAGTGTAAATACTACCAGAGAATGAACCAGTTAGTGGTGTTCAGTAGTGTCAGTAATTACCAGAGGAGAATGAACCAGTTAGTGGTGTTCAGTAGTGTAAATATTACCAGAGGAGAATGAACCAGTTAATGGAGTTCAGTAGTGTAAATATTACCAGAGGAGAATGAACCAGTTAGTGGTGTTCAGTAGTGTTAGTAATTACCAGAGTGTCCAGAGCTCTCAGCTCCTCAAGCAGGAGCTTCCCAGTTGCCGTGAGGTCCAGCACTGGAGGCTGTGGAGACACAGGGGGAATCATAGATTCATTAGCCCTCCTATACAAATCCTTTACTCATCTTAATTTTCATAGAGTACTTTGTCACTTTGTTCTCAGGAAAATCTACGTTTCTGACGCCTCTAACCCCCAGCCCTGATCAGAGCAGAGTTTCTGACCCCTCTAAACCCCCATCCCTGATCAGAGCAGACTTACAGGGCTCCACACGGGGATGTAGGGGACCAGTGCTCCTCCAGGGCTGAGAGGAGGCACAACCTCACATGTCTGTGAAAGAGAGAGGGAATGAATTAGAGACATCAACATACATCCTCTTAGTCTGGGGGTGACCTATAAACATAAAATGGAGGTATCTTGTCACAAGGGTGGACTATGGACTAAGCTTGGATGATAGAACCAGCTAGTGGTGTTCAGTAGTGTAAATATTACCAGACAAGAATGGTTAGTGGTATTCAGTAGTGTAAATATTACCAGACAAGAATGAACCAGTTAGTGGTGTTCAATAGTGTAAATATTACCAGACAAGAATGAACCAGTTAGTGGTGTTCAATAGTGTAAATATTACCAAAGGAGAATGAACCAGTTAGTGGTGTTCAGCAGTGTCAGTAATTACCAGAGGAGAATGAAGCAGTTAGTGGTGTTCAGTAGTGTGAATATTACCAGAGGAGAATGAACCAGTTGGTGGTGTTCAGAAGTGTAAATACTACCAGAGAATGAACCAGTTAGTGGTGTTCAGTAGTGTCAGTAATTACCAGAGGAGAATGAACCAGTTAGTCGTGTTCAGTAGTGTCAATATTACCAGAGGAGAATGAACCAGTTAGTGGTGTTCAGTAGTGTTAGTAATTACCAGAGTGTCCAGAGCTCTCAGATCCTCAAGCAGGAGCTTCCCAGCTGCCGTGAGGTCCAGCACTGGAGGCTGTGGAGACACAGGGGGAATCATAGATTCATTAGCCCTCCTATACAAATCCTTTACTCATCTTTATTTTCATGGAGTACTTTGTCACTTTGTTCTCAGGAAAATCTACGTTTCTGACGCCTCTAACCCCCCAGCCCTGATCAGAGCAGAGTTTCTGACCCCTCTAAACCCCCAGCCCTGATCAGAGCAGACTTACAGGGCTCCACACGGGGATGTAGGGGACCAGTGCTCCTCCAGGGCTGAGAGGAGGCACAACCTCACATGTCTGTGAAAGAGAGAGGGAATGAATTAGAGACATCAACATACATCCTCTTAGTCTGAGGATGACCTATAAACATAAGATGGAGGTATCTTGTCACAAGAGGTGGGACTATGGACTAAGCTTGGATGATGGAACCAGCTAGTGGTGTTCAGTAGTGTAAATATTACCAGACAAGAATGGTTAGTGGTATTCAGTAGTGTAAATATTACCAGACAAGAATGAACCAGTTAGTGGTGTTCAATAGTGTAAATATTACCGGACAAGAATGAACCAGCTAGTGGTGTTCAGTAGTGTAAATATTACCAGACAAGAATGGTTAGTGGTGTTCAGTAGTGTAAATATTACCAGACAAGAATGAACCAGTTAGTGGTGTTCAATAGTGTAAATATTACCAAAGGAGAATGAACCAGTTAGTGGTGTTCAGTAGTGTACATATTACCAGAGGAGAATTAAGCAGTTAGTGGTGTTCAATAGTGTCAGTAATTACCAGAGGAGAATGAAGCAGTTAGTGGTGTTCAGTAGTGTGAATATTACCAGAGGAGAATGAAGCAGTTAGTGGTGTTCAGTAGTGTAAATACTACCAGAGAATGAACCAGTTAGTGGTGTTCAGTAGTGTCAGTAATTACCAGAGGAGAATGAACCAGTTAGTGGTGTTCAGTAGTGTAAATATTACCAGAGGAGAATGAACCAGTTAATGGAGTTCAGTAGTGTAAATATTACCAGAGGAGAATGAACCAGTTAGTGGTGTTCAGTAGTGTTAGTAATTACCAGAGTGTCCAGAGCTCTCAGCTCCTCAAGCAGGAGCTTCCCAGTTGCCGTGAGGTCCAGCACTGGAGGCTGTGGAGACACAGGGGGAATCATAGATTCATTAGCCCTCCTATACAAATCCTTTACTCATCTTAATTTTCATAGAGTACTTTGTCACTTTGTTCTCAGGAAAATCTACGTTTCTGACGCCTCTAACCCCCAGCCCTGATCAGAGCAGAGTTTCTGACCCCTCTAAACCCCCATCCCTGATCAGAGCAGACTTACAGGGCTCCACACGGGGATGTAGGGGACCAGTGCTCCTCCAGGGCTGAGAGGAGGCACAACCTCACATGTCTGTGAAAGAGAGAGGGAATGAATTAGAGACATCAACATACATCCTCTTAGTCTGGGGGTGACCTATAAACATAAAATGGAGGTATCTTGTCACAAGGGTGGACTATGGACTAAGCTTGGATGATAGAACCAGCTAGTGGTGTTCAATAGTGTAAATATTACCGGACAAGAATGAACCAGCTAGTGGTGTTCAGTAGTGTAAATATTACCAGACAAGAATGGTTAGTGGTGTTCAGTAGTGTAAATATTACCAGACAAGAATGAACCAGTTAGTGGTGTTCAATAGTGTAAATATTACCAAAGGAGAATGAACCAGTTAGTGGTGTTCAGCAGTGTAAATATTACCAGAGGAGAATGAACCAGTTAGTGGTGTTCAGTAGTGTGAATATTACCAGAGGAGAATGAACCAGTTAGTGGTGTTCAGTAGTGTCAGTAATTACCAGAGGAGAATGAAGCAGTTAGTGGTGTTCAGTAGTGTGAATATTACCAGAGGAGAATGAACCAGTTAGTGGTGTTCAGAAGTGTAAATACTACCAGAGAATGAACCAGTTAGTGGTGTTCAGTAGGGTCAGTAATTACCAGAGGAGAATGAACCAGTTAGTCGTGTTCAGTAGTGTAAATATTACCAGAGGAGAATGAACCAGTTAGTGGTGTTCAGTAGTGTTAGTAATTACCAGAGTGTCCAGAGCTCTCAGATCCTCAAGCAGGAGCTTCCCAGTTGCCGTGAGGTCCAGCACTGGAGGCTGTGGAGACACAGGGGGAATCATAGATTCATTAGCCCTCCTATACAAATCCTTTACTCATCTTAATTTTCATAGAGTACTTTGTCACTTTGTTCTCAGGAAAATCTAAGTTTCTGACGCCTCTAACCCCCCAGCCCTGATCAGAGCAGAGTTTCTGACCCCTCTAAACCCCCAGCCCTGATCAGAGCAGACTTACAGGGCTCCACACGGGGATGTAGGGGACCAGTGCTCCTCCAGGGCTGAGAGGAGGCACAACCTCACATGTCTGTGAAAGAGAGAGGGAATGAATTAGAGACATCAACATACATCCTCTTAGTCTGAGGATGACCTATAAACATAAGATGGAGGTATCTCGTCACAAGAGGGGGGACTATGAACTACGATTGGATGATTTAACCAGCTAGTGGTGTTCAGTAGTGTGAATAGTTACCAGAGGAGAATGAACCAGTTAGTGGTGTTCAGTAGTGTAAATATTACCAGAGGAGAATGAACCAGTTAATGGAGTTCAGTAGTGTAAATATTACCAGAGGAGAATGAACCAGTTAGTGGTGTTCAGTAGTGTAAATATTACCAGAGGAGAATGAACCAGTTAGTGGTGTTCAGTAGTGTCAGTAATTACCAGAGTGTCCAGAGCTCTCAGCTCCTCAAGCAGGAGCTTCCCAGCTGCCGTGAGGTCCAGCACTGGAGGCTGTGGAGACACAGGGGGAATCATAGATTCATTAGCCCTCCTATACAAATCCTTTACTCATCTTTATTTTCATGGAGTACTTTGTCACTTTGTTCTCAGGAAAATCTACGTTTCTGACGCCTCTAACCCCCCAGCCCTGATCAGAGCAGAGTTTCTGACCCCTCTAAACCCCCAGCCCTGATCAGAGCAGACTTACAGGGCTCCACACGGGGATGTAGGGGACCAGTGCTCCTCCAGGGCTGAGAGGAGGCACAACCTCACATGTCTGTGAAAGAGAGAGGGAATGAATTAGAGACATCAACATACATCCTCTTAGTCTGGGGGTGACCTATAAACATAAGATGGAGGTATCTTGTCACAAGAGGTGGGACTATGGACTAAGCTTGGATGATGGAACCAGCTAGTGGTGTTCAGTAGTGTGAATAGTTACCAGAGGGTCCAGAGCTCTCCCAGCAGCTGGGAAGCACAACACTGGAGACTGGGCTGAGGGGGCCTGTATGAGGGAAATCAGATTCTATAGCCCTCCTATACAAATCCTATACCCATCTTTATTTATAGAGTATTTTGACACTGCGTTCTCAGGTAAATATGTTCATGAACCCTTTGATAAACCCCAACCCTGATCAGAGCAGACTTACAGGTGACCACGCAGGTAGAGCACACCTGTGGAGGACCAGGCGGCTGGAGAGATGTTCCTCCTCCGTATCCTGAGTGCAGGAGAACATCAGGCTAGAGGGAGTTTCTGCTGTGAGGCAGTCTAACATGCAACATTCTAGGCCTGTTGTGATTGGCTGTTTTGCGGAGCCTACCAGTGCCAGAACATCCTGCAGGCCCCTCTGTGTGTCCTCAAGTGGAACTATGGGAACATAACAGTTATGTTTACTGGTCTTAATTCTGTAAGGTAATTATATATTTTATAATGGGCCCCTGATAGCAAAGAAAATTAAGTCTCCTTGGAAATAAATATCTCTATTCGCATCACATACTCTCATGCATGTCACACAACGATCTAGATGTCGATAGTTAGAACTTTGTGGCCGGTAACAACCCATAGGTGTCCCTTAGATGCTGTATCCCTGTATTGTCCGTTTTATGTACTGAATCATCAAATAAGTAATTTAGTGGGTCTCAGAGAGGCCAGAATATGAATGCTGTCTGTTAACAAGTTAATATCCTGAATCTAAAGGGCACAGTATATCACCCTGGGCTATTTTTTTTTTAGCCCTTTCCTTATAAGTTCATCAGATACAGCCAATGGCATAGTTAGAGAAAATAAAGCAAAAAGTAACACTAGGCCTATTCAACATTCAGTCGTGTGTGTGTTTTCTTTCCACTCTCGGTCTTTTGGAAGGGGAGGTTGGACAATGAGTAGACCTCCCATGTAACATTACCTGATGTTGCTTTACCTCTTATCGACGACGCAGGGGGACGGCGATCCCTCGTCTGGTAAAGGTACCGGTAAACGGCACATGCTGCACCTAGACCAGCAGCGAAAAGTACACTCATGATAAAACCAAGCCAGCACTCTCCAAGACGAAATCAAAATGATATGAATGTTTATTGATTAAAAGTACACACGGTTCTTATATTATGACGTCGTCCAGTATCATTAGCCGTGGTAGTGATGTCATGATGGCACCAGCAGCACTATGCAGAGCAGACGGGTAACGCTAAACAACACATCTCACCAACGACATGTGGCGCTAAAGCACAATGTTTCACTTGCATCTGATGAGTGGAGGTCTTATACCTCCATGGTGGAGGTGTGTGAGAAAATCATGTTCCTAAATTCCTTTCTTATCTTATCTTTAAAGCTGAGAAGCTTGCTTGACAAAATTGTCAAGTTTGTGTAGTCTGGACTACAGTACATTTTAGTTCTACATTTTAGTCAATAAACAAGTGTCATACCACATTTGGTTGTCATTATTTGTGCAGAATGTTAAGAGATAATAGCCTATAATAGGATAAGATATGCAATAGCTTGATTATGTAGCCTATGTGTAACCCCTCGTATTTCTACTGACTACGCAGACCATGGATGTATTAATAGAACGAATAATAATAATAATCATTAATAGACGCAGACACGTTCTCTCTTGGTTCACGGAGGCACAATAAACAGACATCAGATTCAGTGGGTGGTTGGCTGTACCCTCTGCTCCAGCCCATAGCTCTCTGTTCTCATAGCAAAAGGGCTTGACGTGATATATTTCATTTCATTACAATACATAACACATTAACAGACTACTACAAGATTAACGGCGTTACCTGGAGGCACAATAAACAGACATCAGTGGGTGGTTGGCTGTACCCTCTGCTGCAGCACTAACAACATAGGGAAATGGTAGCTATCATATTTCAAACACATCAAATGAATATAAGTAGGATGGATGAGCTCTTGATGCCAAGGCCGCCGTGTAGCTCAATGGGACAATGCTGGTAGTTGCCAGTAACTGCCAAACCTGCGATGCGTGTTGAGACGTGGGTTCAAATCTGGCAGGGCCTGTGTCAGGAAATTATCATTATGATAAGTGTGGTAGCAGGGAATCAGGTGTGAGTAGGATGGACGAGCACTTGATTGCAGAGCTGTCGGGTCGCCACCCAGCAAATGCAGATTCAAGTCCTGTAGGTGCACTACAAGGATCAATATGAATAAAATGTAATTCTGTTCATATGTTTGTATGACTGTATTGAGTTTATATACTGTTCGTAATGTGTATGTTTTAATTCATTCTTCAAAAAATAAAAAATTAACAAGCTAGTATTCGGTTGGATCATTTGACTGGATTGAATTCACCTGGCCAGTATCCCATCAGCCAATCAACAAGATCAGTGATGTCATGTGATTGTCCTCCATTTTTGGCAGACCCATCCAGAAAGATTTGATCTAATGCAACAATCACCGAGATAGAAACAGTTAGCAGATCTAGCTCTAACATTGAGCCTATGGGGAACCAAGTTCCCGAAATTGGTCCTATGCTTTAGATCTGTAACTAGCTACAATAAGTGGATGGTTTCATCATTAGATCTGATGCATCCAGATTGGCTGAAACATATTGTATAAGCAGGGTAATTCAGATGTTTGTGGGTTTTATATTAGAATGACAAAGCTTTTTGTCTGTCTCCAAGTAAGTCAATCCAGATGAACCAGATCTAATGATGAAACCATCCACTCATTGCAGCTCATTACAGATCTAAAACAGATGGCTGATTTCAGGCACTTGGTTCCCCATAGGCTCAATGTTAGAGCTAGATCTGCTAACTGTTTCTATCTCGGTGATTGTTGCATTAGATCAAATTAATCTGGATAGGTATGATTAAACAAGATGGCTAGCTGCTGATCACCTATTGGCTGAAGCCACTAACCAATCAATTGGACAATAATAAAGGGAACCATGGGATACATATTTTATTTTAAAAATATTTTAAGGGTAATATGAATAAAATCTAATTCTGTTAATATATGACTGTATTGAGATGTCTTGTTGTTTGTAATGTGTATGTTTTAATTAATTCTTCAAAAAAAGAAAAAACGAACAAGCAATAGTGAATCATTTGGATCATTTGACTGGATTGAATTCACCTGGCCAGTTTTCCATCAGCCAATCAACAAGATCATTGATGTCATGTGATTGTCCTCCTACATTTTTGGCAGACCCATCCAGAAAGATTTGATCTAATGCAACAATCACCGAAATATAAACAGTTAGCAGATCTAGCTCTAACATTGAGCCTATGGGGAACCAAGTTCCCGAAATTGTTTCGGGACAATTGGCCGATATTTGGGTTTTTCAAGTTTGGTACAGTGTGGGGTTTATTTAACATTTCAAGGAAATGAACACTTTTATATTTATCCCAAGGCTTATCAATTGTCATACTGTCATGAGTGGGAATTGAACCATGATCTCCAGCATTGGAAACCTCAGCAACTACCATTAGACTAAACAGAAATTTGATTAAATTAAAAGTGCATAAAGGGTCCTGTCTGCTTGAACCTTCATGTGAAAGAACAATCCCACAATTTTGGGGAGGGTGCACGTTCCCACAGTGATTAAAGATGCATTTTCGAGAACACAAATAAAGCTGGTCTGAGAAGAACCATCACAACACTGACTAGCTCCGGTTTCCAAACAGCATCACAGCACCTTGTTCATTGGCCAGCAGGTGGAGTCATTGCTCAATTGCTGCCTAATAACGTTGGCATTTGAACATATTTATTTTGTGATTGTTTCTTGCCATGATTGACCCAAACTAATTCCCATAGCAATTTCTTGAAATCGTGTGATGCCGTCTAGATTTATTGAATTTATTAGATGATTGGGGGGAAAAACATGCAGTCAGCACATCATGGTGGTAGACACAAACTTGTAGGTGTTGACAACTGAGTGTTGAAAATATGTTAGGCCTACCATCTGTTGCACATCATATAGTACATGTACACCTACCATTCGTGTAGTAGGCTATGTGTAGGTATATGTACATAGACAGACAAACATAAGACACAAAGATTTTTATTTGAATGTTTCTTGAATTAATATTTCCTTTTATGATAGACTAAAAAGATGTAGTAACAGGTGCTTGGG
Organism: Borostomias antarcticus; assembly: GCF_949987555.1. Classification (NCBI taxonomy): domain Eukaryota; kingdom Metazoa; phylum Chordata; class Actinopteri; order Stomiiformes; family Stomiidae; genus Borostomias; species Borostomias antarcticus. The sequence continues at coordinate 6,202,834 of NC_140253.1, forward strand.
AGGACCTCGACTTTCTATTTAACTTTAGCAAATAAAGTTCTAATGGGACACCTTTTTTAAGAGAACCAATTCTAATCTGCAACAGTGTCACCATGCTTTTAAATTCACACAGGGCCTCTACCATTGCTGAAAACTATGTACAAGAATAAAATGTTTATCTGATATTTACATTGTAATACTTCAGAACCATATTTTACAGAACACACACATACACAGGCACACACACACACACAACTGCATTGCATTTGCCAACTCAAATCATCACCAAACTCTCTAATATAAAATCCTGATATTGTTAGTGAAGATCTAAAAAAGAAAAGCTGTCTGAGAACAGAAATGCTTCATGCAGGAACAGGAAATGGAAAGAGGACATGTTAGAATGGCAGTCATACAGCTCATTAATGAAACATCTGAACTAGAAAAATATTTCATTTATCATTGTGGTAAAAAAGGGGGAATACAGTGCAGTAGGTGGGATCAAGTACAAAAAGATGACAAGCCATTGACAGCAAAACTGCAGAGCAAGAGAACATTAGGCTTACGCAATAATTGGTAAAATCAGCTCGAATTATGCCTCACTGCAATGACACAGACCTTGCCTTAAGCTGCTGAATTTGCAATGCCAAGAGTTTATCAAAAGCAGTTGTTTTTTTTAAATCAGCCAGAGAATATAGCCAGCTATCTCTCATTTTGCTTGAGAAAGGGTAAGTAGCAAAAACAAAAGCATATTCTATTTCATGACATGGTCTCACTATCACATCAGAGTATACCTCAAAGAACATCACGCCATGCGCACAGGAACCACACACATCCTCTCGTAATGATATGCACTATATATTTCCAGCTTTGTAACTGTGCTTGGATAACTAGAGCAGAATGCGCCTGATAATGAGAAATGACTGTAAATACAGTAACAGCCTGCGTTGCCCATGCAGAATCTCTTTACTCCACAGGTCCATAGAAGTCGTTCCTATATAATTTTATGTATACTTCTAGGTGTTATTTGCTCACTTAGAGAATGTGTTCTTTGATGTAACTGTTGTAACTAGTGTTGGTGGGACCGTCCTACAAACTGAGCTTTGAGCTTATTGAGCTATTGAAATGTTACAGGCACCCTTGTTTGGATCCACTGCAACCAATGGGATGTGAGTATGTGCTATAGACAGATACAACTGTGTGTTATGGTCATACGTGAACGTGGTCAACAACAGGGTGAGCGGTCGTTTACATCAGACTGGGAGGCGTGGGGGGGGCCACGCTCCGCCATGACGCCCTCAACCTCCCCCCGCCCCGCCGCCGCCCCGCCCCGCCGCCGCCGCCACGTTCAGCACTGCAGCTTGCGGATGCTGCGCGAGATCCTCTTGAACTCCCGCTGACCGCGCTGCCAGCGCTTGAGCGAGGTGATGACCAGGTGGCCGTCCATCTTCTGGCCCATGACCAGGTAGGCGGCGTTGATGTCGTTCATCTCGTCGCAGACGCACTGCAGGCCGTCCTTCAGCCAGAGGACGGTCTTCCGCAGGTCGCGCTCCGTCACGCCGTTCAGCTTGTAGATGGTCTTGCTCTTGGTCTCCGGGACGATCTTGGTGTCGCCGTTCATGTAGGAGATCTCCTTGACTTTGATCTTGAGGGCTGTGTGGAGGGAGAGAGGGAGGGGAGGGGAGGGGGGGGAGTGAAAGGAAGACGGGATTCTAATTATAGGCCAACTCATGTTTTAGTTAGCTTTTTTCTGTTAAACCGAGCAAATGAAGATGGTCTGATGATCAGGGCTTACCAAAGTCATTCTTGCACAGGTTGTCAACAATCTCATTGTCGTTTTCTTCTCTTTCTTTGCAGGCATCACACACCTTGGGCACTGCAAGAGGAATGTGAATTTAATGTAATTCATTAGGTTATTGCTACCAGGGCAACGGAGCGCATAAGCCTTGGGCTATATTTCTGTTTTTGTGCTTTGAATTAACTGTTGAAGTTTGTTGGCTCAAATTAAAAGTTTTAATTTGAACCATAAGCCTTGGGCTATATTTCGGTTTTTGTCCTTTGAATTAACTGTTGAAATTTGTTGGCTCAAATTATTAAAAGTTTTAATTTGAACCAATGCCAATGTAGCCTATTGCCATTCTGTTTTCACAATGTGTATTCTATCAATATTCTCAATAGCCTATAATTTGAGGAGATATTATGAGGAGCTACTGTATTCTGACTGTGTGCCCTGTGCCTCCCTTCGCCCATTCCACGGTTCAGGATGATCTCAGATGAGCTGAGCAGAGATGGTAAACTCCTACTGTTTACACATCCCTCTATTAAGGAAACAACCACGAGATGCTGCAGGGAATAGGCCTACATTACCAGAAACTCCCGTCCGGACTCCAATCTGCATATTCTGCTAATTCGGATTCGTTATTAATTGTCAATATTTAATATTTAAGAGTTATTTAAATAATTAACTACGCCTACCGTTTGTTGTATTTTTGATGTGATAATGTTGCAGTATATTGTTTACAAAGTATCTAGTACCAAGATAAAACAGGCGTTAACTCGGGGTTACCAAACTGTCTGGACACGCAGGTAGCCTATATTCACCTTCCTTGGTGACTGGAACAATGTTGTCGATGCCCGCAGGAGGTATGCACAGGTCGTTGTCCAGCGGGAAGCGCTCACAGTCCAGCATATCTGGCCAGGGGAAGCCGAAGGCGGACATCACCGGCGCGCACCCCTGTTTCACGCTCTCGCACAGCGACCTGCACGGCTGGATTGGCTCGTCCAAGTCGTCCAGACACACCGGGGCAAAAAGCGAGCAAAGGAATTTCCTCGTGTCGGGGTGGCACTGCTTCTGGACCAGCGGGATCCACGACGAGGCTTGCTGCAGAACTTCATTCATGGTCTCGTGTCCCAGCAGGTTCGGGAGGCGCATCTCGGTATATTCGATGTCGTTGCACAAGAGGAGATTCGCCGGAATGGGTTTGCAGTTGTTCTTTTTGTAGTTGAATAACTCGGGTTGACCGAAATTATACAGTCCGTGTATGGCATCCATGTAGGCAGGTAATGTGATGGCCCATATTACTGATAAAACGAAACGCTTCATTGTCGATTGTGTACAAATCTTGGAAAATCTTAAATTTGAAACTGAAACGGTACTTTCATCCAGGTATGTTCTTAAGCATCAGTGCACGCAGAGTCACTGACAATGTTGGGCTGATGTTGAAACATGAGGTTTTCTTGTAGTCATGTTTGGGAGGAGTCAGTGTGTAAAGAACTCTCATCCATTGGTCCAGGGTAGCCTTTGCTATAGCCTAGGTTTCACTCACCAGGTAAACTTTCTAGTGGTGGACAGTGGAGTCAAATACAACCAAACACTACACTACTTTCTAATTTGCAATTCTTTGGAGTCTGAGAGCATGCAATTCCCATCAGTTTCTAGCCTACGTTGTACAGTAGATGACTGTCATACCCTAAGTTGTAACCTAAACTTCTGGGAGTCTATAGACAAACGTTTCTTTTAGTTTTAAATCATCCAGTGTCTTTACAGATAAACACGTTTATTTTCTTTCTTAACATTTACTTGTTATTTTAAAGCATAGCCCATAAAACAAGTTGACACCGTGTTTTGTGGCAGTAAGCCTTTTGAATCTACTGCCCAAAACAATAGTAATGCATCCACTAATTTAAACCCAGGAGATCTTCCTTTGGGACTTGAAGCAGAATTACAAGACTACTTTTTATTTTTTAAAGAGGCTTTGGACTCAATTCATCCATGCATTAATTTATCATCATTACCTCAGGTTTGTACCACATGGAGAAATATGTCCTGGTGTGAGAACCAGACCTTGCTTACCATACCCAGGGGTGAAACCGAATCTACCCCCCTCCACAGCAACTGGCTCCTATCCCCTCTCAACACCCCCTGGGCTGGGTTCTGGTCCACAGACAGCACAAATGGTTCTTCTCAGTTTTGACACTCTTGCCCTATTTTGTCCCCTGGAAAAAATGCAAAGAAAGGATGGTGAAGGTAAAAAAAAAAAGAAAAAAGAAAATGTGAAATGTTGACATTGTTCATGCATGCAGGATCCTGCGCTCTGACAGGCTGCCTCTGGCCAGATCAATGGGTTAAAGGCGAGAGTTGAAGTTGACATATGGCCAGGAACTCTCCTGCCAGATATGATAGATCACAGAACTTGTTGTCTTTTATTTTCCTTTATTTTATATATATTTTTTATGTTTTACAATCTCCCTTAGAATCTACACCCAGCGAGCATTTAACTGGGCACTCTGTGCAAGAATTGGATCCTCTTTAAGCCTCGTTCTAACAAATACACCACCGTCTCAATACTGTACCTGAACCAGCCTGTTCCTCAAGTTTTAATCAGGTAATGTTATGGTACAAATGCTTGCTCATTTGCTCAATCCAAATCTAATTCTATGTTTTTGTAAAGACACTCATAAACCTGTCTTCAGAAACTTCAGAGTCAAGTTCAGTGATGATTTGAGTTCTATTTTAGCACATTTATACTATTAAAGAATATATTGTATTGATTTAATTCATGACATACATAATATATAATTTGCTACATTTCTGTATGAATCCATCAGATGTCTTTTTTTTTTTTCTTTCAAAATATTATGACAATTTGACTGGATTCACTAAAGCTTGAGCCATGTGCCGTCCAAGACAAACACGGCAGGGCTGAGCAATAAAATCCATACAGCAACACAGAGCAACATTCTCTCTGCAATATAATAGATTTTCTGCGGTACAGTAAAAAAAAAAAAAAAAAATTGTTTTTGTTATTATATATCTATGTAATTAGATTGATAATTAATTATAGAATTCAGTCATAGATTCAGTCATAGAGACATTATTTATGTTTTAAATGGATTTAAAGTGTCCTTACAGTATATTCCCTCCGCCCTCAGGATCACCTCCAGGGAGCGGGGGATGGAGTTGTATTTTCTGTATTTTTTAAAATTTCAGTTATTATGCAGAGTATCAATAATACATTGACAACAGCAATATGTTTTGTATTGTGTTGTATCGCAATGTGTTGGGATATGTATTCTATCGTGACCCATCGTATCATGAGGTCCTTGCCAATACCCAGCCCTACAAGCCAGGAGGTGACTCCTCTGGGTCAAAAAAAACTAGGAAAACCTTCCTCTCTAAAACTGTCTTCTGGGCCAGGAAGTGCAATATGTTACTTCCTGTAATCTTGCCATCTCAACCTCATCTCACAAGACCTCCTTCCAGGCTTGCACAGCAGTGGCTCCATTTTTCGAAGAAGTTGATATAAGCAAATGGCAATGAAGGAGGAGTGTGTAATTCAATGGAGAACACTGTAGAGTAGTTTACTGAGTCTGGATTAAACCTGTCATTAAAGTTTATAGCTTTAAGTGAGCCAAATTTCAGCAGGGAGGGATAAAGAGGACATGTTGGGAAAAGGCCCAACAATTTTTCCCCTCTTCCTTTCCATAGTAAAACAAGACAGAACTTATATAAACTATGTGGAGAGCTTGACGTGAATAAACAGTTTCATACCAAATGAATAGCTTAGCATTTACCCTCACCCTTAAATTAGCTGTTTTATTGTTTCGTTAACTTATGAAAAAACACTTCTCTGTTTGTCTTGGATTGACTCATCAAGAGATTTTGCAGGGAGAGGACATACCTTCAACTGACTCACTTGTTGCAGTATATCTCTTAATTATAGTCTCTTGTCTGGATAGATACGCTTGTATGAATTCCTTTTCAACAGTCTGAGCTTTTAAGATTAAATGATTACGAAACACCTTTCCACTCCAACCACGTGAAAACTTCTAACCATAACGCTGACTGAAATCTGAATCCTCCAGACCACAATGCGAACAGGCCGGCAAAATATTTGCCGTCAAAACCAAGCTAACCTGTGTGCCTGGGCTGCAACGCAGCAAACTGCTGACCGGGCACACTTTAATTTTAACTGCCTCCACTAACATTTACACCAGCGCTCGCAGCGTGTCAAGTGTGCACGTCCTTGAGAGTCACTTAAAAATATAGCCTCTTTATATTTACATAGGAAAAATGTCCCCTCTAACACTGCAGGATTAACAGCTTGGCTAGGGGTCTGGGGACCACGGAGTTGACTGATACATTTGTATGTCAAAGGTTTACCCTGCTTTCATAGGGCAAGTCCCCCTCCCCCTTCAGCCCCTCCCTTCTGCGCTGTGTCAATTCCACTCGGGCTTCTGCAGAGACACCCGTAAGGTCATATAAGCGCCAAACCTGCTACATTGGCCTGGAATGGAAAGCGGAGCAGTAGTAGTTGGCCATCTGTGCTGTCCTACCTGGGTGTGAGCAACAGTTCAAATGGAAGCCCACACATCAGGCCATTAAGCAGATCAAGAGAGACAGGTTGGAACAGAGGGAGTGTTCTGTCTAGCGCCCCTCTAAAGGGCTGCGGCCACGATGCAAATTATGCGGGGTGCTACAGAGTCACAGGGGGGGAAACGTGTGATGGGAAGAGAAGTCCAAAAAGTGATGGATTACGGGTGCACAGAACACCGCACATCAACCCGCCTCTTCAAAAGCACTTAGGAAATAAAAGCCCGTGACGGCGTGGGCGGACAGGGACCAGACGGTACTGGGGTTTGGAGGGGACCTCGATGGCGGAGCAAGGTTTTGCGACTCTGTCAAGGGTTCCGAAACATGTGATGTTTATGTTTGTCAGTTTCCTCTGCTAAAAACATTTAATAAATCATTATTAAAGCTTACATAAAAAAAACAACCTTCCAGCGCAGACTTTACACACTTCCTTGCCAAGTATAAAGTGTCACCGACATTACAGCCTTCCACAAAACCACAGGATACTTTTATAAACCACAAGAGTGATGTCAGCCTGTGCATTCTACCAACAGGGCCCCCTGTCAAACAGACAGACCTACAGTGTCCTACAAAGCAACACACACAGATTGCATGGTCGTCTACAGCACCATAACCTCGGGAGAGACATTTTTGAACAGAGACACAGCTGCTCTTAAGAACAGATCTAAGGCCAGTTGAGTGTTTTTTGTAGATAACGGTCAAGGTTAGGGGTTGTGGATGAGGTAAGCTGATCCTAAACCAGTGCTTAAGGGGGTAAACTTCAACCCAGCAGGTTCTCATTTGGACCCTGTGTGAAAATGAGACGCAGCTCGCTGGGGCGGACTAGCCCATCTGTAGCCCCATAACCCTTCCTTCCTTTCTCTCTCTCCCCCCTCCCTCCCTCTCTGGCTCTCTCCATTTTTTATGGAGAATCGCAGGCCGGACTACTGTCACAAGCAATTAGTGAGTGCATGTTTCCTGGGGTTCAGGAGAAACCCAAACCCCACTGGAAGCCTTTGATAATCAATTCATCCAGCCTCAATAGAGCTCCCTCGCAGTGTGAAGGGGGTTTGGACCATCAGGCCAGCTCTAATGCAAAACAAGACTTGGCTTTCATGTGTTCACATCAAAGTGCTATTCCTGTATCGGGAAGCTCAACCCCCCCTCGTCCGTCCGTCCCTTTATTCGGAAAAGTCTAGGAAAAAATGTCAGGTTGAGTTGGTCAGGTTGACTGCAATTTGGTCATTAGCAACATCTTTCTGATTATGGACTTGGATTAGCGGCGGTAGAACAGTGGGATATGACATATCATTATGACAGACATTCCACAGGAATATCACCGCTAGGATTAATGGCATTGACATTTAATGGATGCTCCGTTTTTTTTTTTAAAAAGACGAACGTTCAGATCTGGTCCGGACCTGCGATGGACATTGTGGATCCCAGGAAGACTAGTTGTGTAGTTGTGGCCTTGGCAGCAACTCATGGGGGATCCTAGCAAACAACTGACAGTCTAGTTGCAGTGCCCGCGGCAGTAAGCTCTGCGCTGGTGTTCAGTGAGATAAACAAAGCTTCGCTAGTTGAACCACTCCTCCATCCGCTGGGCCCCTGGGCGCCCAACAGAGAATCAGACGTATATTTCTGAATGCGTCCTGAAGTGCACATGGACCACGCTGCACTAATGAGCTTGTTAGCCTCAATTACTCCTCCTACTCTGACATTTGGGGAGGAATTCACCGCCCCCCCCCCCCCCCCCCCCGTCTAAAATGAATTAATCTCATTAGAGTCCAGGAGAGTCGTATAGATTATGCTTGCTCAGTGTAGTTTATGAAATGTTGCCGTTTTGGGAGTCTAATTGACTCAGTATGGGTTTTTATGCCAGCTGTCTGACACAGTCTGCTCTCAGGCTAGGCTGGGATTATTAGACACACGCTGCCAGACTATGGACCAGTCTAGTTTCTGCTTGGATCTGATCCCTGCAAAAAAAAAAAGAGCTGCGAGATCGATATATGGAAAGTTGGATTGGTTCGATTTGGGTTGGGAAAAGGAAAGAGGATCTAAACTGTGTCTACAATTGTGATTTAGGCACAAGAGGGCTGTGCCTGTTTTAGATGAGAGCTAGGAGAGCTCATGTCTTGGACATTGATCAGATAAAGGCAGGTGTGGCTGGGAGGATGAGTAAGTCCCTAGTGAGGGTCAGCGAGGCTCTGGGATGTTTGGATGAAAGACTTCCATTATTATTACCATTGAAACGCTCATAAATGTTCTGTGTTGGTAAATTGAACAAACACATTTTGTGGCTTTGAAATTCAAACCACATGGCTTCCAGCGACTAGCCTATGGTCATGTGATGATTATATTTCTGGGAACAACCTTGGAGAGCTTTAAAGTCGGGCCGAAGGGGGGGTGAATTTAAAAAAGAGTAAAGTCGCAACAGCTTGCCGTTAAACGTTCCCGAAGAGCGTCACACACACACACACACACAAAAAGATACAAAATCGGGCCTAGCAGGTTTATGCTAGCAGGATGTCCGTGGACCAGCAACAAGCGGATGCTTCCGGATGGCCCTGCACTTTGACCTGTGGCCGACACTGGAGCTGAAAGACTCACACTGTGAGAGGGTCTTGGGGTTTTTTACGGCCCAGACCAAAGCATGCGCAGCCCCGTGGTTTCGGCAGCGTCTCTCGAGTGACCCAGACCTGATCTCCACCCCATACAGAGAGGGGGCACCCTGATCCCGCCCCTCTTACCCCCCCCCATCCCGACCCCCCCGCCAGCCAACAAGCATTCCATGAAAGAGGGACCTTGGCATTTAACTAAATCAGTCCTCGTGGAAAAAGAGAGAGCAGGGGCTCTCACTCTAAATCACTTATTAGAAAGGAGTTGGAAAAACATACATGAGTTTAACAAATTAAACAAGATTGAAAGAATGCCGGATGTCCATTATGGCCAACTGTAAATTATCACAGAGGTGGGGTGGTGTCCTTACTTTTCGGGCGAGTTTATGCCCTCGTAAGACAACTTTTAACCCCGGACTTAAATTAGTGCTACTTTAGCTGATATGCATAGTTAGCAGTAACCTTTTGCAAAAATGTGGAAAAGGGGAGAACCTGAGCTAGTCGTATTGATACAACCGTGCTGATTAAATCTGTTGCCTGCCTTTAAAATAAACGGGGAAATTGTACCCATCTCACTCCCGTTCAGGTTTACGAGTGCATGTTCCGTGCTTGACCTCTACTGCGTAAATCCATTGCTGCATAGGGGCCTAATCTGTGGGCTGTATCGCGGCCAGACCGCTGGTTTGATCAAGCCATGGAGTCTGGTTAAATGGGACATAATGAGCCATAAATGAAATGACCTGGGTTTAGGGTCTGTCTGTACAATAGCAGAACAAACAGGAGAGCTAGATTATCAGGTTCATACAGAATACGTTCAAGGATCTTAAATGAATTCAACTGACTCGCGTTGCTGAATCAATGCTCGGTTCTGATGAGGGGTGCCAAATTCATAAAACTTGACAAAATCTCAAGTGCCATGTGTTCTTTTAGTACAGTGCTTTGGTCAGCATACACATGACGTACTAGATTAGTTCATAGTTCATTTATTGAAATGGGTCGTACAGTAAAAGCTATATTAGCGTTTGGGAGGTTCACTGGAGTGCGCATGATCAGGGTCTTAGAGAGGCACAGGGAGGACGAACATCCAGTGGAAAAAATGTGTGGAAACAGAACGCCCCCCCCCCCCCAAAACCAAGACTTACCTTGGGTAATATAAGTCCTCAAAAACGTCAGAAACACAAGAAAAGTACCAATATTGCCTGTGACATGAACAAATTTCAGCACAAGTAATGGATCATTTGACTTTTGACAGGTTTTGTTGTGAAATACAATCTAGCAAATCCTCATCACCGGAATCCAGGGGGGGTTAAGAACAAAAAAAACAAAAAACAACACCCCATTTAATTTTAGCTAAGGTGACTGTGGGCTGGGCGAGTGACCCGCAGTGACCCCGGGAATACCAGACGCAGGCTCATGTGTAAATAAAGACGCGGCGTCCCGTTTGGGGAGCGGCGGCCGCCACGGCGAGGCCAGGATTGGTTACAGGGGGGATCAGCTGAGTGCCGCCGTGCCGCTTGAAGAGAAACAGACGTGAGACTGACCGCCGATCAACTGTTCTAGAACCTTTTCCAAAGGGCATTCCATCATCTCAGCCTCAAAAACCACCTCTCTGAAATCTACACATGTATATGGAGATTAGAATGATTAAAGAAAACCCATCTAAACATAGTTATACAAATTACATTACTACAAAAGGCTACAATCATACCGAAGAAATATTTTTGCCTTTTCAAGATGTGATAAGATTGTTTCCAGTTGTCAAGGTGAAATGGCTCTGCAAATCTCAAAAATGTGCATTAATCAATGTGATAACAAATTTACCATTACAGTAATTTTGATTTAAGGGTCATTTCTTCTAAATTCCTGATTAATACAAACCAGACAGTTTTCATGACGTATGACGTGCTCTACCGTACATAAACAGCATACATTTCATGCAATCTTGACATGCTGAAGTATCAAAGCCAGAATCTATCATACCAATCTTGGAGAGACATCATAACAATTGCAGCAAATCAAATTATGAATGTTTCTGTTGCATTTTACTCCAATATTTTTTTTACACAGAGCACAGAAAAACATACCAGCGTTTGCCAGAGAAATGTGTGAGGTCTGAAAGTCGAAGTTTAACGCTGGCATTTCTTTTTTGCTGAGAAGGTGCTATGATGTATCCACAGAAAATTGTGCATGACCCAAGGGTCAGAGGTTCACGGAATTACAGAATGGCTATCAGAGGAAGAGGCCTCAGGGCAGAGATCAACTTTAGAAGTCATGTCTCTGACAGGATGATGTGTGGTCGGGTAGAGATCAATGTAATTCTGTTTGCACCTAGCCATCTTCCATAGAGTACATGACTGCTTATAGCCATCTATATACTGTATAGGGCCGCAGTCAACTGAATCTCCAATGTGTGCATTTTAATTTAGTAAAAATAACCTCCCTGCGCAGTATAACGTTCATCACTAACCCTGTGCTACGGCACGTTAAAGTGTTTCAGCAAGGTGTCTAGTTATGTTGACAGTGCTTGATAGATAATGCACTTGTGCACTTGAAATAAATTGTGCAGTTTGTTGAAGCCCCTTGGTAAGGCGGATCCTCTCACTCGTGAGACCTTTTAGGGGTCAGCCACAAAAATGACCGCGTAAATGAACTGGCTAGACATTTTGAAAATATTCTGTATAAGCTATTAGGGTATTTCTGTGAGATCATAGTCTAAGTATTTAGTCAATATGTCAACTGCACTGCAGATGATGAGACTATTATTGAACAGAAGTAGAATCCTTGAGAGGATTTGTCACAGGCAGTTTAGTGAAAAGGATCTAACATTGAATGTGTATACCTTTTACTGAGTTGAAGTTTCCATAGAACAGCTTTGCATGGGCTGATGTCACCATGGTAAAATGTTTGTTTTTCATATGGAATTTTACTGTTTAAAAAACCCTGAGGCAAAAAATAGCTTCTTTTTTATTATAAACTATCTTCCAAGTTTACACTTTTTTATAGCCCCAGACCAAAATAATGTACCTTCATCCAAAAGCCTCAGTATTTCATTAGGTACACACATAGAAACTTGAGAAGTTTCTCTGTGTCTGCTAGAAAGCAGTGTAATGCCTTATTTATTGGTCAGCACCTTGGAGGAAGGCAAGCATTAATTTATTGAAGGAACAAAGAAGTTCTTTCAACAAAGAAGTTCTTTTGAGTTTTTTCAGACATAAATTGAGGTGGGATTATAGCCATGTTTGTGCCAGATGATACTGTATCCCAGCTCCTTCCAGAATAATGGAGAGGCTGATACAGTATGTTCCAATGCAACATGCTGTGGATATCAGCCCTTCCTTTGAGGACCTCTCAGTGTAGGTGCTTGTGGTCCACATTTCACATGCAACCGCACACAGAAATCCCCCTTTCCCTCTGGAACAGGAATGCGCACGTACTGTTAGGCAAGACAGACGAACCCCCCCCCCCCCCCCCTCCGAAGTTCTCACTCTTTCACGGTGCACTTCCAAGTCAGTCAGCGCACATTAGCGTTACTGCCGGGTACACAGTAGCTTACCTCAGCCTCTGTAACTGGTGCCAGGAGGAGGAGAAGAAGGAGGAGGAGGAGGAGGAGGGTGCTTGGCTAATGGGTACGGAGGTGGACGGAACAAGCCCCAAGCACTGCATATTATACCTGCAGAGTCCTGCTGCGAAGCAGGGGGAAAAGACCTGCCATTAGCCTCAACCCACCGGGGAGACACTCAGACACATCCACTGCACACACACTAAACTAAACAAAACTGTCTAGATGACGGCCCCTTGTAAACACTGAAGGCATTTCCCAAAACGTCAAGTAGCTAGTAGTAGTAGTAGTAGTCCTTCAAGGCCCCTCTGAGCTTTGACTGTTTAACATTTCGGCCTTCGTTGCTAAAGATGTGTTAGGATCCAAGCCAAATTTTGCAACATTCCAGCACTGTGTTTCGTGAGTTTAAAAACATTTCTTTGCACGTTTTCCATACTTTGGTCAGCTTCTGAGGAGGGGTCACCATTCCTCATATTTTACAGCAAGACACCTGACATGAACACCTGATTAAAGTCGGCAATTAATTGTGAACACCATGGGCACATTCCAGGCCGCTTACAAACCAGCCGCCTGTTTGATCTCATAAAGCTGGCATGCATGTCTAACATGTCATTAAACTACTATCATATGATGTCTCAATGATTTTCTGTGAAACACCAAGGTGGGTTATAGCGGCGGGGTCAGGAAGAGGTCGAGAAGCACCATGAGGCAGGTTGAGGAGCAGGCCTCGCTGTGCTACACAGCAGCTGCAGTGACGCACTTCTCTGCAACTGGGACAAGTCATGGGGCTAAATCCAATCTTATGATACCAATCAAACTCCTAGCCCCCAAAAACATCTATGTTTAGATTACGGTGAGAAAAAATCCCCCCCAAGTTATTTCAACGGAACACTTTCCGTAGCTGATTTTACAGTATAATCCCTCTCAGATTACATAACTGTTTACATGACGCTTGAATACGTTATCCTAATCCATTCCATGTTTGTGACTGTGCCTGAATTCTAGAACTGCTCCAACACCCACAAACGACAGGTGACAAACTCACTCAGCCTCAAGACGACACAGCTATATTTCTTTCGCCTTATATTCCATATAGGAATGATGTTTGTGGGGCAAAACACGCCTCTCTTGCCAATGGAGAAGGATATAGAGTACCACAGTTCATAAACAACATATTTAAGTACAGCAGGCCTACATGTGAACATAGTTTCAACAAGAAACCCAATACCTTTAACAGAAACCCAATAGCTGCTAACAATGCCAAGAGTTGTGACGCCCTTTGCAACACAAACTACAGACAAAAACGACAACAACACCTGAGCCTGAATGAGGTGGACGTAATTAGCGCCTACAAACACCGCTGCTAGCTTGTGTGCTAACCATACCCACCACACACTGTAACGTGCCCTTCCCTCTCTCTCTTTCACAGTCACACGAGAAACAAACGAGGGGCCTCACGGAGAGGGATGTGCTACATTTGCATCGGTAATTCACCCCGGCCATGTGCGTCCGAAGCCTGTAGATACTCTCGGGGCCCGAGAGCGAAGGGTAAAATGAGCTCCACATGGAGCTTGCGCTCCTAGACCCCCCTATTAGGCCGGCCGCCGGGCCCGGCGAGCCCAAACACTCCTACGGTTCCTCTCCCTTGTTCTCCCTCGCTCCCCACATCTGGGTTTGCGGACCCTTATTTGTTTGATACCTCTCTCTCTCTCTTCGCCCTCCAACCTCCCAGTTCAGCCGAAGCACTAATAGGCCCATCAAAGACTGCCGAGGCCTCTGAGACTCATTAGTGCATGTGGGCTTAACTGAGGGGGAAATTTCATTGGTCAGCGGCTCTGAACTCACGCCACCAGTCGCCTGGTTCTGCTCCGCCACTGGCGTGGGAGGTCGCTGTGGTTGGGTTGGGTTTTTGGGGTGTGTGTGAGTGTGTTGGGATTGGGGGGGGGGGATCATTAAGATATTAGTTTGGAAAATGCAAGGTTTTCCTGCCCGGAGGTACTAGAGGAGGCTGTATGCACAAGCCTTCATGAAGTGATCCTTAGAACTCATCTTTAGCCCTCGGTTGATTCCTCAAGCTCCTGTGTGGTGTGCGTTTTGGGTCAAAGGGTATGAAGAGTTCTCCAGACACTCCGTCTCTCTGCGCAGTGCATCAGAGCACCAACGGGCACTAATCCTTCATCTCGTCATCATATCACAATCCCCCATTCATTCACCCATACTGTAAACATGGTCAACAGCCAAGAGTACACCCAGTAACACCTAGGCAAACACAAGCCAAGTATAAATAGCAGGAATCAACACTTTAGCGGGATGGATTGATGGCTCGAGCCTGTAGCTTTAGCTATCTGTCATGTTCATTGCTAAGGGCTACTTCTCTCGCAGAGAGAGTAGGGGTTGGAAAAACGCGGCCCCCAAGGTGCTCAAGCCCCCTGGCCCTCCAGATGCACGCAGAGAGACTATAATGGATGTGCACTTTGTGTGTCTGTCTGTGTGTGTGTGTGTGTGTGTGTGTGTGTGTGTAGTGGGGGATGGCGCTGTGACATGGGCCCCCCCGTTTGAACCTGAGGTTGGAGTGTAAATCTCACGCTCTGGGGCAGCCTTGGCATTCTGTTCCCAGATGGGGACCTCCCCTGCTGAGCTGTCCTCCACATGGGGGCCTGACCAGGCATCCCAGAGCCAGACCCATCTGTCACGGTGGGGTGTGTGTGTGTGTGTGTGGGGGGGGGGGCAGACCTCTGCTGGCGGTTGAGAGAGGACACCCAGGAGAGAACACCTGCCCTGGGGATCTCACCTCAGGGTTGACCCCCCCCCCACCCCTTCGCTCCCTCCACAACACTCACTCGCCAACTTTGCTCCTTCTGTTCGAGGGTCTCTGGGGAGGGGGGAAAAGCTCCGCGGTGGAGGTCGGAGGTCGGGCCGGGGAGTCATACCGCTCGACGCGTCCAGTGTCACGTCGTTAAGCCGCGGTTCACACTGCGCCTCTGTGGCGAATCCATACAGCCTTGTGTTGCAAGCAGGTCCTGGGCTGGGGTATACCAGGGTTAGGGTATACCAGGGTGGGTGTATACCAGGGTTAGGTTATACCAGGGTTAGGGTATACCAGGGTGGGGGTATACCAGGGTTAGGGTATACCAGGGTGGGGGTATACCAGGGTTAGGGTATACCAGGGTTAGGGTATACCAGGGTTCTGGTATACCAGGCCACACATGCGGTAGACTCAAGACTATGACTGAGAAAACCAAAGTACAGTACGTGCTATAAGCCTATAGTAACGAACGGGTTGAATGGTTAAGAGTCAATTCTTTTTAAAATGATTCCAACGATTTGGATTTGACATGGGGTTAAATCCTGGGGCGGGTTGATTCTTAAGCATTTTGTCATAATGCTGCACACATTTTCATAATGTGTGAAACATGAAACCACAAAATAAACATTCCCTAAGTAGGAAAAAGCTCTAGCCAGAGATGAATGACTGGTACAGAGAAGTATACTGCCTCTTTCCCTTCTGAAAGGATTTATTCTGAAAAACAGTACCCTTCCAATTGTTGGTTCATCTGTTTTATGTACGATGGCCAACAAAAACATTGGTGGGGTGATTGGACCCAAATGTGAAGCTTCAGGCTCCCTCATCCATCTAAGAGCCCCATGCGACCCACAAGTGTGCACACATGCACACAACACACACAAATACGCACACACAAAAACACCACACCACACACACAGCTCTCCCTTTCGGTCTTGGTTGAGGGTCTCTTAGACGGACCATGTGTGTGATTGTTAAGGTCCAGACCCAGGGTTTCTTGCCAAAGGCCTCTTCACTAATGTCACAGTCATTCTGGGTATACAGCACTGTACGCAAAGAGCCAATTGCCCCTCTCAGCACTGGTCAGTGTCCCTTTATGACGTGCCTCAAACTGGAGCCCAAACTGACCGTAGATCATGCTTGGCAGAAACTATTACCATGCATCAGGGTTCATTCAGCCAGTTGTATCAAACTACCTTCTCCCCATACTACCAAAAAAGGCATTAACAGTAAATTGAAACAGGTTAATCCAGAGAGACTGTGAACTCTTGTCTCCTGCCCGTTTCGGGCCCACATCACGTCTGTGTTCGTTTTTCCTCCGGTACCGGGCATTGCCACGGACTCCTGGCACACGTCTCTGCACACGCCAGCAGAACATCTGAAAAGCATTGAGAGGATGTCCCACATGGTCTTGATAAAGGCTTTGACGTGATGCACGGCCAGTGACGAAAACTCTGCTGTCCCATCGCATAGAGCTCTTCATGTAACCGACCGTGGGTAGTAGAATTTAGGGGCGACGCTGGGGACGTGTCCCCATCAATATTCAGAGACTACTGAATTGTCCCCAGCAATAATTTGGTACACAGACGCTTAACAGATCTCCTTCTCTACTAGTCCCGCCTCACTAGCCCAATAGCGCTAATAGGATTGGTTTGTCTTTTCTTGCTAATGCGTGAGAGGCTGGCTGTAGTATCTGGTTGAATTGGGTTGCGTGGCTATAAAGTTCACAGCCTCCGTCAAAATTACAGTTCTGGGCATAATATGGGAAAATCGCGTCCCGTATTGATTCAGTAGCCTATTGAAAGTGCATTTTATTTTTCAATACGGGACAATCCCATATTAACAGCAACGACTTGCCAACCATTGCAAACGCGGCTTTGCAAGATTTGAGCCATGACGAAGCTCACTCACCAACTGAAATGCATAAAGTTAGTAGGCCTAGGCGAGCCTAAACAAACCAGACAGGTACGTTTTTAAACCCTATCTGTTGTTATCAATTTGTATGCAGCAAGTACACATGTGGGCCAAATGCATGACCATCAGTTCAGTTCAGTAGGTTAAACAACAAGCCATCAGGATAATCAGATCTGACTGTAGCTCAAATGTAGCCTATGCTTTTATATTTTATATAGTGCAAAAAAAATAAAAAATCGGCTCACGTGCCACACGCGCTTGCATGTCACCACCAAGCTCAAATCAAAAGTACACCGAAATTCTAAAATTATAAATTCACAGGGTCTCATGCAGTCTCATGTCACTAAAATGATTTTGGGTGTCTTGCTAAGGCCAATTCATAAACTAATAACAAGTAAAGGTGATTATTGAACTATAAAAAAGTTATCTCATTGAGCTTTAAAGTAGCACTGAAACGGACGTTTGAGATCATCTTAACTTCCGTAGTTTGACGTATTTCCGACGCAAACAAGCTATGAGGGTGGGACATATGTTTAGAGGAATTTGATTGGAACATTGACAAGTGGACGGGTTTTAAGAACTTTAGACAGATTCGATAGAAGGATAGCCTTGATTGACGGGTGGATGTCATGAGACGTAATTGCACGTGACCTACCGTTTTCCAGGAAGTAAGAAATTATATACTTTGATATAAGATTACAACAAAAGTAGAATTTTGTAATTTTTTTGGCATACATCGTTGAATAGGTGAACACTTTGGCCAATTATGTGAACCAAAATGGGACAGAATGCTTTTTTCATTTCAGTGCGACTTTAATTCAAGGTACCTCATGGTTTGTGAAAAAAGAACGACCACTATGGATCATGTTTGTAGTTGGGCTGAGTCAGAGAAGTGGTGGGTGACCGTACATTGCACTTCTATTATGCAGAGTATAAATCAGTTATATAGGATAACTTTATTGTTTTGATAAAAACATCATGGATTGTTTATAGTACACATAGTGCACATCAACTCTTCTGTGATGGGCGAGTAAATAACACATTACACTTATACTTCATACTAAAAACATGGTAAACATATCCTTCTCCAGCCGGTTGGAACCATGTTGCTTTTATTTGAGGAGAGAGGGGGGGGAGAAGACGTCCTAGAAGTTAGAAAACCTTTTGGGAACGCTTCCAGACTGCAAACGAAGCGCAAAGCATGGCCGAATATCACCATATTTATATACCGCATCAATGAGGGCAAAAGAGCTTAGTCTAACTTAAAGATTTCAGGCAGGGATGTTGACTCTCTGCCCATATGCTGAGAGCCTGGAGTTAAAGGGCCTAGTGGTGATTTATGAATGAGCAGACATCATTTGTTTCCCTCGCTGCAGTAGTGCTGAAAGACAATAAACAGATTACAGGGTCTGCTGTAAATCCAAACCCTGTCATATATCTGCTTCTAATGTGTTGGCCTGTTGTTTTACACGAAATCCACTGCAGATGCGTATGCTTTCCAACCATTAAAGTTATTCCGAAATGTAAAACAAAAACAAAGTTTTAATTGTAAGGGGAAACATAATTTCACAATGTAGACATCAAAAATAACAGCCATGGTTTTCCACATGCAATTCAATCATTACACATGAGCTGAACTGTACCTCCGTGAAATGAGTTGTAAATCTGAATGTTTTTTTTTCTAAAAAGCTTATTTGGAGTGTTTAACTTTATATTCTCAGCAGCCATTTTCATTCTAAAGGATTTCATTTTCTACATGGTTTTCTCCCAAAGAAAATTCTCTCTGGTCACTGTTGTTTGAAAACAAAATACATTGAACATCCAGTGTAACAGTGTTTATTTTATGATGGGCAGCAATGTTCCAGTCAGGCCTATTTATTTTCTAAATTGTGACATTAGAAATTTACCAAGGTTCTCCACTGACCTATTCACAAAACCTGGCCAGCTGCTAAAAAGCCTGCAAGACAAACAGAGTGTGACGCTGTTGAAGGCGACTCAAATGAACTCAAATGTTTTGGAGATTATTTCAAAATTCACTTATGGTTGACTATTATAAACATATCATGCTAGGATGCAATACAACACTGTGTTGCATACCCAGGGTTAACCGTTTTCTTGTTTGCCTCTAGGCACAACTTGGTTCATGTTCACACAATTACGTAAAATCAGACGTAACGTTCTCCAAATGGTAAAACATGTCGAGACGTCCTAGCGTGTTTATTTTGGAGGCTTGTGAGGGGATGCGCAGTATGGACCTCAAAAGACAAATTAAGGAACCCAATCAAATCTCGCACGCATCTACGATATGTAATTTCCTTGTAGCACAAGTCACCTTTTGGACAGAGCCCATGGTAAATTGCCTTTGTGTGTCTCGTTCTGTATGTTCAAACATCTGTCTGCTGTTAGTGTCTCTGTTTAACATTGACAAATGAGTCACCCACTGACTGTTGGGTCCAAAAATAGAATGTATGTTTCTTTAGGGTGAGAGCTTAACTGTTTTAGACATTAAAGAGGTAAGACAGCTCTGCCTGCGCAGATATGTACACCAGTTGCTGCGTTCTCTCTGTAATCAGATTCAGCGTAGGATAAAATCTTTTAACACAGGTTTTTGAAAATGCTCCAGGACCAAATCATTATGGAACACCTTGTCACGCCGATTACAATCCCACCACCCACCCACCCACCCACACACACGTACACACACACGTACACACACACGTACACACACACACACACACACGTACACACACACGTACACACACACGTACACACACACGTACACACACACACACGTACACACGTAGAGCACTTGAGTGTTGCTCTGCCAAGTAAATGCAAACTAAAGATTTTACAGCCTATGACTCAGCTCTCGAACCTTGAGACGTTGCAGACCGGTGACAGGGATAACAGACCACAAAGCAGGACTTGGGTCTGGAAGCCAATGCATATTGCAGTATCGAACGATGGGGGGATGAGAACCAAATCCAAGCCAGGTTAGAGTACAGCTGTCTTGAATTTGCCACAGCGAACGTACCGCTTTCCAAGTGCACATCAAGACCTGCATGTCCCCCCCCCACCCCACCCCTGCCCCCCAACCCCCCCCCCCCCCCCGGGCCTACTCTCTCTGTCCAAAACATGATCTGCTGACTGACGGACAGTCAGTCAGTGATGGTGGATCTCGCGGAGCTCACAGAGGCGCTCCTCCGGCCTCCGGTCCCCTGGCTGTTGAGCTATGTGCTGAGGCTCGCCGATGCTTGTTTGACCAGAATCACATGACACGGGAGATCTCGTCCGTTGCCCCGTGCTCCCGAGGCCAAGGACTCGCTGAAATCACAAATAACAGGATAGCGGGGCGAGCAGAGCTAGTCTAAAAACCCCAGCCAGCAAGCTCACAAGTGACTCAGAACTGAGTCAATAAATAGCACACCGATCAGTGTCTACGCACGGAGTGCACGCATACACAGACACGCAGACACACACAAACGTCTGCGTGGCTTGCGAAGGTCTGTTTATTATACTTAATGAAGGGTATCTGATAAAGGGCATAGGCCTCTCCCCGAATGCTTTTCTAAAGATAGCGTTTTTTTGGATTAGCACCAGACCAAGCGGAGCCATGTCGAATCACTTGTGTTTCTTTATTGGTCTTGGAAGGCACAGCTGAAACATTTGGGCGTTCAAGATCACAGTTACGGACAGTAGACGGAATAGTGAGGGCGGCTGGGCAATATTTGAGACATGGCTGACAGTCATCCCAGCTTGCTGGACTTTGGATATCTGGGATTGTTACTTTCAATGGGGTTTTGCCAGCAATCTTGGAGCCCACTTAAAAGAGTCTCTCGCCTCAAACGGCCAACGCTATGCAACGCTGAAGGCTGAAAACAAGCACATTAAAAAGGCTCATTTGAAGGGGATAATTCATAGGCCATGCAGTGTGATACTGTAACTGGTCAATTTACAAACTGAACAGCCAATTTAAGATTCCAGATTTTTCAATCACAGGGAGGTCAAATGTATGGACAGAATCTGTCAGTTATAGCCAGGCCACAGGGTGAGAGGATCCATTTGGCCGACGGCCGCTGGGACAGTAGAAGAGATTTGCGGTCACCCATGGATTTCACACTGTACAGAACAGCACAAGACAGGCCAAGTCTTTGAAGGCATCCTTTCTTTCCGACCCAAAACATGATGCATCATCTCCAATGCAGAGACCAAATGTGAGGAAAGAGTCCATCAACATTCAAGCTCTCAAGCCAAGCCAAGCAACGTGAAACTCAAGAGGAGTGTTTCGTCCTGAGAGCTCACTTAGACGCTGTTCAGGGCTTCTTGGCCTATAAACCATTCTGGAAAGAGAGTCAATCACACAGTGTGGCGTCCTCCGACACGTGCCTCACGGCCGGGAGATTAGTGTTAGACAATTCAAGGAGGGTGCGAGGTAGAAGAAGAGGTGTAAGGCGATGTCTACCGCTGTGCCGAACATACCTCAAGCTAAAATGCTGGTGGTGATACAACAGGAGCCCTGGAGGCCTGGGATTCTCACGAGCCCTCTTTCAAGCCCACAGCTTTGCCTTTTCTTCCCCTCTTCCTTCCGACGTTCCTATTAGGCAGGGAATGGATGCACTCTGTTTTTTTTAATCTCCAAGTCTGGATTGCATTAGAAACTGATTCAAACCATTGTTTCACATCAGGCCTTCTTTCCAACGCTGGGTTGAAGGAAACACTCAGGGTGGCCATGTGGAAAATGGGTTTGGGGAAGAATGTTGGACGGAACCAAACTTCCCCCTTCGATCATGGTTCCAAGACACATTTTTAAAAGAGTGGGACTTCCAGTTTTTTAACAACCATGGTCCTACTTTGGAGAAACAACAATGGATCCTCATGGTGTTTGTTCTCCATGTGGTAACAATACGGCTAAAATAAAGACTATAGGAGAAAGCCTTTTCCTGTCTAATTTCACATTTCCCTAATCACATAGAAGCCTGTTATAGATTGTATTTATTTATTCACCATAGTAAGAAAGTAATCCGTTTCAAGACGAACACACAAACCGTAAACCATCCAGAAACTGAGTCACAATCCCTCAATGTTGGGAAAGCTTTTTAATTTAGACTCGAGACAAATATACAGGACAAAATTATCAGGATTAACTGTACCTTTGTTAATTACATATTTACATGACAGAAAAAAAAACAATTTAATTACCTTGAAATCGTATCTGCTGTACAATAAAGTGCCGTTTCAAAAAGTATCTTTCTGTCAGTCAGAGGTCAGTTTTAAATCTTGCTGTGGTTATTCACTGTGGCAGCCGTCAATAACATTTCAAATGGTTCTTGTTATAGGAGTAAGCGCTTGCGGTTCCCTCATGTATATCGTACCGTACTTGCCCACTTGAGAGCTGTAACCAACTGCAATAATAATGTGTTTCATTTCGGAGAACACAAGTGTGTTTACGACTTACATTCATGCATTAATTGTGGACTCAAACATCTGCTGCATTGTGTAACGGCAGGGCAGGCTTCTCCAAAAGTGGTTCTATTGCGAAATGACAGTTAGGAGATGTGCCACAATGCAGGTCACTTCTGTGTATGCACAAAGACATTTTGAATTTTTGTGTGATTTTTACTTGAATGAATATATTATAATATGTCCTTCAACAGTAGATAAACTATGTGCCAAATAACAATATTTCACAGCCGTCTTGTGTTACACAATAAAGTTATCCCACACCTGGTCGAATACCTTACGCTTGGGTGTGCAGTTTACACCTGGATCTCATCTTCCAGGAGGCTAGCAGTGAGGGAGTCCCGCCTGACGCTGCCCAGCCCCGTCTCTGACACCACGGGCGAGGCGTTGGGGGTCCTGATGGTGAGCATGGACAGCGTTGGGGAGAAGCTGGGGGTTATGGGAGACGTGGCGAGACCCGTGTTCCTGGCCAGGGGTGAGTAGGCATATTTAGGGTAGGAGGGCCTCCTGCTGACGACCGGCGTGTACTGGGGCCTCCGAGGAGGCACGGCCCTGACGCCGGGCTGGGCAGTCTCGGTCAGGAGCGGCGGCGGTGGGTGGTGGTGGTGGTGCGAGAGGCAGTGCGCTTCGGCTGCCGCCAGGCCCTCGCGGCCCCCCTGGAGGAGCTCCTCGTCGTCGGGCGGCAGGCTGAGGTCGCCGAGGACGGAGGCCAGCGTGTGGAAGCGCGGCTCCCAGTCCAGGAGGTAGTCCCAGCTGTAGCTGCCGCCCAGCTGCTCCTCGCGACACGCCAGGGAGGCCAGCGACCCCTCCGCCGCCGCCACCGCCTGGCCGTCCGAGAGAGGGACGTAGCCCCCTGTTCTCACGCCCTCCTCCGTGTCCCTCGCCCGCGCCGCCCAAGGAAGCATCCCCTCGCCGCCGCCCTCCTCCTTGAAGTTGTAGAGGCTCTCGGAGCTCGCCGCGCCCGCGGCGGCCATGGCGGCCGGGACCGAAGCTCCCGGTAGTACCACGTGTACGGAGTGACGGGACAGCCGGTCAGAGCCGCTGGGCAGCTCCGAGCCGGGGACCCCGAGCAAGCCCTCGCTCTGGACGGAGTCGGCCCTCTCGTGGCGCGGGTCCTCGTCGGCCATCTTGACCTCCAGGTCCTCGGCCGTCTCTCCCTCCGCAGAGCCGCGGCTGCACGATTTGGAGCTCCTGTACGGGTCGGACGCCGCCCTCTTCACCCGCGCGTCGTCGGCCGGCCTTTTCGGAACACGCTCGCCGCCGGCAACTTCGCATGGACGGCGGCCGCCGGACGTGTAGAGCGTCCCGGCGCCTCCGTTCAGGTTGGCGGCGATGGCCGCCGCCTTGCCAATGGCGGCCCGTTTGGTCTTGGACCTGAGGACGAGCGCGGCTAAACTGACGAGGACGAGGAGGAAAACCGCCAAAGACACCGTCAGACTGACCGTCTGAACGCTGAGCGGCACGCCTGTCTGAGCCTCGGCCGAGCTGGAGATGTTGATGGACACCAGCGAGGTGCCGGTCCTGGAGTCCGGCCTGGGGCTGCCCGCCAACACCCTCACCTCCACCATCTCGTCCCCGGCGAGGCCGCCTCGCCTGCGGTAGACGGGGCCGGCGACCAAAATGGCGCCCGTCGTCTTGTTGACGGCGAAAAATGGCGAGGGCTCGACCAGCGAGTACTCCACCAGGCCGTCCGACCCGCCGTCGTGGTCCATGGCCATCACACGGCCGACCGTCTGCCCCGCCCTGGCGTTCTCCGGCAGGAGGAAGCGGTAGTGCCTCTGGGTGAAGACGGGGCTGAACTCGTCCGCGCCCGTCACGGCCACCTGCACACGCACCGTGGCCGCCTTGTCCCCCTTGTCCCGCGCCTCCACCACGAAGCAGTACTCGCTCTGCCGCTCGTAGTCGAAGGCCTGACCGGTCTGGATGTCGCCGGTGAGCGGGTCGACGGCGAATGGCTCCTTCCTATCCGGGCCGCCGCTGCCGTAGTCCGCGAAGCAGGACGAGAGGATGGAGTAGGCGAGCCGGCCGTAGGGCCCGGCGTCGGCGTCCGCCGCGCGGACGGAGCAGGCCGGGGAGAACGCCGGGAGGTTCTCCGGCACGGAGCAGTTGACCGCGGGGAACAGGAAGTAAGGAGAGTTGTCGTTCTCGTCCAGCACCGCGACGAAGACCACCGCGAAGGCCACCCGCCGCTCGCCCGGTCCGCCTCCGTCGGACGCCTGGACGGTCAGGGCGTGCTTGGAGTCTTCTTCGTAGTCGAGCGAGCGGTTGACCTCCAGGACACCGCTGCGAGGGTCGAGTCGGAAGTGACCTTTGGCGTTCCCCGAGATGATGTCGTAACGGACCGCCCCGTTGGCTCCCTGGTCGCGGTCCTGGGCGGCCAACTGCGCCAGTCTTGTCCCGGCCGGGCTGCCCTCGCTCACCTGGGCGTGGTACTCCGCGTTGGCGAACACCGGGGCGTTGTCGTTGACGTCGCCCACGGTCACCGTGACGACGGCGGAGCTGTTCAGCGGCGGCGTGCCGCGGTCAGACACGGTCACCGTCATCGCGTAGCTCTCTGTCGTCTCGCGGTCCAGCTGGTCGCACAGCACCAGCCTCCCGACGGTTCTCTGAGGGTTCTCCGTCCGGATCGGGCCGACCTCCATGCAGAACGTCTTCTCGTCGTTCCCCCCCGCGATAACATAGTCCAGGTGGGTGTTTTCGGCCGCAAAGTCCCCGTCCTCTGCCGAGAGGGTCAGGAGGGTGGCGCCCACGGGGGTGTCCTCGGGTGCGGCAACCGAGTAGCTGTCCTGTGTGAAGAGGGGGGCATGGTCGTTGGCGTCGAGGACCAGGATGTCCACGGAGGCGAGGGTGGAGCGTACCGGGTCTCCCGCGTCTCTGGCCTCCACCAGGAGCTGCATGGCGTTGCCGTTGATGACATGCCTCACCGGCTTGTTGACAAACACCGAGCCTGCAAGAGAGATGTACTCTCAGTTAGCCACGGTATTTGAAAATACATTTTTCTCAACATCTTGACATCTTGAAACCGTTCCTACACTAAATTGCTTTCTTTTACTGGCTGTAACAAGATCTGAAAGTCTTGAATAGCATCATGCACATATAATTATTTGGAGTCATCATACTGCTTAAACATGCACTTATCTACACAAATGTGTCCACTTATCTCTATTTTACCTTTGTCTAACGCAACTGCTCAAGCAGCGTGTCTCTTCCTGTCCCACTGCTGCTACAGCTTCTACGGAGGGGAGCCTCTGACTTGCTGACTGTCGGCAACTTCTTTGACACTTCTTACAAAACGATGAGCCTTCAAAATTGTAGGATTCCAGCGGAAAGTAATATCCCCCCGCTAACCGACGGCCTGAGCTATGCAAGATGGTTTTGATAGATTGAGTTACGCAAGATGGTTTTGATGGGCCGAGTTATGCCGACGGGTTTTGAAAATGCACTCAACACGGAGCAACTGTGTTTGGCATGGTGATCAGGGTCCTCTTGAGAATGTGAATTACAAAGTGTGCTCGCTCATGTGATGACAATGAAATGAGGCTTAAATCATACATGTACAGTACTGTGTGACCCCCCTGTCCTTTCACCACACTAAATTGAATAATGCTACATTTTTACTCATGGGTTATCGCCTATAAATGTTGGGATCTCACCAGTCTCTGGTTATAATGCAACTCTAGAAATACATTCTCCACAAGACTGAGAGATGACGGTGAACGCGCCAGTGTAACATTTTTAGTTCAAGTTTAAATGAAGACAATGTGGCGGGAGCCCCGTTCGAATGCTGACGCACATCCAAATTTCACTTCCCATTAGAAAGTCTCGCTTCAAAAGCAGGGCAAACATTATTACTCGGATATTCAGCTCTGGCCCGCGCCGTGAGCGGAGACTGCAAATAACTCTTTGAGAAACAACATGGGACCCCTCGAGTCGGGTTTGATTAATCTTCACTCGCGGGGTTTGGAGAGCGAGCCCTTAACCCGGCCCTTCAAACGGGAGATAAGGGGAGAGAGGGAGACGCGGGTCCTCGGAGAACCTCTCTTTTCACTACCTCTCGTCATCTCACCTCTCCCCCTCTCGCCCCCTTCGTTCACACGTCCAAGTCTGTAAAAAGATAAATGATGGCGAAGCAGAGGGCTACTGGCAGGACGAGCGCGCTCCACTGGATAACCCCGCTGGGCCGTGCCTACGCTGCAGACTTTCTGTTGGCGCCCGGACCCCCCTCTCTTGGCACGGGCCGTGAAATATGCTCGGCCGTGCCAGAAAAATACAATATTTGAAATGAGGGAATATAAAAGACGAATATGAAAATCAGACTGCCAGACTGTCTTAAGTCTTAAGAGGTGAACTTTGGAAAGCATGCACAGATAACTCTATTCCCTGCCCTGCGTTCTGACAGGTTGATTCATTTGAATTAAGTGGAGCTCATTTCGTATCATAGCAGGGGGATTAGGGGCTATTGTTTGCACTTTTGGCCTGGATTCTAAATGACTTGTTCTAGAATGTACAATGTCGAGAGGGCTGGTCACAGTTCATTAAATAAGTTTTATTGCCTCGAAGTGAGACTCGACTACTTCACATTTCAAGATACCGCACCGAAAGGTCCTTTCGTTGCAACTACTCAAGCAACAAACGGGCCAAGTGAAAGACGCAACCCCCAAATTGATTAAGGTCCGACTGCTGGCTTGAGAGGACGTTTGGATTTAACTTTTGTGCTTATCGCGCATTTTCTGTCTGCAAGAGATTTGTGCTAAATCACTATTATGATTTAAGCTGTGAAGGGAGATAAGACGACAACATATCTAACTGTGGAGTTTCTCTGACCGTTGTCTGGGTGGATGTAGAATCCCTGTAGGGGAGACGAGAGGAGTCTGTAGGTGACCTTTCCGTTGAGTCCAGAGTCTTTGTCTGTGGCTGACATGGTCAGGACCAGCGTGTTGGCTGAGGCGAGTTCAGACAGCTCCACCTGTAGGTGAAACCAGCCGACCAATAATATTAGGAATCCGTATGATAAAAAAAAAAGGCTTGTGCAGTGAAATCAGCGTCCATAAGCGCCCTACCTGGTACGAGTCCTGGGAGAAGACGGGGCCGTTGTCGTTGACGTCCAGCACTTGAACTCTGACCTCTCCCGTGGTCTGGTGGAGAGAGTCGGACGCATAGACCCTCAGCCTGTGCTCCGTCTGCTCCTCGTAGTCCAGGGGGCGGGTCAGGGTCACGACCCCCGTGTAGGGGTCGATGGCGAAGCCGCCCGCAGTGGTACGGTTGTCGGCGAAGCTGTAGGTGACAGCGGAGTCGAGGTCCGCGTCGCTGGCGCTCACCTGCGTCACCACGTAGCCTGCCGGGAGATCTGGAGATGAGAGACACATGAGCGAACAGGAACATGTGCTATCCATCAAATGCAAGTGGCCGTCGCGTCGACATACAATTTCAATTTCAGTCCATTTCAACACTGATGAGATCCTTACACCGATTCTAAGGTTATGGGATTACTTTCAAATACGATTAAGATCGTATTTGCCCATTCTGGGAAATAACAGGCCAAAACATGAATTGCATGTCTGAGCAGTTGGTTGAGAGACACTCCTTGGAAAACATCTACAAAATCTCGACTCCAACAAAGGAAGTGTGGACAGGCAGCTTCCCTGGCCGTACAGTAGCCTATATTAGTCTCTGGACTGAGAGCTGCCTTACTCTCAGCGGTGACCACAGGCTCCGTGAGAGGGATGGAGGGGCTGTTGTCGTTGACGTCCACCACCTGGACCCTGACGGTGGTGGTGCTGGTGAGGGGAGGGCTCCCCCTGTCTGTCACTTGCAGCACCAGCCTACCGCAACACAGGGAGTAACACAACACCTAACTCACAGGAAGAATGATGGGATGTTTATATAAACTGGTTATGCTTCATGTACAGTAGAATACTTCATCACATCAAACGGAGGAAATTAAAAAGCAATTGATAGGGGAAAATATCAGTCAACAGACTGTCCTCTTAGGCACCAACTCTATACAAACTGTTGGCCTGCAGACAATACCGCCAAAGATAAATGTGAGCAGGCTGTTGCTTGTACTTGTAGGATGACGTCATCTCCCGATCCAACACAGCGTTGGTGGCAAGAATCCCGCGCACAGAGTCGATGATGAAGGCGTCGTTGCTGTTACCAGACAGGATGGAGTATTCCAACTGGCTGTTCGCGCCGCTGTCGGCGTCCGACGCAAACACCTGGAGCACAATAGGGGGACTGATTAGAAAGTAGAAATGGTGCTCGGAGAGCACAGACCTCCGCCCGTGAATGCATTTCGTGGCTCTGTGTGCGTGACTCGCGTGCACGTGCGTGCGCGCACATGTTGGGTATTGCTGCATTCGTTAGGTCAAGAGCTTTATGCCAGTCCAACCCCGTATCTCTGTCACCTTCCCACGTCTAGAAAGAGCCATTTCAATGCCCCCATTAACATGACCCCTTACTCATTCCTTGCATATGCAACGCTCATCTGGTGTGACTGCAGCCCACAGAGACAGAACCAGAACACCCCCCCCTCACCTGCATGATGTAGGTGCTGCGGACCTGTCCCTCCCAGACCGCCGTTCTGTAGTAGCCCTGCTCGAACGCCGGCGCGTTGTCATTGGCGTCCTGCAGGGCGACGGTGACGCGGCAGTGGGCCGTCATCCGCCCGCTGTCCGCCAGCACCACCAGCTGCGCCTCCCGCCTCTCCTCATGATCCAGACACTCCTGGCGCCTCACCGAGACGTCACCTGGTCAGGAGAGAGAAGGGAGGCTCTTTAGTCAGTAGAGGTGCTTCAAAAATATATTATTTTTCATTTAATTTATTCATTTAACGGGGAAACTACAGTTTAACAAGCGCAAATTTGCAATAGCTGCGACCACGAACGTGCATGCGACCACACATACATTAACGACCTCACAAACAATGTTTTACACCAGGCACCTCATTATGATCAACTTCTAGATGCGCATTATACATGGATTTTGATGTTTTATTTTTTTTCTCAAAAACAAAATAGTACATCACGGTCAGAGAGATGAGGTATTCCAGTAAGAGATCACGTGCGTGTGTGAATTGGTGTGGCAGTGATCTAGCAGACAGCCGTCCGGGTGAAGGCCTAGCTATACTGTCCCCGAGTCCACGAGGGTCCGCGTGGCGCAAATTTCGTCATGAGAGGGTGCATCCCGTTTTTTTTTTGTGTCACCGCGTTCCCTCTACGCCACGAGAGCGAACGCGAACGTGTCTGTTTGAGAGTATACGCAAGGCTTGAGTGGGATGTTTGGGAAGCTGCCGAATCCCATCTATCCCGTTATCTTTAGCTCGTAGCCTACGGTATAATACACAACAATATGTTATGTCGCCCCTCCCCCTTCTGTGGACAACAGCAGCATTGCACTTTTACATTTTTGTGGACTGACCGACCACAAGACCAACCAACCGACCCACTGACCGACGGATTGACCGACAGACCAACCAACCGACCAACTGAGCTATAGAGCTGTTGATTGCAGCAATGGCTATTGTAGTACAGATATTTTTCAGGCCAATATTTATAATATATGGCCTCAAAAATATCTGTAGCCTACTACTGTAGAGAGTACATGTGTAGTTTATGGTTGCGAATGTTGCCTCCAAAGCCACTGTTCCCACATCCCAGCAACATAGCACAAGGGCTCAGAGCGAGAGCGAGAGCCAGGCCATAATGAAATCAGGCTGGCAAATGCCTCTGAAAACACTGGGTTTAATTTGGATTATGTACTGGCTGATGTCATGGGTGCACAGGGTGACATGGATTATGTACTGGCTGATGTCATGGGTGCACAGGGTGACATGTCAACCACAGACTGCTGTAGCTGGCTTGGAATCCTGAAGGAGAGAGAGAGAGAGAGAGAGAGAGAAAGAGACAGAGAGAGAGAGAGAGGGAGGGAGGGAGAGAGAGAGAGTTGCAGAAGGAGCCCCAGAGAAACCCAAAGGGATTATGGAACACCAGTCACACTAATTGGAAATGAGGGACTAAAGTCCATTTTTGAAGGGGATGAGGAGCAGAAGAGCTGGGGTGATTACTCTGGGTGGATGTGCAGAAAGAAGAGTGGATGGATGGATGGACGGAGAAAGGGACATTCTGTGCTCTGGGAGTCCCTGGCGATGAAAAATGAACCAACCGAGAAAGAGTTTGGGAACGTTTGGGGTTCATGCATGCAATTCAAACAAGAATGCTGGCTTGGATAATGCCAACCAGCAAACTGGAATCTAGCTTGGAGCGCTGATAGACAGATGTGCTCTCCAAGATGAAAGACAGGGAGGATTGGTGAAGAGAGAAGCTCTTGCTTATTGGGGTTGAACGGCTTCTTTCCAGAATGTTCTTCACCTGTGTTTCGGTTGATGGCGAAAGCTCCGTTCTCGTTGCCGCTGAAAATGCTGTAGTCGATCGTCCCGCGCCCCGCGCCGGTCCGGTCGAGAGCTTCGACCTTCGTGACCCAAGTACCTGCAGAGAGATGGAGGGAGCGCAGACAGAGAATGGCCTTCGATGTCGTGTAAGTCTGTACAAAAAAAAGCGAATCAGTTAATCATACCAGAAGTAAAATGAATATGAATAATATGACACTTTTCCGTACCGGTTCTGCTGTTCTCTGCCACGGTGGCTTGGTAGTCTTTCTGTGTGAACTGCAGCCTCTCCTCCGCCCCCTTCAGATGGACGAGGACCAGGCAGGTAGAGGTCAGCGCCGGTCGTCCCTGGTCTACGGCCAGAACCCGCAGCTTCGCCCCGGAGAACGCCGCGCTGAGGGGGACCCTCAGCCTCACCTCCCCCGACTCGTGGCCGACGTCGAAAGCGGCGTCCTCCTTGGCCAGGCTAAAGCGCACCGTCCCGTTCTCGCCGGCGTCGGCGTCCGTCGCGACCACCGCCGCCACCACCGCCCCCGCCTCGGTGGTGGCAGCGGCCCAGGCGTTGACGGGGCTCTGGGCGCAGACGGGCGCGTTGTCGTTGGCGTCCTCCACCTGGACGGTCACTGAGGCCACAGAGCTGCGCGGGCCGGCGGACGAGCCGTCCGTAGCCACGGCGCTGAGGACGTACTGGGCCCGGCTCTCCCGGTCCAGGGGCCTGGTGGTCCGGATTACCCCCGACGAGGCGTCCACAGAGAAGCCCCCCGGGGAGTCCTCGGCGAGGGAGTAGGTGACCTCCCCGTTGGAGCCCTCGTCGGGGTCCTGCGCGCTCAGCCGGAGCACCATGGCCCCCGCGGGCAGCCCCTCGCCGACCGACGCCCGGTAGCTCGGGTGCCCGAAGGTGGGGCTGTTGTCGTTCTCATCCAGGAGGAGGAGCTCGAGCCGGGCGGAGGAGCTGAGGGGCGAGGGGCCGGCGTCGCGGGCCAGCAGGGTGAGGGTGTAGCCGCCGTGCTCCTCTCGGTCCAGGACCCGCGTGGCGCTGACGGCGCCCGTGGCGGGATCGACGACGAAACTGCCGCCATAGTCCTCGCCTAGGAGGAGAACGCGGAAAACGTTGGACGTGCCGACCCTTGTAAAAACAAGACTCGCATAATCACTTGAACTAGACATGATAACGTACACATACTAGACCTAGACCAGCATGCACTTTTAGTCCACGGAGTCCTTTTGAAACAACAGGTACCCCCCCCCCCGCCCTCACCCTGTATGGCGTAGCGTACGGTTCCGTTGTCTCCGTGGTCGGGGTCGGAGGCCTGGGCGGTGTGGAGGACCGTCCCAGGGGGCAGGTTCTCTGGCAGGCTGACCTGGACGGACGCCTGCATGAACTGTGGAGCGTTGTCGTTGTCATCCAGCACAGAGCACAGGACCGTGGCCACGCCGGAGAGAGGCGGGACACCGCTGTCCCGACCCTGGACTGGGAGCGGAGGCAGAGGGGGAGATGGTGGCGGCGGGGTTGGGTGGGTTAGACGGACTAGCAAGGCCAGAGAGGTCGTTTAGATCTGCAAAGCACATTTTCTTGGTTCCATTCCATCGATAAATCACCTACGGTATCTTGTCTTTATGGCATGTGAAGATGCATTGAAACAGAAGGCGAATGTAGCCTCAGTCCAGTCTCTCAAAACGCTGGCTCTATCTAGGCTAGTGCTGTTGCCCCACAAGCATTCGCACTTACAAACTTCTCGACTGCTCAAACACGTACAAACTTCTCGACCGGGTCAAAGCATAATGTACAGTACATATGACATTTTCATAGTGAGATAACTGACATGGAATTGGGTCTGACATGGACTGGTCCGCATACAGTAATCCTCAACCGGCATCTAATCCTTACTGATATGAAGCTGATTTTTCACTTATTTTCCCCCAATTCGTCTGCAGCGCTGGAAAATTGGCTGGACGTCGCTCGCGTTACTTCACGACCGTCCTCTGCGCTGCTCTGGCACCACCTCAAGAGCGCTCTGTTTTCCTGGGACTCTAGTGTGTTATTACCTTTAATTGTTCATCATCATCCTCCTCGCTGTACAAATACTGTCGCGCCCACATCTGAAAACAGTTCATCTCTATATTACGGCATATTTTGGATGTAATTGTATTCGCATGGGAGAGGGAGGGGGGGGGGGTTGAGGTACATGAAAAGCCCCGAGGCTTGAGTCAAATGCAGCAACGCGCAGTCGATGGAACCTGCGCCTAGCTCCAGCCCTTAAAAAGTCTAGTCTTTCCTCGGCGTAAATCAATCGGGGGAATAATGTTGTATTCACAAGGAGGGCAGAGCCTTCAGTCCTTTACGACTCCGCGCTGTGAAGCATGGAGGAGAGAGAGAGAGACACACAGAAGGAGAAAGAGAGAGAGATGGAAGGAGAGAGAGGCCGGGGTGAAGACCGAGAGATGAGAGAGATAATAAGAGAGAATAAAAGGTTAAGAGAGAGAGAGAGAGAGAGGGGGGGGGGGGAGGAGAGTGTGTGGGAGAAGCAGAGGGAGGTGACTGTTGAAAACATTCTAGATATTTTATAAATCCCTACAGTGGAACAGCTGTGACCGGCCAGCCAGTGACTGAGAAGAGAAGCCGGACCAACAGGGCTCCTCGTCCAAGTACTGCACAGCACAGCTCGCTGGGGTTTCCAGCAGGTTTCCTTCCAGTGCTCCAGCTTCCTCTCAATGCCGCCTCCTCTCAGTTGAAGTAAAGAATGGCTTTTTTTTTTGTCCCTTCTATCACCCACCTTGAGAATGAGAAGAGGTCAACCCTCTTCCACTGCAAGTGGTGGGCTTATAATGTGTCGATTCACCAATTATTCCAACTTTAAGGTTCTGTCTTGGTTATTTTATGCTTGTCTGGAGGTCGTGAGTGTGTGTGTGTGTGTGTGTTACCTCGTAGGATGAAGCGCTGGTGCTGCTCTCTGTCCAGAGAGGTGGCCGTGCTGATCAGTCCGGTCTGGGGGTTGATGGTGAAGAACTCGTACCCGGGTCCGGGGAGCAGGCTGTACCACACGGCAGCGTTCTCCACTACGGCGGAGAGCACACAGGCTCCACGTTAGAATGGAAGGAGTAAGTCGTTTATTTTGCTGTAATAGAGGTAGTGTGCAAGTCAGATCTAATTCATTTTATTCATCTCTTTCTCTCGCTAGTATAAAGTCATATCTCGTTAATTTCACTGGAATATAGGTGGTGTAAAGCCATGTTAGAGAAGGTGCACCCTGAGGGAGGGTTTTATGGAGACAGCTTAAGCCTAGCCTTGGCTGACCCAAAGGATGAACCAATGGGCATTCTCAATTCAATGTTTTTCTTATTAAAACTTTAATCTGTCCAAGAAACCGCAGTACCATACTAGCATAGTGAACCACGGCTTGGCAACATCAACGCAGCTCATATTCTGAATCAAAGGCCTTGGGAATACCAAAGCACTTGTAATAAATAGGATATTGTTTAATAAATGCGAGGTATTCCCATAAAAATGATCCATTTCGTATTAACCTCCCCCTGGGAGTCTGTGGAGTGGTCTGGTGCTTGGGCTGCTCGGCTCGTCCAGAACGCGCTCATGCTTTCCATCAAAACCAATGAACTCCTCTTTTTTTTGAATAGCCGGGAATATGACTGACAATAACCCAGCGAATTCCATATGTCCCCCCCCCGCCCCCTTTTTTTTCATCTGGCATTTTAGTGCTGCTTTTCTTTTCTTTTCTTTTTTAACTCCCCTCCAACGTCCCTGTTTAGCACCTCATTAGGATGGCCCGCGTTTCCAGCGCCGTGCAGAGGAAGAGCTGGCGTTTTTGGGGTGGAGGAGGAGGAGGAGGAGGGGTCTTATCTGATTCCCAGATTGGAAACAGTGCTAAAGGTATAAATCACTCCTAGATTGGTATCTGTCACTGTTTTTAGAAAATGACATGGCGGGGGGGGAGGGGGGGGGCCTTGGCTAACCTTTACTTGAGCCCCGAGCGCTGCTCTGTGATCCGAGGCCAGGGGTTTAAGCCGCTCACCCTCCCTCTCTGAAGTCAATTTATACCCCCGCCTCCCGCTCCCTCTCCTCTCCCCACACTCATCTGCTGCCCCTCCCCCCGCCCTCCTCCAGCCCTTTCTCAAACCCTCAGCTCCAGACAAACGTTCCTCTCCTTCCAGGCCTGGATTCAGAGGCCCTGCCATGTGTTTCTCCAGTCTTACCCCCCCAAACCCATCATCTTTTGACGGAAGGCGGCTAGGCTGCGCGCGCGTGTTTGCGTTCGTCCTCGGTGACAAAGTGGGTGTAAGGGCAGCGTGTTCACAGACAAGACACCCCAGATGGACTGGACTGATGCCTTCGCCCCTCCCCAGACAGACACCTCTCGACTACGGGGGGGGTCAAACAGGGGGTGAAGTAGGGGAGCTGCGAAGCCGTAGAGCGCCAGCCAACGCGGGTCACCCCATGTGGTTTACATCACCGGGCGCTTTCACAGGAAAATCCAACTCTGAGCTAATTGTCAGGGGGTGCGAGTGAAGAATATATGGACGCATCCCTGTCAACCCCGGGCCGGTGGGCTTGTGCTGTACAGTGGCGGACAGTGGGACAATCTTAGGACATAGGAGAGGAGACAAGGAGACGAGGGGTGAAGTGAGCTAGGCAATGACCACGGCGACGCCGACGGAGTGACAGCTCGGTCAAGGTCATGGCGCACGCCGTCATCACAGGTGTGTCACACCTATAAATTACACAATCCTCAATTATCGCTGTCGCATGGCTGGAACCGGTGCTATGCAAACATTTCAAACACTTATTCTCAGTTACAGGCCTGATAGATGTAGCTGTTGAGAGGGTTTGTCTTGGGGCATTAACCAGCTGAACACAGGCCAGGATGTAGTGCTCAAGAGCAAGGATGTGTAAAAAACATGCCACAAAAAAAAAACAGCCAAACTTCACCCAAAATAATGCCATTATCAATGTTTTCCTAGTGAGCATATATTAGGTTTGATATATATTCCTGCCAAACCCTTCTGAAGGGTATTATTATGTAAAGGCATTTTAAACAGCAAATTTTAAACAGCAAATGCCAGTAAATTATGGATTGAAGACATCTCTGGCAACCTCCTATATTTCTAGATAAGCTTTAGAGTGAGTGTGTGTGTAAGAGAGAGAGAGACAGAGAGAGTGAGAGAGAAAGTCAAGCAAAGACACACCTTTCACTCTGGCGGTTTCCACACACACACACACACAAACACACGGAAATCGGATACAAAGATCAACACGGGCGCAACACAATGGCCATCTTCAGCGGGTGTCAGTCAAAGACGGGGGCTAATGATAATCAAATAACACGACGGCCTGCGGGAGGACGGCCCCGGGGCACGCCGCGGGTTCCAGACGAGCCGATTGGAAGAGACAGATGAAAACACGGGCCTATTAGCACAGATGGTTCGGATTATGGGAAACATCGGCAATGGATAGGACCTTTTAAAGTCCTCCTGGACGAGCCCTAGCCCAAGGAGCCCTAACCACCCCCGAAACACACACACACACACACACACACACACACACACACACACCGCCAAGAATGTCAGAGCGCACAGACTCCCACAACTCCCTCCACAGCTACACAGACCCTCCTCGCCCACATCCAGGTGCCAATGGCGTTTAAAAGCAGAACTTTATTCAAACTGTCAATATTTGGACGAGAAAGGTTTCGGGAGGGCCCCCCGCCCGACGGGCGACGTGTTAAAATAAACAGGCTTGGACGTGTGGATTTGTGAACGTGATTAAGGTTGGGCGAAATGTAATTTGGTGTGATGTACGGTTGAACGAGTCTATGGGAAAGAAAACAAATATTACAAGCTGGATCAGGAAAGGGCAGCCCCCAGTTTCAATCAAACTGCTAATGGGAAGGGACTAAACAGAAGGTGAACTAGGGCGGGACCGCAGTTATGACTATTACTATCGACAGCTAGCTACTGATACACTGATGGGTTGGCTAGCTGGATGGCTAGCTAACTGGATAGATAGCTAACTGGTCGTCTGGCTGGTTAGCTTGCTGGCTGGCTGACTGGCTGGCTGACTGGCTAACCGGCTGGCTGGCTGACTGGCTGACTGGCTGGCTGGCTAACTGGGTGGGTGGCTGGCTGGTTGACTGGCTGACTGGCTGGCTGACTGGCTGGTTGACTGACAAGTTAACGTTATCAATATTTTACTTTGCAAATTTGGGTGTGTGTATAAATTGTATAAACACACATTGGGTGTGTGTATAAATTGTCTCTTTTCTCATAATTCTCATTTATCCAGAGCGTAGATTTGTTAATAGCCATACTAATTTAGCCGTGAGAAATATTACATGAAACAGTTTGGCATCAGCAAGCTAAAGCGTGTAACGTTATCCCATCTTCCCCTAGGCTCAAAGAATATCGTGACTCCATTGCTTCAAATTTGACCAGAGGCTTCAGGTCAGCGTACCATATCATTTTTCAATGATGGACCGCAAAGGACGTACAACCTCAAACATCCACGGCTAAAAGTGATGACCTTATAAAAGATCTAATCATTAAGTGCTGCTTGCCTCTCTCCATCATTGACAATGAGGACTTCAAGCACTTCCTGCACGTCA
The DNA here is from genome assembly GCF_949987555.1 of Borostomias antarcticus. Lineage (NCBI taxonomy): Eukaryota > Metazoa > Chordata > Actinopteri > Stomiiformes > Stomiidae > Borostomias > Borostomias antarcticus. Next base: position 6,240,516 of record NC_140253.1, read on the forward strand.
TGGACCCTCAGAACAGGTCCATAGCCAGATCCACTATTTCCTCTGTGACCATTCCAGGAATGGTGGAAGTCAAGAAAAAATGGATAAAGAGCCAGCTGGCAGAAGCAGTGTGTCGTTGTTACCACAGACATCTGTAGTGATCGAAAGATGTGGTCATTCCTAGGAGTGACAGAACACGCAGTGACTATGGATGAAAAAAATAGGAACTCAGCCTTCAGTTATATCTTCTTGCCTGCGCCAGAGTGCATGGTGAACACACGGGAGAGAAGATTGCGACAATGTTTGAATGCTGTACAGAAGATCAAGGACAAGATCAACTTTGTCATAACTGACAACGCGTCCAACATGAGAAAAGCTTTCCAGGCCAGCTTTCCTCCAGATGATCCTTGTGATGCTGAAGATCATGATCCCAGCACATCTGAGGAGGATGACATGTGGCCTGATGCTAGAAGATCAGTCAGTCGATGCCACTTTGGATGAGAACTGTAAGATGCAAGATTCACTGCAGTTGGTCATAAAAGATGGACTGAGAGAATCTGGTGGGCTGTCAAGCACCCTAGCAAAGCTATCCCTAGCAGCCGACCTCCTCCACAGTGGCACCTCATTCAAAGACTGATTTGAAGCGTGGTTTGGTGATGCAACAATCCCAACAGCGAATGCCACATGATGGAATTCCACTCTGAAGCAGGTGAAGGCTTATGTGGACTTCGACACGCAAAAGCTAACCAGTAAGAACTTACCTTATACGCACGAGAATATGCTCAGCTGAAAGAACTGATCTTGATCCGTTCTTGGAGGCAACCAACCTAACTCAGGGTGAGAAAACTGTCACTGTCGGTGTGATTGCGCCTTGTGTCGTCACTCTGCGCTGCCACCTGCTGGAAATAAGAGGAAAGGCCAGACACTGTGGGCTCCAGGTGAGAGCTCCTTGAAAACAAGGTTTACAGAGATCTTCAGTGCAGTGAAGCTACCAGGATGTGAGCCAGCGGAAGAAAGAGGCCCCACCATATTTCCTTTTACCAATGCCTACTTCATGGCATCTGTGTTGGACCCAGGATTTGGTTTCCTAGTGGCTAGAACATTATGTGCAGCTGGACAGTGAGCTGGACAGTGAGATCAAAGATGAGCTAAAAGGCTGAGATCAAAAGGTGAGGAATGTTTTGATTAGCGTTAGTTAAGTGATTAGCTATTTGATTGTGGTGATGTTTATATAACTGAAAGGCATTACAATAAAGCACATGAGTGTCATGTACTGTAGGCCTGGTCACTAACATCTTTTTAATGAGTCTCCCCTGTCCCCTCTCATTTCAGAGTACATAAAAGCAGAGGGAGAGAAGCAAGCTCCAGCAGCAGCAGACACAGAAACAAGACCAGGGGAAGATGTTCCAGAGTCTCCTCCTGAGAAGCAGCTCTCCCACTATAAGAGGCCTCCCTCCTCCGTGGAGAAGAAGCCGTCTGTCCAGGCACAGCTGACCTCCACGTGATCGCTGAGGAGGACTCTGACTCAGTCCCCTGCCTCAAGTTTTGGCAGCAAAATAAATCCCAATTCCCTGCCCTCTATCTGATTGCCACACAGATATTCTCTATCCCTGCCACCAGTGCTCCCATTGAAAGGGTATTTAGTCAGGGAGGTATTTCGATGAGGCCTCACTGACCAAGGATGAGTGGTTCCATGCTGTCAGATCTGATGCATTTGTTTGGCACAAAGGAAATAAACTCTCTTTGAAATGGTGACAGCTGTGTGATTTTTGTTCAATGTACATCTTTTTTATTTGTATGTCAGCTCTTTGACTGTGCCGGGGTGGGGCACTGGAGCCCATCTTGGAACTCAACTCAGATTCAACCTTGACTCGGACTCAATCCTGACTTTTGTGACTTGTGACTCGACTCGGACGCGAGCATGGAGGACTCGGACTTGACTCGGACTCGAGCATTCTCTTCTTTGGTGACTCGTGACTCGTGTCGGACTCGAACACTGAGGACTCGAGACTCGACTGAGTTTAGGGACTCAACTACAACAATGAATAACTATCTAGCCCAATACTACAACTATCTAAGATTAGCTCATACTCTCTTATACTACACTCTTTTATTTAAACAAGTTGTCAACCAAAATGTCTCGAGATACAACAGCAGTCAACCATTTTCACTGTCACATGACAGGTGATCAGAGACAACCATTGACTTGTGTTTTGCCAATGCCAACCGGTACAGTAAACCACAGGGCAGATCACTCGCCCCCAGTGTGGAGACTCCACAGCACACTTCACATGCAAGTGCTGCCATCTAGGGACTGTTCCAGCAAACTGCAGTCAAATCGACCACCAGGTGCACTTTTCAAACTAGTGCTGCTTTGAACCTACCCCACACGCATTTAACCCATATATCACAGACACCGCGTCACGGCCTGAACGAATTAAGTGTACAGACGAATGTTGCGGCGCCCTCCAGAGAGACGCCGCGCGTGGGTAGCCTACCGGAGTCCGCGTCCGTGGCGGCGACCTGGACGACCGGCTCCCCCGGTGCGCCGTTCTCAGCCACGGCGGCGGTGTAGACCTGCTGCCGGAAGACGGGCGGCCGGTCGTTCACGTCCCCCACCTCCAGTGTCAGGTTCTGTGCGGAGGAGAGGGCGGGGAGCCCCCGGTCCCGCGCCCGGACGGTGAGGCGATGGGAGGTCTGGGACTCGTAGTCCAGAGGAGCGGCCAGGTACAGCAGTCCTGGAGTAGCGGGCAGAGAGACAAGCTTTAAGGGAAGCGGTTTGTTCAAATGTCGTTTTTGAAACATTCCATCGTTATTTCGGCATCCTCGGTCTTGATGGAGCAGCCTTACCCGTTTTCTCATCCAGTGTAAAGAGGCCCTCTTTGTTCCCGGCCACTATGCTGTAGGTGACCAGGCCGCTGTCTCCCAAGTCGGCGTCCACGGCTAAAACGTGATGAATCAGACTCCCCACCTGGGCGTCCTCCATCACGCGAGCGGCGTCCGCGGACAGGAACGCGGGCTCCTCATCGTTGACGTCTAAGAGGAACACCTGAGCGGTCACGGACGTCCGCTTGCGGTCGACCGGCCTCTCGGCTTGGTCCGTGGCGGTGACCGTGAACGCGAAGCTCTGAGTGTGCTCGCGGTCCAGGGCTGCGGTTACGGTCAACGTACCGAGGAGCGGGTGAATACTGAAGGGGAGCGGCGTCGACGACCCTGACCCCAGCTCGGGGTCGGAGGTCAGGGAGTAGCGGAGGGCGCTGTTGGGCAAGCTCCCGTCGCCGTCCTTGGCTTTGAACGCGAACGCGCGCGCTCCGACCGCCGCGTCCTCCCTCAGGCCGAACGCGACAACTTCGTCCGAGAACCAGGGCGCGTGGTCGTTGACGTCCTCCACGGTCACGCGCACGAACGCCGACGCGTTGAGGCCGGGGGCGAGGCCGGCTTCCTCGGCCCGCACCACCAGGAAGTAGCACGTGTTGGCCTCGTAGTCCAGAGGCTGGTGGACGTAGAGGTCGCCCGTGGAGCTGTCGACGCCGAAGTGGATGCTGCCGTCCCCCTCGGCGATGGAGTAGCGCATCATCGTCCCATTGGCTGGGAGCTGGACCGAGCCAATCACAGAGCCGGGCTTGGCGTCCTCTCTCACAGAGAAGTGCCTGACACCTGGAGGCTCAGAGCCACCCGACTGCCTTTCTGCAGCATGAACCTGTACATTACATTTACAAAAATGCATCAGTTCGACTTCATTCTTAAATCACAAACAAAAATGTTAACACAACACTGGAGCTGGGCGGGCGTCGGCCCCGGCAGGTAACGGGGTAGCACCTGGAGGTGAACAACCGCCCTCTCCTCCAGAGGGGGGTGTCCGGCGTCTCGGGCGACCACCGTCAGGGCGTAGTGCGTCCGGGTGTTCTGGGAGAACCGCCAGGTGGTTCTGACGTCTCCGCTCCCGCCGTCGATCTCAAAGTGCCTCGGGTCGTTTTCTACGGAAGACGGGAAGAAGCACAGACGAAACTGAGGTTTCCCTTCAGTGCTGCCGCGTTCGGCGGTGTCTGGTCCCCCCGGAGCTACGTGGGGGAGGCACAACTTCACCTCCGCCTACTGTACCTCCTACAACAGTCCCGCCTACTGTACCTCCTACAACAGTCCCGCCTACTGTACCTCCTACAACAGTCCTGCCTACTGTACCTCCTACAACAGTCCTGCCTACTGTACCTCCTACAACAGTCCTGCCTACTGTACCTCCGCACCCGATTCAACAACAGTCCTCTCGGCAGGACCCGTCGAATGGGGCGTTTCCGTGCTGGGCTAGGTTGGTGGACACACGACCCCCCCGCTGTAGCTCCGCGACCCTGTGCGATGTTCTAAGGGGCGCGGGACGACGACCCACCTGTGAGCAGGGAGAACGTCACCGTTCCGTTCTCTCCGGCGTCCGGGTCCTTGGCGAACACGGAGGCGACCGCGGTTCCGGCCGGCAGGCCCGCCCACACCTGCGCACACGCACGTGGGGAAAAAACACAAGGTTCTTGGAAGGCGTACCACTACGGTTCGTCATTCAAGAGCAATACAGTGCCCCTAGAAGCTACTTCATGTTAGTGAATACGTTGAGTATGAATCGGTGTCTAAGTTGTGTGGATCGATGTGCATGCTTGAGTGTAGAGGCTGAGCTCCGGAACATGAGTGCGTACAGTAGAATAGTTTAAACGAGAACCTTTTTGTTGAACTCTTATCAGTGATGAAAAGACGGTCAACGTTGTGTACGAGCGCGAGGGAGACGCAAACAGATGAACGAGGACACGAACGGACAAACGAAGGCGAGGCGAGGACCTGGACGTTGAGCTCCTTGCCGGCGGGCAGGTGGGTGAACTGGGGCGGGTTGTCGTTGACGTCCGTGACGAGGACGTGGACCACGGCGGTGGCGTTGAGCCGCGGGTGGCCCTGGTCCGTCACCATCACCCTCAGGGTGTGCTGGCTCTGCTGCTCGCGGTCCAGGGCCACCCAGTTGATCAGCTCACCTGGGGGTGGTGTGTGTGTGTGTGTGAGTGAGTGAGTGAGTGAGAGAGTGTGTGTGTGTGTGTGTGTGTGTGTGTGTGAGAGAGAGAGTGGGAGAGTGTGTGTGTATATGTTTGTGGGGCGTGTGTGTGTGTGTGTGTGTGTGTGTGTGTGTGTGAGAGAGAGAGTGCGTGTGTGCATTGTGTGTGTGCGTGTGTGTGTGTGTATATGTTTGTGGGGCATGTGTGTGTGTGTGTGTTTGTGTGTGTGAGAGCGTGTGTGTGTGCATTGTGTGTGTGTGTGTGTGCGTGTGTGTATGTGTGTGTGTGTGAGAAAGTGAGACAGAAATACAGAGCGACAAAGTCAGAACATGATGAGGCAAGAAAAAGGAAAACAATGAAAACATTCAAACCATTTTGAATGTGACGAATCACACCCTACATTACGTACATAAAATCCAACAAAATGTCTCAAGCACACAAACTCAAAGGCACCTCTCCCTCCCTCTCACCCGTTTTGGCGTCGACCCGGAAGTGCTTCCCGTCGGACAGCAGGATGTAGGACAGCTGGGCGTTCTTCCCGGAGTCCTTATCTTCCGCCCGGACCGTCCCCACCAAGCCCCGCGGAGACGGACCCTCCGGCACGGCGAAGAAGAAGGCCCGCTCGCTGAACGCCGGGGCGTTGTCGTTCTCGTCCAGCACCAGCGCCACGACCGTGGCGTTAGCCGGCGGCGAGCCCGCGGACCCCTCGCCGGCGGGGCCCTTGGCGGCGGCGAGGACCCTGAAGCGGAACACGGGCTCGGCCTCGTAGTCCAGGCCCCGGGAGAGGTAGAGCCAGCCGCTGTCGGGGTGGATGCGGAAAGGCGGAGGGGGGAAACCCGGCTCGGGCTCCAGGGAGTAGGAGAGGCCAGGGTCGCCGCCGGGCGCCGCGCTCCTCCTCCGGCCGCGGTGCGCCCTCACCTGGATGACCCGGGCATCCCTGTGGGCGCCCTCCCCGATCTCCACCTGGTAGGCCAGCGTCTCGAAGGCCAGCGTGTCCTCGGCGGCGGCGGCGCGGTCGACGTCGACGACGAGGGTCAGCGCCGAGGCGAGCGGAGGCTCCCCGCCGTCCTGGGCCAGGATCTCGAAGGTGTACCTCGGCCGCGAGTCCCGGGCCAGGCTCCTGCTCAGAGACACTGCACCGAGCTTGGCGTCCACGGCGAACGCCCCGTCCCCGGCGCCGGGCGGGATGGAGTATCGCACCTGGCCGTTGGCGCCGCTGTCCGCATCGTGGGCGTGGGCAATGAACAGCACCGTGCCCGGCGGCGTGCTCTGCGACACGGCCACCGAGTCGGCGTCCCGGGGGAAGGCGGGCGCGTTGTCGTTGACGTCGGCCACGGTGACGTTGACCTGCGCGCTGCTGTGGACCGGGGAGGCGTCGGAGTGGGACTGGACGACCAGCAGCGCGTAGGGCTGGGACTCGTGGTCCAGGGCCTGGCGGGTGCTGATCAGACCAGACTGAGGGTGGACCGAGAACAGGCCCTGGGGGTCCCCCGAGGAGATCCGGTAGGACAGGGACTCCACAGAGTCTGCACAGGGCCAGGAAGGAGACGCACACGACAGTGTTTGAATCGTTCAGTCCCAACAAAAGCTAAGCAATTATAATATGTTTGTACAAAATTATATAGTGCATGGAATAATCTATAAGTTGTTATAAATAATTTAGCCTTTAGCCTCCATTAGCTATTAGCCTATATCATACATTGTAAGGAACACGCACGCACGCACACACACACACACACACACACACATATATACACACACACGCGCCAACAATTTTAAGTAATTACAGGTCAGGGATAGCTGCTTTAATCCCTCACCACCAGTGTGTATAACGCTTAACTCACACACACTACACACTAACACTTTACCAGCCAGAGAGCAGTAGGGTTTGCAGTGGATTAAAGGGGCCTGTCTCCTTTCAGAGGACGTATCCTTGACGTTTCACGGTTTGAACTGGAGGGGTTAATCTACTAATCCATGAAACAAACTTCAATGGCCGTCTAGTGCTGGTGGAGAGGCTCAGCCATTGCAGGGGCTCACTGGACCCCCAGGAATGCTTGACACGGCACCAAGTGGCTTTTGAAGGGATTATCTGTCTGGAGCGTGGGGGAAGACCTTAATAGAGAGGGGATCTCCAGCGGAATTCCGACAAAAAATAAATAAATAAAATAAAGTAAAATTAAAAGAAAAATACTGTTTTCAATACCGTTATTTGTGGTGAATCTACACAGTTGAGTACGTGAAGGGGCTGACATTCAAGCTCCCAGAAGTTCTCAATGAGTTAACTGAACTGGTTTCAAAGAAAACGCCTGCCCGCTAATACCGACGGCTTTTGCGGTGGCTTCAGACCTCATCGGCATCGGTGTGTAGTTCACATAAAGCTTCCACTATCGGCATCGGTGTCTAGTTCACATAAAGGTTCCATTAATAGATGTTTAAAGCCTTCTTGGAGAAGAAGTCAAAACAAAACGTGACAGAAGTAAAAGTTGGCAGTTAAATTATACTGTAAACGACATATTATGATAATCTACAATTTCCAGTCAGTGCGTCTTTTTAACTGGTCCCCCCTGAGACTCTTTCCCCATACCTGGCAACCCGCCCGGCTGCTTCACTGCCCTCACTTCACACATAGCTGCACTAAGCCTTGTCAGAATGTGGGCTAATGCAAAAAGAGCCCTAACCTTCTGTCACCCCCAAAAGGACAAGCTGCTCGTTATATGCGTGCCATGCCCTGAGTTACTTTCAGCCATAACACATCTGTAGGGATTCGATTAGTCTAATTTATAGTGGAGACTTCCTACTAAATTGCTAGCTGGTGGGCGCTGTGTTGATTAAACCTATCCTATCGTTTTGGGTCTATGAAAGGTGAGAAAAGGGTAGCGGCCACTTGTCAAAGTCCAGAGTTGCTGTTAATGTATTTTATACCTCTATAGTATGCTTATGACCACAAAGTAAGAGGGCATTTCTGACCAGTCATTATCGACGGGTCGAACGTCAAAGTGTCAAACACTCACTCTGTGGTGGTCTGTCGCGCTTGTCTGGTGTAACAGAACAGTCCAGGAAGTGTTAAACCCCACCTATCGGAAACAGGCTCAACCAAAGGCTCATAGAAGATCAAATATTTCTACCCAGGCTCGCACGCCCAGCGCCAGGCAGTCACTCACCCGCTGGGTTGACGGCCTCCACGACGCCCACCGAGGAGCCGGGCGGGGCGTCCTCGGGCACGGTGAAGGCGTAGCGGGACCGCCGGAACACGGCAGGGGCGCGGTCACTGCGCAGGACGTTCACGGTGACCTCGGCGGGCCGCGCCGAGCTCAGGCCTCCGCCGTCGCGCGCCGTTACGCCGAGCTTCACGCTGGCAGTGCCCAGCTGGGTTAGAGCGGAGGTCAGATAGACCACGCCTAGAAGGAAAACGAAGAGGTCAACAGCATTCAAGTGGCCAATAGTCTTCTGAATAAGGATAGTGTTAAAGCCATCATTATATATTACAATATATACATTATAGATCAAATGTCTGATGACGATGACATGTATAGGCAGCAACATATATTGTATGCTTAAGCTAACATGTTGGCAAGAAAACTCGTAAACGTATAATATCCTACTAGTCCATATACACTCTTTAAGGTGACAGTGCGTCCTGTAATTGTGGCTTCCAATGGGCACTTCAAAGAAGGCTTTTAAAAATCTGCGTCAGCTCCTGCTGAGAGGTGACTAGTTTGCTGCTTAGCAGGTGCTTTTACGTGTCACTGGGTAGTGTGGAACTGAGACTAGTGAATGACTGGTACACTCATCAATGACTGAGCCCTCGATACAACTACAGCACCTTCGGCTGTGCATATGTTCTTCGCTTTTTGTCCATTCAACAAGTACAATATGCTCCACTAGCAGAGTGTAGGAGCTTTTACCTTCTGCCCTGAGGACCCAGCCAGACAGCCTACCTGTCGATTCGTCCACAGAGAACAGCGTGGACAAGTCACCGGGGACCAGCTCGTAGGTGACGTGGCCGAACGTCCCCAGGTCTCTGTCGGAGGCGATGACGTTGAGGATCTCGGTGCCGGGCTGGGCGTGGTTACTGATGCTGGTGGCGTAGTGCTCGGGGTTGAACACCGGCCGGTTGTCGTTCAGATCCTCCACCTCGATGTGGACGTAGGTCTGGGCGCTCAGGCCTCCCTGTGGAACACGGGACAGGCGGCTTGTTGTTTTGGTTACAGGGTCCGTAGGCTACTGGTAAACCTCTCAGGACAGAAGCCCGGTGGTCAGCCAGAGAAAACCCCAAAATATATGGAATGGCGATTTCCTATAACTTACTGTGATTTAATACAATACCTGTCAAATAATATTCACAGGTGCGATTAAAACTGACAACGCATACAACTTGACATGAGACGCGTCGCAGCTGCTGTACGGTACGTGTGACCGTACAGTGGAAACGGCGCTCACCTGGTCCTCGGCTTTCACCAGTATGTCGTGAGTTGCCGGGCCTGCGTCCCTGTCGATGTCCCAGGAGACGCACAGCTCTCCGGTCTCAGGGTCGATGCGGAAGAGCGGGTGCCTGTCCTGCTTGTTGAAGCCATCGGAGAGCGAGTAGCGCACGGTGCCAAAGTCGCTCCCGTCGGCGTCCGTGGCTACGACCTGAAGAATGAAGGCCAGAGGGAGGAGACACTTCAAAATAAAATAAAAGCGGGCTCGCTGCCATAGCTTCCATGTGTTGGTTAGAAGACTGGTGAGGGGATTGGCACTGTGTTGCAGCCTCAATGTGTTTGAACATGGCCAGCTCATTCACAGAGCCGTGACCGGGCTCCTAAATCAGAGGATTTACCCTAATCTGTGTTGGCACAGAAAGTGTCTGTAATAACTTTTACAACTGTTGCAGGAGATGGCTGCCTACTGCAACTGTTGGCGCCTTTTTCTTGGAACAAATCGCCTCAGGTCTGAAGCTCTAGGTAGCCTACTGTAGACCCTAGTCAGCACCCCAGTTGATAAAGCCAGCAGCAGAGATAAAGTTTGCCTTTGAACCTGTCAGAGTCATCTTTGATGATGGTTTATAACTGTTTGTCAAAGTCATAATGCGCCCAGCGCAAACGTGTGCGATTGCAAGGCGTGTCTCAAAAGATATAGATTAATCTAACAGGCCTCGTTTCATGGAGGCCCTTTCTTCCTGCCATAAAGGTGAGGTCATGACAGTATTTATGGGTCCAAAAGACGGTGAGGTTTTCGAGGCAGAGGCCAATGTCTGAATAGCTGACAACGCTTAACGCACATGTATGCCCTAGTAGCCCTGATAGATAGGCCTATCACAAGATCCATACTGCAGCAATGTGCAACCTGTAAGCCAGAAGGGTAACATATTTATACTTGGCCTATATTTTCTGACAACAAAAAAGCCACACATAGCCTAACTAGAACTAAAAAGGGTCTAGAGTTCAAGCTTGAAACTGAAGTGAGGGAAGATTTCAAGGCTTCAGACAAAATTGTAGCATACTACAGTACTGTACATACAGTAGGTGAGTTTTTGATTGCGGAAATACATTCCCCATACAAATAATGAATGACCCCTTCCCGCTGTGAGTGTGAATGAAGAACAATACCTGGGCACCAGGCGCACCTACAATTTAACGAGCCCATTGTGTGACTTAACATCTGTCATATAACTTGTGGTCCTTGCAATGTAGCCCTCTACTCAACGCCAGACTACAAAGAAACCAAGCAACACATAAATCACAGTGGGGCTATTTTTTCCAACAAAAACCCCCCCACCGAATTAAATTAATTTCATACTTTTATAAGGTCTATACAGGTGAACTTTGGCAGGTCTAATTGTTAGAATGCGTAATTTAGCTATCTAAATAAATGGAATCTTTCAGTCTTGCCACAACATTGCTGCTCTGCCCTCTGGTAATTATTGGCGAGCAGACCCGGTGATTAAAGACTTCTTTTGTCCTGGTTTGTCCAGCTGTGCCAGGCTAGGAGGGTGGTGCCAGGCGTCTGGTCCCTCACATCACAGACGCAGCTCTGGGCCAGAGTTGGTCAGTGTGCTGGGAGCAGCCGGGGCCCCCAGGGCAACACTGGTGGCTTTGTGAGCACAGAGAAAGCGTGGTACTGTCCCCTGTGTGTGTGTGGGTGCGTGTGTGTGTATGAGACATGTGTGTGTGTGTGTGTGTGTGTGTGCCCGTAGTAGGTAGGTACTTACACCATCACTGTCATGAGGTAGTTTTGTTTGGGTCAGTAAATCTTCAAGACAGTTTCACCCTGAACGCGTCACGAGTTAGGCCTGAGATGGGCCTCCTTTCTCCTTTGTTTTGGTGACGTAAACAGGCAACATTGTAACACTGCGCCAATGTAAAAGAGCGCAGCTGAGATCTATAAGGAACAACCCTAATGCATACCTGTAAGAAGCAGCTCCCTATCTCTGTGTGCTCAGGGACGGACACATTGTACAGCTGCTGCTGGAACACCGGCTCGTTGTCGTTGACGTCCTCAATCGTCACGCTGACTGTCGCCGTGGAGGACAGCGGGGGCTCCCCTCCATCGACCGCCACCACCAGGAACCGCAGCTCCGCCTCTCTCTCGCGGTCCAGCCACGCCGCCGTGGTGACGAGGCCCGTCGCGGGGTCGACGGCGACTAGGGGGTCCCGGCCGGACTTGAGGATGGAGTACCAGACGACGGCGTTGACCCCGTCGTCGGCGTCGCTGGCCCGCACCCGGAGCAGCGAGCTACCCGGGGGGACGTCCTCAGCCACGGCCGCCACGTAAACGCCCTCGTCGAACGCGGGACGGCAGTCGTTGGCGTCCGTGACCTTCACCAAGAAGGTCACCTCGCTCCTGAGGGGCGGGACACCGAAATCGGAGGCCACCACCTTCAGCTGGTAGAGGTCCACCTCCTCCCGGTCCAGCTCGCCATCCACACACAGGGCGTGCAGGAAGTCGTCCGTCTGCCTCAGGGCAAATTTCCCATCACCACCCTCCAGGGTGACCCGGACCCTCTCGACCTCTCCCAGGTCCGGGTCGGCGACGGATATCCGGGCGACGTATTCCCCCACGCCCGCCCACTCCGACACCTCGGGCTCCCCCGTCTCGCTGAGAAACAGGATGTCGATACTGGGGCTGTTGTCGTTGATATCCAGCACCTTCACGCCCACGAAGACGCTGCTGTACTCCGGGTGAGCCCCGTTGTCCCTGGCCCTGACGATTAACTCGTAAAACGCCTGGGCCTCGAAATCTAAAGGTTTGTTGACGCGGATCACGCCGGTGGTTTCGTTAATGGCGAAGACCTCGTTTGGGTCACTCTGACGGCGGTTTATCTCGTACGTGACGAGGCCGTTGTCGCCGAGGTCGAGGTCGGTGGCGTGAACCTGACACACGGGCGTCGTCACCGGAGCGTTTTCGTGAACCGAGGCGTGGTATTCCGTCTGGTTAAACACAGGCGGGTTGTCGTTTTCATCCAAGACACGGATGTACACGTGAAGCAGTCCAGTTTTGGGTGGGAGGCCCCCATCAAACGCCTCAACAGCCAGGGAGTAAGAGTCTCTCGTCTCCCTGTCTAACTGGTCAGTGAGGATGAGATCCAGGTTAAAGAGGTTTTCTCCTCCATGTCGATATTCCACCTTGAATACATCCCCCACATCACTCTCAGTGATTCGATATCCCTGGGTTCCAAACTCACCCTCGTCATGATCTCTGGCCCCCTGAAGTTCAAAGCGAGTTCCAGGAGGACTCAATTCTGACACATTCAACTGAACATTCCCAGCTGAGAAAACAGGAGAGTTGTCATTCACATCTTTGACCGTTATTTTCACCTTTATCATCTGACCTGTGAGGGTGGCAGCCACAAATTCATACTTATTTTTACTCTCCCTGTCCAAAACTCTGGCTGTAGAAATGATTCCAGTGTCTGCGTCTATTTCCAAGTCTTTAAAAACGTAAGAATCTCTGCTTTCAGATATGAAAAATCCACTACTTGCCGTGGCTAAGCCTAATTTTAGGTCCCCAACAACAGTCCTTGCAGGTAGACCCTCTTCAATTGAAAGGCTGAGATTGTACACCTGTGCGTATGACTGCGCCCATAAAAAAGACAAGGCAACAAATTGTTGGAGGAAAGTCGCCACGTTTAGGCGACTTGTTCCTCGTTTATACATTTTCAAGCTTAGATATGCAAGTCAAAGTCACATAGTTCCCTGTTCATCCAAAGAGGGATAGGGATAGGCTACTCACGCTTCAGAACATTTCTCCAAATGAGGGCAGGTAAACGAACTGTAGCCTACATGTTCGCGGGCGAGGATAGAGGTCGAAGAAGCTCGACCAAGTTAACAGTTCAGTTCTTAACATAAAAAAATAGTTGTCACCACGACGTCGCCGCCTTTTAAACGGAAAATTATTCGCGTCGTTTTCCAAATCGTAGAGAGTTATAACCGTTGTCGAAAGAGACACTGAAGGACTGCGTTGTCAAGGCGCCACACGAGAGCTCAATCTACTATCTGAGCGCACGCACGCACGCACGCACGCAGTGTGTAGCCTACAGTGTACAGTGGTCTTGACCGCAGAATCAACTGGGTCACTTGAGGTGTTGGTCATCTACTGAGATATTAACATCAATTTGCATCAAGTAACCACACTAATTATAAATGCCTCTTGGGAACAGCACCAGATGACTAGGCTATGCTCCATTATCCTCAATGTAGGAATTTGGGTAGGCCAAATGTCACAGGTTAATGTGTTTCAAAACAATCGTCCCATGACACGAGAAGGTTGCCCAGGATTGGCAAATTGTGATTTATTATTATTTGCACTCGATAATAATCGGGGCCACAGCGCTCAGAACCGGTGCAGGACCAATATACAAAAACTTTGATCAACAATAAAGAAGGGTCCGCACTCAAAACTATGTTTATACTATTTTAATTCATAATAGTGGACAGACCTGACAGACTGAAGGCTCTGCCTTCTTCAGTATTTAGCCTACGAAACAGGTGCTTGTTCCGGCTTTTATAGTCGTGTCGCACCTGTGGACCATTTCAATCAACCCATTTCAATCAACCCAACCCATGGATCATTTCAGTCAACACATTCTCACGTGCGAATTACATATGCAAACAGCACGTCATAGAAACAGCAAATGTTACATCATATTTACATAGCATATTTAAAATGGACAGAAAATAGTTAATAACCGGGGCTGATAACATCAAGTCGTTAGACCGTTCATACGCCATACACCCTGCTGATCTGTTTATTAACTATAGGCCTACTAGGCTACTATAGCCTATAGGCTACAGAGAAGGAGATCAATAGATTGGAAGGTGGAAACTACAAAAATGGGACCAAGTCCAATTCTTCATTAAGGCATCTGCAAATGAATTCAGTTCAAAGATCCAGAAGGATTTGCGTTTTAACAGCGTTTTTCCAGTATCACCCCCTCTCCTGTTTTTCCAAATTTGTTCCAAACCGACACATTTTAATTCGTCCACACGGTGTCCCATCTCCATAAAGTGACGTGCCACGGGGGATGTAACATCACCCCGCTTGATACTGCTCCTATGCTCAGTTAGACGGGTCTTGAGCTTTCGTGTTGTCTTACCGACATACATTTTTTCGCAGGTGCAGAACAGGACATACACAACATGAGTGGTGTTGCATGTAGGCCTAATGCAGGATTTCATCTCGTACTCCTTGCTAGTTGTGGGACATGTGAATGTTTTTGTTTTAATCATATGTTTACATGAAGTACAAGATCTGCACGGGTAATTGCCCTTGATAAAGGCCAGTCTCCGGGACGAGTGGATATCTGCTTTCACCAGTGTGTCCCTGATGTTTGTGGAACGTTTATATGTAAATAAAGGTTGGTTTATTTGCACTTACATGCAAACAATTTGCTTATAACATTTTCGGTTTTATAGCCTAATTTGAGTTAAATAGGCTATAACATGAATGGATGTGTTGACAGGTTCTAATTATGCCATGTCATGTTTCAATGTAAGCCCATACATGGAGTCATGCCTCCCTCTACTGACAAAAAGTTATATTTCATGTTAATCATTCTTCCAGGCCTCAGTTTACAGTAGACCTAGGCTATGTGTTATTTAGTTTATTGTGCATATCATGATCAACATCTCCCAAAAATGTTTTTACTGCAATATCATCCTCTATTGCATCCTCTACGGCACACACACCAAAGTTATAAAAAAAAAACGTCAATACATCCAGAACTCTGCTCAGTCTGCTCACTCACACCCGCACCAGAGATCACACGACCCTGGTCCTACAAAAACTCCACTGGCTTCCAATCGAACAACGATTACAATTTAAACGTCTCCTCACCACCTACAAAGCCCCCCTCAACCTGCCCCCCACCACCCTCAGTGGCATGCTCCCTCCCGTACCCTCCGTTCTGCTGACGCCGACCCTCTGGAAATACCTCCCCTTTTACCGTGAACGCGCTCACAGCTAGATTGGACCAGCTGGGTAGACTCGTGGTACCATTTATCCGTGATTGCGGTTGTCAGGTTTACTCGAGCGAGCTAGCGAAAAGTTATGAACGAACTTCGTAGTACGGGGACCTGGTGAGCCCAGTTGATTTATACTGCTGTTAATTGGTATGAAGAGCTTATAGGTTTGTGTTAATGACATGAGTTGTGGTGTGGTCTTCTAAATGGCTCACCGATGGCCCTTTCGTGTGAGCAAATCATCCCCTCATTGGTCCAAATGTCTGTAACCAAGCAACAAATGAAACGTGAGATGTACACTTGAGAATAACAAGGCTCCCACAGCACGTTAATTCAGCTCTTCAACAACAGTCTTCCTACTGCAGCAGCAGCGATATCTGAAGCACAATTGTGTTTACTTTGTTTTATCTACAGTAAGTGTGTGAAAATGCCCCATGTCATGCTTTCGTACCAGTGGGACGACCAAGCCCTCGTGAAAAGGATATACGACCGTCTCAAAGAAGATGGCCTATCGGTGTGGCTGGATATTGAAGGAGGGGTGTCTGGCAACATCAATGATGCGTAGGTGAAAGACCTTTGTATCGTGTGAACCCGTGGTTATAATCTGTTATCAATGTCAGAAACCAAACGTAAACAAAACAATTGTACCCATTTGAACTTTTCTGAACCTGTCATTAACGACAAAGGATTAGGACGCTTGTACTCATTTGTAGCCTACTTTTCTAACAGAAAAACCTCTTTCAGCTTTCAAAGTGTCAGTTCAGGCACAAACTGACTGTGTGTGTGTCTTATCTGTTGACAGGATGGCGGCTGGTGTGGAAGAGGCCGCGGTCATCTGTCCCTTCATGACGCCGGCCTACCAGGCCTCTCGCAGCTGTAAGAAGGAGCTGAGCTACGCCGACACCAGAGTGGTGACCATAGTGCCCGTCATGCTGAGCAAGAACTGGGAGGCCAGCGAGTGGCTGGGCTTGATCACCGCAGGCCTGCTGTGGGTGGACTTCAGGTAGGGGCGGGGGGGGCAGTTGAGGGACAGCTGAACTCTTTCAATTGCCTCCCTGTACCAGTTAGGATAGTATCAAATGTCAGTCCTCAGTAGCCAGGATTGAATAACTGAACTGTAAAAGGCGACGACAATTAATTGACGCCCCACACACTGTCCACGCACACATTTACGTCAAATCTCACTCAAACGAGCGGCTGTGTCACGTCTCTCAGTAACGCACAGAAGAGCGAGGAGCACTTTGAGAAGAGTGTCCGTACGCTGGAGGAGGAAATCATGTTCAACGCCGGCCACCTCCTGACCCTGGAGGAGCCTCCTCAGGGTTATGAGGAGGACCGCCAGGAGAAGCAGGAAGAGGACAGACCACCCAGGAAATCCTGCCTGAAGAGGAAGCCCGGGCGGAGCTTCCGCCATGCGCTGACACGCCTGTACCTCCGGGAGTCAGGTACATGGGTTGTTATTGTTTACACAAATACAGTAGCATGACACATTGGGGTACTAGAGTAGTTTACTAACCTCTGGCACTCTTGTTCAAAGCAAGTAAGAAAGAACACCATAGGCCAGTCACAATGAACGTTGTGCATTTAAAATAGACTGGAAATGTGTACCACACTGTATGCCATTAGGAACTAAAGTGTTTTTTAATAAGGGTTAAATGAGTTGGAGGGGCGCAATAGTGTAGTGAACACCTCTGGTTCTCTCACCAGGTGAGCAGAAGTCCCCCCCGGTCAGTGACACCAGGGACAGCGCGGAGCTCATGGATGTATTAAACTCGGTGGAGCTCCATGACAACCCTGGGAACAATGGCTACTGGGAAGAGATCAAGGCCAACGGCTGTAAACACTATCGGAATGTCGTCACCAACGGATACCTGGGTACGTTCTTACTTCTTTAAATCAAGTACTTTCAAATGAAAATCAACAACAGCGGATTCTTAAGAAATGATGTTTTATTCATGCCTTGATTTACACATCAGATTGCGAAGCAAAAAAAGGGGAGGAAATCCCCTGTGTATGTACAAATGGGAATTCTGCTCGATCGGTAGAAAATAAATCTTTTCAAACTTTTTGTTGACGGCTCTTGCCCACTGCAGGGTACGATCCTGGGGTGAACTACGTGTACACTAAGGCCAGCCCGTACGGGGCGGAAGAGTGGCTGCTGGTCGTGGACCAGAGTGACGACAGCCACGAGAGGGCCGTCGTCATCAAGAACAAACATTCCGGAAGGTTCCTGGCGGTCCAAATGGGGCAATTTCTCGGATGCACGTCTTACACTGAGGACTGTAAATGGTACTTGGAATAAGAGGTTCAGATCATATGCTAGGTGCTTAAAAGTGAATTTAGAATAAAAGTATGGGGAAAAACAATGACGCAGGAGAAAATAAAGGCTGACTTGTTCAATCAATTGCACCTGTAGTTTGTATTCTTTGAATAAGCTCACGTATCACTGGACTCGATGGATGCGTCTGCAACAGATACGACCTGGTAGATAAACCTGATGCGGACCAAAAATAATGGAAAAGATGATGGGGGGGAAGAAAAAAAAACCCAACAACGCTAGAATCTTTTCCTCTTGAGGATTTCTGGTTTCCAGTTGACCGGGTGGCTTTCCTCTGTCTGAAAGGAACAATAACAAAATGTGTCATAAAACAATCACAACAAATAAATGACGTCAGTAGTATTTCAGTGACTGTGATATGGTTATACACATGAGGTTGTTGACCGTCTACTATGAGGTTGTTGACCGTCTACTATGGTTGAGTATGTCCTACATACCCCCCCCCAACCCCAAATCTCTCAAGCCCATCAACCCCGGCCTACTAGAGTGAGCTAGGGGACAGCCTGTGCAGAACTTACCGCCGTGTCGTCCTCCTTGTACACCTTGATGGTCTTGTCGGCCTCGGCCGTGATCAGCCTGCTCTCCGAGTTGTCGAACATGCAGGCGAAGATCCCCGACTCGCTGTCCAGAGAGCCGGGCTGCACGGCGGCGTGGATGCGCTGGAAGTTGTAGCCTGTCCTCCAGTCCCACATGTGGATGGTGCCGTTGTCAGCTGGGAGACAGAAGGCAGAAACGGGTTTGCGTCTTTGCGCCGAGACTATGGTGTTTTTGTGTTATCTGAAGAGAGCGCTAGGGGAACGCGTGTCCCCCGGAAGCGGGAGACGGCGTTCTCGTACGTTTCGGCGCTGCCATTACCTCCGGACACCAGGACGCCGTCGGAGTTGACGGCCAGGGTGTTGATGATGGCGTTGTGTCCCGAGAGGTTCTGGATGAAGTTGCCGTCGGGGAACTTCCACTGCTTGATGTTGTCGGCCGAGCCGGACGCAAAGGTGTACCTTAAAAGCGCAGACGGGGGTGTGAGTCAGGGAGACGTCACCGTACAAGCGTAGACTTGTATACAATGAAAGAGACCGTTCAAATCATCGGTAACTTCAATAGATAGCAATGGTCATGTGTAAATGGACCAGAGAACTATACTATCGTTGTTATCTAAGTTCCAGACTTACTGTCTGGGGTGTAGCACCACTGCTCTGACAGACTTCTTGTGATTGGTCAGTGTGGCCCTGGTCTTCCCAGCTATCAGATCCCACAGTCTGATGGTTGAGTCGTGACTACCTGTAGAGAGAGAGAGAGAGACAGGGAAGAGAGAGGAAGAGAGAAAGTAACCATCAGGAAGGCACCCACCAAATAAATCAAAAGCATCCTACGTAATCCCAAAACGCGACAGCTGTGGCACAAGACAGTATGGATTCAAACAGGTTTGTGTCTTTGCTGGACGCTATCAGAACCGGTCCGCTCACCTGTGATGATCTGGGGCTCCGCGGCCTGGCACCGGACTGTGGCCACAGTGTTGGTGTGTCCAGACAAGGTGTGCACGTTGGCTTTGGTCCTGATGTCCCACACCTACAGGTAGGCAAACAAGAACCAGACCACAGCACGTCGCAGAAGTACTGATCAATTCATGGAAAGCGTCGGAATTCATTCATGTTCATTTAACCCTCGTTTTACAAGCCAGATGCAATGGGAAATGTCCTCCCACCCATGATGCATGTTCCTTTGTGGTAATGGAGTGGAAACGTGATATTTTCTTCATGAATATGAGAATGAGAGTGTTATTAATTTCACGGCCGGCGTGTCCGTGCTACGATCGAGGAAGTGGGGTCGTATGCTGAGCTGTCAACTCTACAACTGATCCCCACAGACTCCCTGCCTGAGGGCATGAGTGACTTCACCACGGTTGCACACATGACAGGCATCCTCCATCTCTGATCTATGGTTGGACATATGACAGCCGTACTCCATCTCTGATCTACCCGACATGATCGAACTACTAAAATAAGAGTCCTTTGTTCTATGATGTGAAATACAAGGCCTATAACTTTGAGAATCCTAACATGTAGAACAAGCACCAAATGAGCTACTGAACACCTCAAACTCCGGATTTAGAAAGTAGACGGGCTCCTGAGTAGAACGGACTATACTTTTACTGAGACACCAAGCACAGTTTTTACGAAGCAAAATGTACTTGGCAATGGGAAAAATTAATTGTGGCGACTGCCCCCAGGTGGTGGGAAACAATGCAGTAAATCTATGATTTATCTGCTTTTCCAAATGTTTTGGAAATAGAGAGACAGTGTTTCCATGTGTTTTTCAGTATGTATAACATTTGTTTATCATAGAAACTTGTTTTTATACAGAACATATCGACATCGCTAAATATCGGTTATCGGCCATGACAGCAATGTTAATATCTATTATCGGTATCGGCCAAAATGTTCATATCGGTGCATCCCTAACGTACAGGGGTCTATGTAATCCCCCCCCTCAATTCAGTTTCATCTGGTGGGGGGAGAGCCAGCCGTAATATGGGACTGGAGCACATTTATGCCAGCGTGAGTAGTGTATATCAGCAGGAAAACCTACCCTTGCAGTGGCGTCTCGACTGCACGTCACCAGCACGTCGATGGTGGGGTGCAGGTCCAGGTCGTACACGGCGCTGAGGTGGCCGTGGTAGTGCCTGATGACCTGAAACGCAAGAGTCCGTAGTCACCAGAAGCACAAACCACTCCCGCCAAAAAATAACGTCCACTTCTGTAAAAACCTAAATCGAAACGTGTATCCGACCGAAGCCCCTTCCCTTCAGATGGTGAACGAGTGGGAGCCATGTTTCGTGGGTTACCTTGTTGTACTCCAGATCCCAGCACTTGACCTGCTTGTCCTCTCCGCAGGAGAAGAGGTAGGGGCTGCGGGTGCTGACGGCCACGCCCCTCACCGTGCTGATGTGTCCCGTCAGAGAGAGCTTCAGCTTCCCGCTGGCCAGGTCCCAGATCTGAGAACACCGGGTCGGGGGGGGAGGGGTTTAACCTTTCAACTTCAAACTGACACCGACCCCACATCGGCTAGATCCTACGGAAGAGCCGTTCCATATTTTCCTTCTACAACAGGTGGTCAAAGTAAAACGAGACAGTTTTTGGTTTGGTTATACCGTAGTAATCCCCACCCTCCTGAGGTAAACATGAAAACATCAAATGTTAGCAGGCAATCCCAGCTATGCGTCCCTGTGAATATCCCCACGTGCATTTGCTCTGAACGAGCTACAGTATGTCTGCACTCGCCTTGATGGTCCTGTCAGCCGAGCCGGTGACGAACCACTGGTTCCCTGGTTCCACAGCTATGGACCTCACCCAGCCAAGATGGCCGCTGATAACCTGTCAACAGATTAAACGGGTATGAAAGAGGGAAGAGTACCACTTGCCTATGGACAAATGATACCACTAGCAAGCCGCTACTCAGACCACATACGCATAAGACTTTAAGAATCCATAAATGTGTACAGGGGGGAGTATTTGTACAAGAAAAGCATGATTATGTTGACTCACCCGAAACAGTTTCCACGGAGGGTGCCACTGGGGCTTGGGCATGGTGGGGGCTTTCCTGGCCAGGGTAGAGTTCTTGGTGCCTTCCATGAGTGACTGAAAAGAGGGAACGGGGCGAACGTGTCAGAACAGCTCAGCACGCCGCGCCCTGTGATCAACTCACCGAACACGCGTACGTTACATCTGAGCTGCGCGCGAACGTCCGAGGGACGTTAAGACTCGGCTGTCGGATCGGGTGCGGTTCTGAGAACCGTGCGGTGCGAGAGTGGGTATCATGTGGCTTACCACGGCGTGGGAGTGAGGGGGCATGGTTCTCTCCGCCCCCCCGGCATGCCTGTGGATGTCCCCGACGCTGGCGGCGGTGCGACTGGCGTCCTGCCTGCGAGGAGATCAGAACAGAACACACACATTGTTCTCTATCCACTATGCCGGTCAGTCGGCGTCAGGGGAGTTGACCGATCATGTCCGTCTGCCTGGAAGGCAATTCATTCAACGTGTTGTACACTATTTAGGCTGCCGGCTGGGAATTTGTCCCGCGTACCTGGCTTGTGAGGCCGGCAGAGCCAGCGCCATGGCGTGGACCCCTCCCTCGCTGGGCATCCTGTGCAACTGTGTGTCCGCGGTCAGCGCCACCCCTGTGGGGACACAATGCCAAACCCGCTGTCAAAAACATAGCCTGCAATATTTTCCAGTGATATCTGAATTGTCGACTACTACATGCTAGAAGGTTAACGGTCTAAATGTAGCAATGGAGTTACCAGGTCCGGAGGGGTAAGCATGAGTCCCAGTGATCAGGTAGTCTGGGTCGTCTCCTGAAAGACAGAATGGTATAACTGAGGACCACAAGCTGAGTCTAAACAAGTGTTGTGGGTCAACAGACAGGGATTTTGAGGAGCAGCTGTATGATCAACTAACAACTGGCCTCCAGGGTTTGTGTAACATAAGAAGCAGATAGCCCAACAGTAGCTGTAGCTATTTTGACCCATCATGTGTCTCACCTGACTGGGGGTAGTTCTGCAGACTGAGCATGTCCGAGGCGGAGCCGCCCTGGACTCTGCCCTTCCCTTCCTTCAGAAGAGGCATGTGTAAAACAGCACCGTAGTCCGCTTTCAGCTTAAATTCCATCTTCATCTTGTGACTGGGGGGTGGGGGGTGGGGGGGGGGACATGACAAAGACAACTTAGCCCCATTCATTCATCAGCAATTTCCAATCTCCTTCATTAGTTGAACATGAGACTAACGCACGCACACACACAAACACAGACACACACACCTCTGCTCATCCAAAGCCACTGGTTTGGCATGGTCAGCAACAAACATGTCATGGCTCCTCTTGAGGGACCTGAAGACCAAGGTATGGACAGAGTGCTTTTGCACATCCTGAAAGAAGAAGCACAGCAAAACATTAGATAAGAATCTACACTTTGGAACAGGAATGATTTGTTCATGGCCACACGACTGCGCGCGTTATGGAAAATATAGATAGGTTGCAGCTCGGTACAGAATCTTGAATCTTGTAGTTAGCTAGCAAGTTAATGTGAAACTTGTACATTAGCTAATATCTTAACAATCGTGAAATGTGCTTACATTAATGTACTTCAACTAACTACCCATAATAAACTATAGCGAGCAAGATTGTAAAAAAACCCCAACAACAACCAAAAACCCAGATATACACGGTGCTAATGGTGCGTTCGTTTATAACTGGGAGGTGGCAAATTGCGACTTGCTACTAGGAATTATTAAATAAAACACCTCATGAACTCGCACTTCCTCGTCGCAAATTCGGATATGTTTCTCAGCCTCCAGTTGCTCGAATGCACTAGATATAACTAGGTAACTGTGATATAATGGTATATAGCTCGAATGCACACAGGTCGGAGGTGGGTATTTTGCCACTTGCGACTTGCCACCTCCGACCACAAACGAACGCACCATAACATGCTAGCTTAAGAGCTAACCTAGCTAGCTAATTACGCACGCTACGAACGGTCTCTGATACGTTCGTGTGGTAAACTTAAGCTAGCATGCTAATGCGTTAGAAAGCCAATTTTGTGCGGTTCACACTTGTACGCACTTTTGAATCAATAAAGACACATACCTCAGTCATCTTAAAGCACAACTATTCAGATACAGTGTCCGGAAAAGCTTGAGGAATAAAGAATGCAACGCTATGAAACGGTGGCTCAACAGCGGAACTCCACTGCACACCGCGGCTTTACTGTCCCGGATGTAAACAGCAGTGGTGTTCACAGCAAAGCAGAGCTGTAATTTCCGGGTCAGTGAAAATAATGACGCCTGCTTTCGAGTAGCGTCATCTCATGGCCAAAGACGACACGTTCGTTTAGGCACCGTCTTTGAGAGTGGAGATGTGGATTTTCAAGTTATGACAGTCAAATATATTTGACAAGATCAGCTCATCAACTGCCTGACTGATCAGATGAATGTCTGGTGAACAGGGAAGGCACATTTTGTTATTTGAATATTCACAGTAATCACATGCTTTATTGACTGGTTTATATTTATACTGATTTAAATTATGTACATAATTAATATGTATACTAATTTATATTTTATCCCTTTGATTCCATTTTTTATTTTATTTAGAAGTTTATTTCAGGGACAACATACAAATACATTAGTCTCCTTAGAAAGAAGATACATTGTATTCTGCTTCACTCTAATCTATTTAATTGGGAGTGGACACATCTAAAGCCATGTCGTGCTGACAGACTCAGAATGAGAACAGGTGGTCAAAGTGTCTATTTGGTTTTCATTCTTTACTTAATGTACCACAGTGGAGATGAGGAAAACTAGCTCAGACCAAACTCAAACCATGTTTGTCAAGCAAAGTACATTGCTTAATGTTTATCTAAAATGCCACACAGAATTGTCTTATTGCAATATTATTCTGCTACTTAAACTGGATATAAGTGATGACAACCACTGTTTACTTGTTGTCACAGGGCTACAGTCTGTACATTATCAAATGAATATCATGACCTCTTATTTTGCCTGACCTCTGTAAGATGAGCCATTGCTGGGAAATAAGGGGTCATCAAAGAGACCTGTTTGAGGTACACAAAGCTCGGCAAATACACCCACACACATACACCCACACACGTACACACCCACGCCACAGTCCTTTGGATCCCCCATACCTTTCGGGACCTTTGACGACTTGGAACTGTTGCACTATTATGCGCTATACAAATAAAGTTTGATTTCATTTGATATTACCTCTACCTCCCAACTGACTGAGACTCCCGATTGGAGCGACATTTGACACTGGAATCCTATATCTTGAATCTTACACGTCTTTGTTTGCACAACTTGATCATCCCTAGAAATCTCTCCCCTTGTTATTCTGTAGCATGATTGTACAGTTCATCTGTATACAGTAGTTGCATTTCTTGTATCTTGTACTCCTTGGCATGATTTTACAGCTCATCTGTATATTTCTGTATATTGTATTGTATAGTCTGTTTGTAGTGTATAGGTGTCCCTTGATGTGGCTGGTGTAACAATGCAATTTCCCTCTGTGATTAATAAAATACAGTACCTACTGTACTTACCTACAAAAAAAAACCAAATCTGATTTATCCAACTCTGTAGAGAACAAAGGAATTCATAGAGTTAGCTATCCTTGAGATCAGGTATAGTGGGAGTTGTTTTAAGAGCTTACTGGCACCATTGTAATTGATGTGGCCTATTGAACTCAAAGGGTTTGCAGTAGGTCTTTCATCCGCTCATACACTACGCACCGCTCTGGGATAACAATTGTAGTTGCAACTAAATAAAACAGTTTTTTAGATGTTAAGTGTGATATAAAAGGATTCAAATTGATTATGACATGTTTCATTTCTAAAGTGGCTTGACTTTCCAGCCCTGGCTGTGTGGGCGCCAATCAAGATCCATTACTCAAAGGCTGAAGTCGTTTGTCAAGCGAGACAAACTTACCATTCATCACAGCCTGTCTGTGTTCTTTGAACAGGAAAAATGGAATGGTTAATTACCGTGGGCACAGCACACAGAGCTGATACCGCTAAAAGGACTGCAGACTGCATAATGTCCAGATAAATCAAGGCTTTCTGGTCTCTACCGATCTCTGTAAAGAGTGGTACACCATGGTTTGAATTATTGCATCTTATAACATAGTGCACCCTAAAATAATCATAAAAATGACCAAAACATCTCATATTAAGAAAAGAAAACATTTATTCATTGGTCAAGCCAAGATCCCATTGGGCTTGCTGAAAACAGACAATTACCAATTGGGCTTCCAAGTGTACTACTGTATGTAATTTCAGAGTGTAGTAAATGAATCAGTCAATAAGTCAAATCAATCAAAAGATCCAACAACAACCGTTTTACCAGAGACGGGTGTATATACCAAGAAACATGGCGGATGGACAGTTAACAGTTACACTTAGATGTTGTGAGTCAGGGAACGTGCTGTGTGTTTCTAGTGGTTTCCCAGTCATGGAACCTGCTGTGTTTCTAGTGGTCTCCCGGTCCTCCGAACTGCTTGACCCCAGTCTGCTGCCCTCCGCCGGCTGTGATCCTGTTGATGGGGATAATCTTCATGGTCGTCTCCTTCAGGGAGTACCAGCGGGACCGCCACGTGGCCCAGATGATGCCGTTGTCGAAGCCATCGTCGCCGGCGTCCTTCGCTGTGTACGTTCCACCTGGGGTCGGGTCGGGGGAGGGGGGAGATTACAAGTTCAAAGTTTAAAACTGAGCTTCTGCTGGTCTTGACAAGCATAACAGGTTCCGGGTTGCGTCACCGTTGCTCGTAGCTTGAAATACGGCTATGGTTCATCGTAACAATGTTGGAAATGTTCAGATGAAACGTCATCAATATGAACAATCTGACAAAGTCGTCCTCAACCCTACCGATAACAACAGATTGGAGATCTCACAAAACATTCCTCAAGTTTCAGTTGCACGTGACACATGAACTATCCACCTGTGGGATAACCGCATTCTGCATCAAGTGGAGCTAGTCTCAGTGTGCAAGCCGAGTTCTCACCCTGGTAGTATCTGCCGTTGAGGTGGGCGGCGTGGCACCGGTTCATCCACCAGCCGGACCCGTCCTGCTTGGCGCAGTTGCCTTCGTACTTGTCGTTGTCCCTGTCCGGTGTGCTGAACTGCTGTCCGTTGTGCGAGGTGTAGTACTTGTCGCTGGGGTCGTCTCCCCAGTCAAAACCGTCGAAGGCATCGCCGGCTTCCCCTCCGAAGTAATAGGCGTAGGTCAGGCGGTAATTGTCGATCTCCGGCCCCACTTTGAACATGGCGTAGTCTGCGCTCCTGTAAGGTGGAGAGGAACGGGTTTAAAATGGACATGGCATTTAGCAGAACTGTAGTAGCTTTTTCCTGTCACTGTACTGTCATTTTCCAAAAACAAACAAACTTTATCATTCCAGGTACTACATTTCCCATGATGCAGCGGTGGTAATAGACTGTGATAGCAGTACATACTTCTTGTTCCCCTCCCAGTCGACAAGGTCTATCCGCAGCACGTAAGGGATGGAGGACTGGGTGGAGAGCAGGTGCATCTTCTCGTTGCCCAGCCAGTACTCGGTGGTGTCGTCTGGGGAGAGGTAGCCGAAGCCCTCCTTGTACTGGATCCAGTTCTTTTTGAAGTCCAGACTCCCGTCACGCCTCTATGGACACAAGAGAGAGCGAATAAGTGGGCAACAGTCTATTTTCAGTTTTGGTCAACTTTCCATGCTGTTTGGTATTTAGATATTTGATCAAAAACTTCACATGCTTGTGCCTCAAAAATGATCAAATCAATCAGAACAGGCTGAAATCAACCCTTTTTGTTTTGGGGGGGAAGATCACCTACCCTCTGTAGGACAGTGAATCCCCTTCCGAAGCCATCAATCTCACAGTAGACCAGGAACTGCTTATCGGCCTTCAGTGGCTTCACGTAGTACAGGCCGCTGCTAGTGGCGCCCTTGTTAGCAATATCCTGACAATCTGCCGGTAGCAAAACAACAACAACAATAACAACGGTCATGAGCCATCATTGACTAGTTGTTAAGAGCTGAAGGGTCAGTGGTTCGAATCCCAGCCCCAACTGTCCACATGTCGAAGTGTCCTTGAGCAAGACACCTAACCCCAAATTGCACCCAATGAGCAGGTTAGCACCTTGCATGGCAGCTGCCGCCATTGGTGTGTGAGTGTGTGTGTGAATGGGTGAATGAGAGGCCATTGTAAAGCGCATTGAGTGCCACTAAGGTGGAAAAGCGCTATATAAGTGCAGTCCATTTACCATTTACCACTAACTTCTTAGAGCTAGTTTATCTTTAGTCCATGGCAACTGGTACCGCTGGCGTTTTGCTACTGGGAAGATGAGTGCTCTTTCTTCAAAAAATGGTCTGTCTCTCGAATTGTTGAATGAATCCCAGAAAAACAGATAACTAATTCCTACTAGGTTGTGACGTTGCAGTTACCACTCTGCCACATTGCAAATCGACAAAATCTGTGTCATGAACTGTAATGCACATTCTTCAAGTGGAAGCTGGATGCGAGCACTGATTTGAGGCCCCGCTGGGTCTGGGTTGACAAAGCTCTTGTGAAATGGGTGGGAATGACCCGAAGGTCGTTGTTGACTTTACCTTTCCCTGTCGTGGGTTGAACCTCCACTGTGTCCTTGCACGGCTCTTTGCATTGGTGTTCCAGCTGAATGGACAGCTGTTTGATGTCCAATATTGCCTTCTGGTTGGACTGCAATGTCTGCTGGAGAACACTAAGAAGAAGCAGAGAGATTTGAGTGTGTTACTGGTGAACTGTCACGTAACATTCTGGTGGTTATTTATAGTGTTGGTGGTTTTTTTCTCCAACTCTATTTCTATGTTTTTCCAACTCTATTTCTGTTTTTCCAACTCTATTTCTGTTTTTCCAACTCTATTTCAGTTTTTTCAACTCTATTTCAGTTTTTTCAACTCTATTTCTATGTTTTTCCAACTCTATTTCTATGTTTTTCCAACTGTATTTCGTTTTTTCAACTCTATTTCTATGTTTTTCCAACTCTATTTCTATATTTTCCCAACTCTATTTCAGTTTTTTCAACTCTTTTTCTATGTTTTTTCCAAACTCTATTTTTATGTATTTTCCAACTCTATTTCTATGGCATGGGACAAACTCCCAGTATAATCTCTACACCCTAACATTGCCTGTTTTCTGTTCCAGCGCATCATACGTAGAGGCATAGTTAGACGAACAATGAAAAGATATCTAGAGAGAGGAAGACCAAGCTTACTATATTTGCTCCTCCTGGGTCACGATGCTCCTCTCGAAGCGGAAGACGTCATCCAGCATGCTCGACGACTTCTTGTACTGTGAGTCTACAAAACATTTAGTCTATTTATCAGTACTGTAGGTGAATCACGACATTTACATATCGACAATGAAAATAAAACCGCAGACGCCTGCTGAGGGCACATTAAGGCCGTCTGGGCAAAACATTATGGAGACTTCGAAAGGATTGCGCAACTTCCGTTTCAACTGTTCCCCTCATCGTCCGAAAAGCCCAATACATACAAAGTGTGCGTTCCCTTGTGTGATTTCAATCAACTTGGGGGCACAGAGGTCACAGGTCAAATAACCCAAGAAGCGGAGCTGTTGGTTACCAGAGCCGAGGGACTTTGAGGCCTTTGACGCGTCGTCCTTCATGTACACCACCTTCTCATCGGACCTCCTGGTCAGATTGGCTATTTCAGACAAGATGTTCTCCATATCGTCCAGTTCTTTGTCCATTTCTGGCTTGTACTTGCGCAGGTAGTCAGCTATGCCGCAGGTGGTCGGACAGTACTTGCCCTGTGATAAACAGATGCTGTCTGGTATAAGGAACTGTAGACATTCCATAAAGTAGGTTCAACATATTGTGACAGTTGATGTGATTGTACTCCTCCAACGGTATACAGCTCTCAGAATATGCACAATATGCACATATCCGCAAAAATAAAACATGTGGGAAAACTTTAATGAAATGCTTTGATGTGAATGTATTCAAGTTAACTGCATGACATCTTGAGCGTAATATTAGCACACCACATGTGTGAGCAATGGAAATAAGCTGTCAGCTTTTGTGTGCTATCCTTGGCAGTTTTCGTTTAAGCAATAATGTGGGTATGAATTTGTTTCAGATACACTGTTGTCTTATTTTATTTATTGTCAAAATCAATCAATCAATCAATCAGCATACTTACGAAGGCGTCGATTATCGTGCACGACTCTCCATTGTCTCCCCTGATTTGCTGTGGAGGACAAAACAGAAGCTCGTTTTAACATCTTGGAGTCAAAAGCCCTGGAAACATGCTGCGTGGAAACTGCTCTAGCGGACTTACAGCAGATGAGAGGGACAACAGCAGAAGAACCCCCGCTGCTGTTGACAGAAGTGTCGGAGCCATGTTGCTTTGGGACACCAGTTTGTGGCGTCGTCCTGCTGGGGAATGAGGAGCCTCTGGACCCTGCTGTACATTTAAGGTCCTTGGCTCCACTGATAAGGGGTTCATGTGTAAACATACCTGCTCATCCCCCTCATGTGCCCCTCTCTGACTCAATGTTGGACGTTATGACTCACTCATCTGTCCCCAAGGACATTTCCCAGACCTACAGTAACAGAGATTGGTAACATACTATATGCGACTTGTACCTTTTCTATCAATCATGGATGGTTCCAATTGTGGTCACCCACTCAAACACAGGTCACTTGGCTGTTGTGACATTTGCAACTGGGTACCTCAAAAACCATGACTGCATTTTTTGGGCGACTAGGAAACTGTATTTTCAACATTTTCTAGATACTGTCAACAAGTCCGATCAACATATGTTCAACCATACATATTTCTATGTACTGGAGATGTTTGTACTACAGTATAGCCAAATAATAATGTTGAGTAGAGTTTGCTCTGTGGTAAGCAATAAAATAAAGACAGTAATTATCTGACAAATCTGTAAACATGGACAACTGTTTTTATCATTTGATCAAGACTAATGCAATTAATCACCCTTTCACCCCAGACATCCTGATTTATCTTCTGTTACAACATGTCCTACGCAGACTCCTGAACTAGAAAAGCACTAAATGACACCGTGCCACTTGCTGCCTTGAGCTAATCATTACCACCGACATAACCTCTCTATTCCAAACTCTGAGAGCACGTCCCTCTCTATCAATATGTCAACATCTGAACATTAATCAGCAAAGTAAAGAAAAACTGTCAAGTTCGTCTCCAACATATAACTTACTTAGCCTACTGAGTTTCATTGGAAGGCTACCTTATTATTTGAACATCATCTGGTATAATTTTGATCAGATGCAAAGGGTCGTGTGTACCTTGATATAGAAAAGTTGATTGCTATTATAAGGTTCTTATCTTACTCCGATCATATCGTACACACTACAAAACATATTTTTGACATCATAGAGAATCTATACAGAACAATAGGGATTTTATCCATTTCAGTTAGTCCTTGAAAATGATCTTGTACAGTTAAATCCCTACTGGACTCACCTAAACATGCCAGGACTGCATTTCCCTGAACAACCACTAGTAGGAGTTGAAGCCCCATCGTTTGGTCGGTAGGTACTATTGCACTGTGACAGCAGCCCCATTCAAAGGCCATCACAGAAGCACCACAAAGACTATTTGCATGATAGTGACATAGGGCAGGTTGGTGAGGGAAATGGCCTTCAAATCTTAGACCATGGCCCAGTCTGAATACTCTGAAAATAGTCTGCAAATTGAATCTCGCTCTCTCCTCCTTCAGGGTTTTTCCTGGCTCAGAATGGGTCTTTGGGGGGTGAAGCGCACACAATTTTTGGGATACCTCCGTTTTATGCCGAGTAGCCTACCAGCATATAGGCCTATATGCTTCGCTGCTGTTCTGACTGAGCTCACTTTTCACAATCGCAGGAAATCTCCCAACATGACACAAAATTGATATAAAGCCAAAATGTTTAAGATACTGATAACCTGTCTATTAATTATCTCAATTACTAGTGGTCCAAACAATGGACAATGCAAGAAAGAGGGATGGGCTGCACTTGAAACAAGCTGTCAAACACATTTGGAGAGGATTTGAATTGCTATTTTTATTCTCAATTTTTAGCATTTTGGCACTGGTGATTTTCCTTTGGCTCTGGCTAAAATGTCTTTGGGGGGACGCCAACAAATCCTCTATGCAGGTAAAACCCTGCTCCTTGTACCTCTGAACTGGTAGGATAGGCGAGAGTTTAAGCTTCTCTACGACCACTTAGCTCTGTGGTTTCTTTACATTAGTCATTTAGCAGGTGCTTCTATCCAAAGTGACCTACAATAATTGCACTTAACCTATAGTCAAGTGTACTACTACTCATCAGATTTCACAAATACATCTCCTTTCTAAGTAAGGGACTACGATTAATCTAGTGCTAAAGTCAAAGTGCAAGAACAATAGATGCTAAGAGGAAGAGTCAGGGTAGTACTTCTTGAAGAGGTGAGATGGGTTTCTCAGCGCAGGGGTTACAGGAAGGATGCTGAAAGAGCTTGCCTGCAGAGATCCAACGTCCACTCATGGTTCTAAATCTCACCCACTGAATGGTCAGGGCATTGACCAGGTGATTTTTATTGAACTGTTACATTCTCCAAAAATGGACCTCACCCAGTAATAGTATGAGGGGTTAAACTGATTTAGTATCATTAAGCCCATAAACAAAAAGCAAACTTAACTAGTAACTGTGGTTTTTGTTTGTCTCTTCTGTTTGTTTGTAATTAATTGTTTGTTTTCTGGGCCTAGTGAGTAAAGATGTTCCCATGTGTTGCTCTGAAGGAAACGAAGCAGCTTCACAGGCTTACGGCTTTTTTCCCATCTGATTCTTGAGACACTCACAAACAGTTAAGCTCTAGGGGCTTTGTGAAGTGAATTGTGGGTGACACAGGCTACCTTTGTTTATCATCAGTAGACTGAACAGACGAGAGGAGGAAGGAGGAGGTAAGGGGAACATGAAGAGGGTTTGTGAAGCTTGTACACAAGTTTTCCCACAACTCATGGGCACAATGCACAAGTTTCTTTGACGTCAGCTAATTCTAGTGGCAGCATTTCAACCAGTAAAAAAAGACAGCTGGCATGTTGTCACCTAGTCTGCTCTGAAGAATTGCCACTAATGAACTGTATTGTAATGAAGTCTGACAAGACCGAAGCTACTGGTCCAGTTTCCTGGACTAGACTAGCAGCTGCTTCAGAGGAGACTCTCCAGTGACATGTTTTTAGAAAAAGGCTTAACCGGTGTCCAGGATAAATGGTAAATGGTAAATGGACTGCACTTATATACCGCTTTTCCACCTTAGCGGCACTCAAAGCTCTTACAATGGCCTCTCATTCACCCATTCACACACCAATG
Source organism: Borostomias antarcticus (assembly GCF_949987555.1). Classification (NCBI taxonomy): domain Eukaryota; kingdom Metazoa; phylum Chordata; class Actinopteri; order Stomiiformes; family Stomiidae; genus Borostomias; species Borostomias antarcticus. Next base: position 6,273,233 of record NC_140253.1, read on the forward strand.
GCGGTAGCTGCCATGCAAGGTGCTAACCTGCTCATTGGCATCCAATGTACACCCGCAGTAGCTACTGGACAATTTTCTTTTCAAAACTGAGATCTACTGTAAGTTAAATTGAAGTTGAACTTCCCAATATCGGTTTTATCTCATGACAAAGTTTCAGAGTTCAATCTCGCTCCGTTTTAGAGAAAAGGGGTATAGAGAATTGCAGTAACTACAAAATCACACTCAAAACAGGCAAACTGCAGTAGCTGCGCTCTGTATCTGTTTTCCCGTACATTTGCTGCAGTTACTGCGATCTACAGTAGAATTCTACTGGACCTTAAACACAAATGAAAAATAAAAAATAAAAGTGATTAAGCGTACCTTTGTATTCATTCATTGTGTGAAATATAATGAGAATATGACAATGATGCAAATGAAAACTGTGGCATTTACCATGGCAACAACAGTGATGATGATGATGATGAAGCAAAAGTTGACTTAATAGGTAAAAAAAACAACTGGTATAATGGAGGACAGCCTAGAGAGAGAGGTTGAATTCATTATTCTCAATTACTAAATCTTTTCATCTTTTAAAACGGGCAGACATCCATAAACAAAACATTAACAGTAATTTAAATACTCTTAGAAAAGATTCAAAGAGTTTCAGTTATGCTGAAAACCCAAAGAAAGCTGGAAAAAACAACCACATTATGATTACTGCACTTAACTCCTGCATTACTTGTATTGCTATTTAAGGAAATCCGCAGGCAGACTGCAGAATCTGAATTTTTGGGGTCATGGATCAAATCTGTGGTCATGATTTTTTATGCATAAATATTACTTCGTTAATACATGTTCAGTCAGTGCACTACCACTAATCTACCTACAACACATCTGGCTGGATAGTCAAAGAACTTTGAAGCTATTCTCAGTAGTTACTGCGGTGTGCTTCTACAGGGCAGTATACCCTGGTGGTCTTGGATATTTAATATCCAAAACCATTAGGCTACATGTTTATTCACTTAACATGCGTTCCACTATTTTTCTTATCCTTTGTTTAACCAGGCCAGGTCAAGCCTGGCTTATGTGCGGGGCTGGCTTGTTTCTGTTCAGGACTGGTAGGACGGATGCTAGTCATGCCACTGAAATAGGTGTGAATTGAAATGACATGAAATAATGTCTGATAAATTAAGATAGGTCATGTCGCCTGGACACACAGCTTCCAATGCTGGGTTGTTCAAAAGGTTTAATCTGGATCAAAATGATCCAGATTTGGAAATCCCATTTTTGGCTACACAAACGCCATACTAGCTGGGCGGCTGTATGTATAGCAACGTACTGTACTGTATTGTAAGACTGCACTGTGGTGTGGTGGAGTTCCCAAAGAGTGATACCTCTGTCCACCTGCCCCGCCAGGCAAGATAACAGTACTATTTTACATCCATGTCCGGAGGTAACGGTAGAACGGTTGAGTGTCTTTGCAGTATCAGCAGAGCTTCACTGTCGGAGGGAAGGATGCCACAGTACAGATGATTGCATTTGGTACGCTGACCTTTGGGAGGTCAGCGCACATCAGGTCGCTCTTGAGAATGAGACCCTGTGTCTCAATGAGATTACCTGTCTAAATAAAGGTTAAATAAAATATAGAGAGTACCGCACACTGGCTGAAGAAAAGAAAAAAAAAACATTCCATATGACATTTACAAGGACAGTTCACCTGCGGCAAACTGCTGTGCAACTAGTTACTGAGAGCGCAATGCAGACATGCCACTATCTATCTGCAATGGCAAAGAACTCACAATCAGGGTCAGGACACATTGAGACCAACTGTGAGGAGGTATGAGCATGTTTCAGGTCAGCAGTTGAAGGTATCCAACCCTCATGTCAGCCCCTAAGCTGTTTTCCCGAAGGGATTTCTTTTGACAGGAAATTGGAAAAAATGGGATTGCCAACTGCAGCTGCTGCACACTGCCATGCTCTTTCCATGTCAGACTTAAATAGGAAAACTCGACTCATCGATTTTCACGAGGGGAAAGTGGGTCAAAGTGTGTGCCACAAAACGGGAGCATGTATTGTCTGCATGGGTGTACTGATGGACACAGCAGGCAGGCTTAACTGGGCCAGATGACATGCTTCTTAATGTGCTGCAGGAGCTCTAATTTACCTCAGTTTGCTCTTTTGGGGATTTTGAGGTTACAATATGATCATATACAATGGTTCAGATGAAAAAGTTGACAAAACTAGCACTTTTGAGAAAGTCTGATAATTATTCTACCACCGTTTTGGTCATACAATAGATGTGGGTGGGCACCTTGAAAAATCATTAAAAAAACATGTTAAACTCTCAATTTCAAAGACAAGAAACTCACCGAGGTGTTAGTTGGCGTTCGGACATATAATTCACCATAAAGTAAGATTCCAGTTCATCTGGAAATGCTTTAAAAAAAATATTTAGCATAGAACTATTTAGTTAGTTGCAGCACATACGTGTGTAAACGTCCGCAAACTAGGTAGCCTAGCAACATAAACAATAACAATAGCTACCGTAAGTAGTTCCGCTTCCTGAATCCCCTCTACGGATTGATCTACACAACAGTTGCGTCAATACAAGTCAATGGATTTCATAAAATGATCAGTAAGACCCTACAGGATTCATACTTTGCGGCAAATTTGATGTCAGAACACCAATGGAGAACAATTACCCCCTCGGTGAGCTTCTTGTCTTTAAAATCGAGAGTTTAACATGTTTTTGAATGATTTTTCAAGGTGCCCACCCACATCCATTGTATGACCTAAACGGTGGTAGAGCAATTATCAACTTTCTAAAAGTGCTAGTTTTGTCAACTTCTTGAACTGACCCATTGTATATGATCATAAGTAACCTTAAAACAGGGCTAAACATGATTTTCCCCTTTACTACTCCTTTAAGGGAAAGTTTTGAAGGTGCATGTGTGCATGTCTGTTACTGTCAACAAGTTACACCTGTGCTCCTTCACTGCCCTAATCAGAAGACTCCCATTGGAATTAAATGTTCAAACCAAACCCCCATTTCTCATTTCTATGACTGTAGTCTTTACTATAAGGATCATATTGTATCCTAAGGGAGTTCACTCACTCAGCAAGGAGGACTGGGAGACAGCACAGCCTTCAAGCAGGGCTCAACAATAACGGTTGCCCGATGGCCCGGGGCCAGTAAACAGCTATGTCGGGCATGTAAAAATAGAACTCACTGGCCCGATTGGGCTAGTGGCATTTTTTCAATGCTCAGCGTGTTTTCAAAAAAAAGAAAAAAAAAGACGTGCACACAGCGTAGTTTACTTTGAACATAAAATGTTTTTTTTGCCTGATTTGATTTGAATGTTCCATCCCGCCAATCAAGATTGAGTAGCGCCTACAGAGTACGTGATGTGTAGTGGTGACAGTCTTTCTCACAGTCAGACAACATGCCAACATGGAGGCGAATGCGAAATATGAGTTGATGCTTTAGTATTGAGGGGCCAGTAATTGCTGATTTCAATGCAGAGCGTGTTCTACAACGATGGGTGTCAGCAGGACAAAGAGCACGTCGGATCTAAAGTTGTCTACCCAGTCGACTTAAGTTGTTTAGTAAAAGCTCAATGGTGGTTTTATTTTTCAGCTGGCCTATGTAATGTTGAAAAGAGAAGCCTTGGTGTTGTTCCCATCTTTTGTGGCCATATGTGGTTCTGATTTCCTGCACTTCCTGAAGTTTAAATGTTTCATTTGCTTAATATATGAATTCAATATTTATAATAAATGACATAAAAATGTACTGTAGTCTGTTTTTATTTGATACCAGCTTAAATAAAACAATTTGTATTCAGGCCAGTAAAGAATGACTTTGGGCCAGTAAATTACTGACCCACTTGCATTGAGCCCTGCTTCAAGGCAACACGGCTGTTCCATACACAGTACGGTCAATGCAGTGTAACTGTTAATCGCTTGCAGAACAGAAGTACAAATATTTCTCAACACGCCTGAGGTAATCTGACTGGCCTAATTGCCCCTCCGTCGCGTTCTAATTACTGCTCGGCTTTCTGGGAAGGACGTTCCTTGATAACGTTCACTTTCACCTGGCTCCCTCTTGCCGAGGTATGACATACGAGGTGCCATCTCCGGGCCCCTTTCTTGACGCCACTGGGTGATAAATCTCACATCGGGCTACCTTCCCCTGACCTAGTTTTATTGTGTGGAGAGAAGCAGGCCTGAGACAGATAAAGCCAGAATGACCCCAGACTGAACTGCTGCGCCTGTGAACCTAAACAACTCTGAACTCTGGCTGAACTATACGCCAGCTGGAAAAGCGCTTCCTTGCTTTGAGGGCCTGCGAGGAGGCGATGGGAAACCAGACCCTGGACTGCGAGCGCTGAACACATCGATACGATGCGTCTCTGGGCGGCAATTTAATGACTATAGGGAACAATCACACATTATCAAACCATTCTACTCTTGTCAGGTCCAGGACCCTACAGTCTCTCCATTTTAGATTAGGCTACCTGTGTGTTTTTGTCTAGGAACTACCTGAAAAGGTGATGAACCCCGGATAGGGCCTGTGGGGGCTTGGAGGTGCAGTTTAAAATGATGGAGGCGGGTGGAGCTATTGTTTTTATTGGTTGCATTGCATTCGATTTGATCTAATGAAAAATAGTCTTGAGTTCATCAGCTTTCTTGGCTTCAGTTAGAGCTTTCAAGTATATAATCTGTAATCGCCTAATGTGGTTCAAGTGGGGATCTAAATGTCTTGGAACAGGAACAAGACTACAAGCCAACAACCATGTGTGGATCAAGAGTATACTGTAGCATACATTTATCAAGAAGTCCCTGTTAATATGTACTGTTAAACACCCTTTTCATTGTATTCATGTGTTGTGACATTTACAGTGGAATGGCAGCAAAAGGAAGATCAGGCCCAGGAATCGATGCACTATGTCCCTGGGAGACACAATGTTGCCCACAGATGCCTAACAATACAATACAATATCTCTTCTGCATTCGCATTGAAATTCATTGTGGGATGCCGCCAACGCATGCGTGCAATACTTTACACCAACTAGCATTCAGGAGCTAATGATCATTACTACAAGGCCAAGTTGCTTAACGACACTTACAGTAAGAGCACATCCACGTGTTATTACAGTTGATACAGAGCACATCGGACCTGTTCAGCAGCCATACAAAACATGTACTGCAGAGTTACCATTTTTAGCAGCGGTAGTCGAACCATTGACTCCCACCTGGCAAACGTGTCTTTCTTGGTAGTGAACTCAAGTTTACGGGGTCAAGAACAAAGTGGACATAGGGAACCCACTGGTGGCCCACCATGCATTAAGTTTAGGGTATACTTGTTAAAAGTCCACTGGTGGTCACAATGGGGTCATTTGAGTAAATCTTGCAGAGACTGAGGGGGCCAAAGGTTTGTTTTAATGACCGATGAGAGTTCAACCCATGGTCACAGACCATAAGCTTGCTCAGCTGAATGTGGTATGACCACTAGAACTGGAACATGCAGTTGACATGTCTTTGTATTCGAACACAAACTTCCTTGTTCTGGCAGATAATATGTCTGTTGACATGTTTTTGTCTTCGAACACAAACTTCCTTGTTCTGGCAGATAATATGCCTATCAACTGATATGAATGACGATTAAAAGTATACTAGGTCGGTATCGAGTGAATACTGATCGAAAATGGCTGCCCGCATACACTCATGGCACTAGGTGACTATGCACTGGGCGTTTAGCATGTTAGCTTCTGTTCAGCTGAGGCTTCTCCACAACCATGTTGTTGAACCACGTAGGGAGCCCCATCTAACTGACAACGTGTGACTGTGGCACAGAACCCCAGACTACGGAGCGCCTTCTTCGATGCCCTCTGCAAGATGGACCCTGCACAGCTAAAGACACCAAGGTAACAACAATTAGTTCACCGCCAGCTGGACATTGTACGTCTGAAAACAGCTGCTTATATGGACACGAAGAGAAGACGTGCTCTACGGCCATTCAGCGTTGATGGCCCCTGTCCTCAAGAAACCGTGGGGGGGATCTCAGCTCAACAAGCCCTTCACTTGACCTGGACATGACTGGAAAATGACCTGCTCCTGACCCCCCTAATTCACATATCACAACTTCTGAGACGGTCAGTGACTATTGAATGCCAGACCCCAAATATTTGGTTGATAGCAGAGCGGGTTAAAAGTTCATGTTTGGTCATGGACTTCAGATTGACCCCATTTGTGTTTACTTCCTCAATTAAACAGTGGGGTCATATAAAATACAACTGGCCTGCTTGAACCACTGCAAACACTTCATGGCAGTTAGAGCCTCAGAGTCATGCATACATTTACAGTTTTACAGCTGGCACACCTGCTTTGCAAACATACGCTGAGAGGGATAGCATCTGCCCTGGATCACTGCTGTCATATCAAACACATAGAAGGAAAAATGAACTTAACAATACATATTAACAGGAAATGTTTGATGTGTACACTATGCTAGTCTTCGTCCACACATGATTGATTGTCTTGTTCCTCTCCCAATATACGAACATCAAGTTCAGGAGTTCAAGGAGAGAACGCCTATTGGGCAGTCTTTTCCCATGCTCTGAAAAAAATGCAAATAATTGTTAAACCTTTTTTTATGCTAAGTAGGCTGATTTCACAGTTTCCATACCTATCGGGTCTGTAAATGTTGAATGACGTTAAATCAAATAGGCTTATCTGTTTCACTAAAGGAGTTTTTCATGTCAAGATGGAGCCTGCAGGATTACAGAGTAATCTGTTCTGTGGAATGTTACTTCTCATCCCAGTGCCTGTCTGGGGCTGATCTGGGTCATCCATTAGGAAGCTCTCAATTCAACCCCCCTCCTATGCTTAAAGATGCTGGATCGGGATAGACAGGACAGACTGTGTGTCATGAAAAGGCACAATTATATGTTAGGGTGCAATGAGCTTATTGGGCCAAATTAGACTCTCACATTTCACAAACTGCTCCAAAAATATGTCTTCTTCTTCACAATTTCCTCCAGGCCACTGGCAATATGAGCATGAGGGTACAAAAAGAACATTCACTTAACATTAAGTTTTTTGTGGTATTTGTATTTTTAGTGTACTGGGGGCTCTGTGAAGTACGACTGTATTGACTTTACTGAGTCCTCTCAATCTTTGAAAGGAGTTCCCACAAGGGTTCCCACAAGGACTTGTCAAATTGATTAACCTTCACTTGTCCATTTCCTGGTAACAGTGACAGCTAGGCTGTCGAAAGTAATTAAGAAAAAATTCACACCAAGGGGGTGAAGTAAGCAGTGCAGGTTTATGAGCAATCTCTACTGCCCCCTGCGGGTGGATCCTTTTCAACAGGCTTTTTCAGTGTTTTGACTGGCCCAGGGGTGACACGTAGCTCGGGAGGTACAGTAGAGAGGCTGACTGGGCTTTGGAAGGTCCTTGGTTCGATCCCAGCGAAGTCGCAGTCCTCTCACGGCGAGAAGTCTGTGGAGTAGGCCTATGCATGTTCTCCCCATGTTCTTTATGGTTTCCTACATAAAGAACCCAATACAAAGACGGACAGGGGCACTTGGATTGGTCCCCGGGCGCGGCTCATGCATGCCGGCTACCCTTGGGGGAAGGACGACAGGATGGGTTAAGAGCAGGATGTCTCACATGTGCAGCAAGATGTTTGTTTTGTTTGTTGTGATGAGCAGGAATGACATTTCATTGAACTGGTTTACAACTTCGCTCAGCTGTATGAAATACAGATATGATAACCATTATGGTCTTGACTTTCACAATTCACATGTCCTCAAGTAGGCCTATAGAATAATACTCCTTGTTATCTAGCAGATTACTTGCAAATATTAATATTATATGGATTCCATATTGTTTGAAATTGAGATAAGGACGATTTATTTTAAGGAGTTTTTATGTAATTTTAGTCTGTTTGCTTTTGCCCAAATAATGCCATTGGTCAGTGTGACCCAAAAAGTGAACGGAGTAGGCCTACAAGGGTTAAATGTTTCCAAACTGAATTTTCAGTTCCATGCACCAACTGTTGAAAAGTAAACAACACGTGCAGATAAAACGCAGCCTAATAGACGAAACTATTCAGCAAGATTATGATGGTTTAAGTCAGCAGCCACATGTGCTGAACAACTGCAACTGGGAAAGCTGGTGGTGACCAATCGTCTCTTCGGGGTTTACCCTTCGCACCGCTGTCCCCTCCTAGGATATAAAACCCATGACGCCTGGACGCTCCCCACACAAAGCTCAAGATGCTCGACTCGTTAACGTTTCTCGTGGAGAAGCTGTCCCTTCTCTCGCACTTCAAACTTTTTGAACTGAACTGCTCTGATGGGGAGCGTAGCGAGCGCCAAGAGCGCACGACGCACGGCCAGGAGCCAGCTTCTCTGAGAAGAGGGGACCTGTTAGAAGTCCCGCGAACATTGTTTACTCACTTCGGTATCTATCTCGGAGACAATAAAGTCGCGCATCTGATTCCCGACATAATGCCTGTGATTACTAGCGACGAGGCGTTAATCAAAAGAGTTATCACGAATAAGCGACTCATTTTTGGTTGCATGTACAAGTGCGCCACGGTGCGTGTGGACACCTTGGAGGACTTTGCCTACGGCTCCAGCATCAGAGTGAACCACATGGATAAGTTGTGCAAAGCGCCACCGTTTCCGAATGAAGAAGTTGCGAAAAGAGCGTTGAGACTCGTCGGGTCAATTCCGTACAGTTTGCTATGGTATAACTGTGAACATTTTGTCACATACTGCAGATACGGCTCAGCGACAAGTCAGCAAACGGAGAAGGTAGTTATCATGCAACATACGTCACACTGCTGCAATTTAACTTTTCCAGTAACTAATTATAGCTTCCAAGGAGGAGTAGCCTTTGGATTCATATGTGCAGAGATAATTAACTCAATTACGCTGGAGGCATGATTAGAGTGTACATAGATTGGGTTTTAATTATATTTTTAAACATTTGCATATGCGCTATTATATTAAGACATAACATAGTAGCATTTGGATATAAAACATGCACATTTACCTGCTCTTAAGACCCTGTAAAATGCATCTGAATTTTACGATGCTCAAGGCTCACTCATACTGTCTTTCCTTTGTAGTTCTGCCAGTGCCTGAAATCAATCATCAGAGACCAGAGGATTGTCATCCTCACAGTCTTCCTAGGTATAATCTACATCGTCTGCTTTGGCCTGGGGCCCTCGACTACATTACCCACAGTCCTCATCCCCTTCACTCTGTGGATGGCTGGCTGAACAACACAAACCTCTCATTCAATAGGGACACTTTACAATGGCCAATGTTAATGGGTCCGCCTTGTAATCCCATTGATATCATTACACTACACTCATTTAGCAGACCCTTTATCCAAAGTGACTTAATTGCATTTAACGCAGGAAGTCAATGTAGCCTACTACTACTCACCAGAACTCACAAGTGTATCAACAACTATCATAAGTGTACATGTGTGTATCAATACTTGTCCCTGAAGTGCATTTATAGACCATTGCTCCAACCATAAAACCAACCATCCTTTCATTTTATACATTATTATACAGTAGGCTACAGTATGTATTCCCATACAAGTTAAGGGAATTCATTTCGTATGCCAGGCAATGTCAATGTTTGATAGATGCCCAGTTAGTTTTTTTCAGGACTAAATTATCAGCCCTTAATGTTCTAAAATTGTTCGAGGTGTATTTAAAAAATATATATTACTTAGCTTACTGTGTAAGTCAATATAGTGTACAGTAGACTGTCAATAATTAAGTCTATGAATGATGATCTTGTGGAATGTATCAATAGACATTCAGTTTGACACTCTAAGAGTACTGTGCTGATTAATAGTGTACAATGGGAAGAGAATATCATTTGTTTACACCTACATGAATTGTACATAACTTAAATGTATAAAGAAAATATATATCAAGTGTTGTATTATTGTCTGACTCTATATGTAAATTACTACATCTATTTCCCTAACTACAAGATACAGTATGTTATGACACAGATTACAATCCCATTTTGTGCTACACTGGTCCTACAAAGTAGGGTATCTGGTTTACACAGCATAATATTTAAAATATTCCTATATTTACATATAGAACCATACAGTACAGTGTTTATAGATGGCCGGCCGCAGCTTAGTCTCCCGCCAGTTTCATAATGACAGAGAAAAATCTGATCTCCATACTGCTGATGTCATGTGGTTTGCAGCATGCCCTGTCCCTTCTCACTCTGCTACTGACAGCCTTGTTGGCTCCACTTGCTACACACTCAATGCACAAATCATCCAATGCTGCACTCTTATGATAAGATAGACAAGACTGACCTTATCACCCCAAGGGAACTTGTATTGGATACATGTTTGTACAGACAGCAGATACGGTATCATAGCGGCCTTCTGTTGTTAGATACAGTAACTGTACACAGGCTGTCACCCATACACACACACACACGCACGCACACACACACACACACACACACACACACACACACACACACACACACACACACACACACACACACACACAATACCTAACGTAGGCTATACACAGATGGCCATCAGCCAACAAAGTGCACACTGTCCATTGTACAACACCCCTGTAGTCATAAAGGTGTACATACTGTAACATGTATTGACACGATACATTGACCTGATGTCAATTTTCGGGATAGCCTACACCTTGTCATTAGTTTATTACAGCCCAATCAGTGGCGGCGGAAATCTGTTCCCCGCCCAATCAGATTCAATCCAGACTATGTGAAAGAACAACAACCTATCTCCTCCTCACTGCCCCGCACACTTAACTCCCTACAGTTTGCATACAGACCCAACAGAATCCACAGAGAATGCAATAGCTCACATCCTCTACACTAACTACCCTATGAGTAAGGGGAACATGTCGGGTTACATGAGAGTGCTGTTCATTGACTACAACTCATCTTTTAACATCATAACTCCACCCAGGCTCGACACCAAGCGCAGGGTCCTGGGGCAAAGCAGTGCCCTCTGTAAATAGATCCCGGATTTCCTATTGGATAGACCCCAAGTGGTAAAGGTAGGCAACCACACCTCATCCTCCCTCACCCTCAACACAGGAGCAACCCCAGGGCTGTGCACTGTCACCGCTTCTCTACTCCCTGTACACGCACGACTGCACAGCTACCTTTGACTCCAATTCCATCTGTTTTTTTCCACAATTTTGTGGATGACACAGCAGGGATTGGCCTGACCTCCAATAATGATAATAAGGCCTACCTGGAGATGATGACCCTGGTGACTCAGTGGGGCCAGGATAACAACCTCTATCTGAATGTCAGCAAGACAAAGGAGATGCTGGTGGACTTTGGGAGGAAACAGGAAATGAACTACCCCCCCTTAATCATCAACGGGATCCCTGTAGAGAGAGGGGACAGTTTCAAATACCTTGGTGTCCAAATCACTAAGGACAACACACGGAAACTGTGATGAGGAAAGCATGTCAGAGACTGCACCACCTAAGACTGAGGAAATTCAGAGCGTCCCACCAGATGGAGCTTCTACTCATCCATGATCGAGAGCATCCTGACTGGGACTATCACCATACGGTATGGGAACGGCAGCACACAAGGTCCAATAGAGAGTGGTGCGGTCAGCTGAACGTATTTTAGGGGGGCCATTCCCCCACCTTGAGGACATCTACACCAGAAGACACAAGACCAAGGCCAACAGGATCCTGAAGGACTCCAGCCACCCAGGAAACGGACTGTTCTCTCTGCTTCGGTCAGGGAAGAAGTAGCGCACACACGGCGAACATGGAGACACTCAGGAAGAGCTTCTTCTCACCTGAATGACTCCACTAATCTAGTGAGTCAGAATATCTAGTGTATAACATCACCATACATGCATATGCAGATATATCTCACCCCTGGGATTATTTATTATAGCTATAGCATGCACATAACACAGACCCATGCCCTACCTGGGTTATTAAGCATGTACATAATCCATCCATACCGGTATCTTATCTTTATACTGTATAGATTGACACTTCTTGTGTAATTTGTTTATTTGTAGTCCATCTAGGAGCCGGCAGCAATATTTCACTGTGAATGTACACAGGATGAATAAAATAATCTGATGTGATCAGCTAGATAGATCAGACACTTCTTGCCTTTTCAACCCCCCCGGACCTCACCCTCTCCCCCTGACACCCCAATCCTGTGGGAAACAATGACCATACAGTATCATTGTAAAAGGGCAACCATATCCATAACAATAACAATGAATGTAATGAATGTTTAGCAGATGTTAAAATACACAGGTTTAAAAGCCTGTTTGGCCACAACCATCACATATTACATTGTAGAGGAATTACACACAATAATGTCGGGTCTAATTTTCATTGTGGTCTTAGTCTTTGTTTGTTGCACAGGCAGCCCTCAAAGTACAAAAGCATAAAAACATAGAACTCATACATTCCCATATAAACAAGACACCAACAACACTTATAGTATGACACACCAACCTACATACGGAATATTATCTACTGCTTCCTTTACTAAAAGGTTGAGCTGCTCAGCAGCCATTCCTTCACTGCTCTTTTAAAATGCTAGTCGGGAAAGACACGTAGCTCAGGGGCAGAGGGCAGGGGATCGAAAGGTCCCCAGTTCAACCCAGCTCTCGGCTGTGTGTGCCAAAGTGTCCTTGAGAGTTGCTCTTAATTAACTTGCCTAGCAACATACAGGTTGATGCCATCACACTGAACCCCCAGTACCAGTGCTGTCGCATCACAGCAAGAAGGTCTCCCAGGCCTTTCTATCTTATACTCTCCCCGTGTTCGCAAGGGTTTTCCCCATAAAGAACCCAATATGGAAATCATGCAGGAGAACAGATTGCTAACTCTGTCCGTTCCTGACGGAGACGAACAGGAGCACTTGGTTGGTCCCTGGGCGTGGCCCATGCACGTCTGTCTGCTCCCAGCTGCCCTTGGGGGAAGGACGACGGGATGGGTTAAGAGCAGGAGAAACCTTCAATCAGTGGAAGCTCCAGCCATTCGTGGGTATGTTTGGGCATTGATTGGTGGGCGAGTGATGTGTGTGTCTCACTGTGTGATCGATAAAGATGTTTGTTTTGTTGTTGTTTGTTTAGTCGTGACAATTTCTTTAACATGGGATGGTAAGTGATTCCATTCTATAGCTGCTGAGTACAAAAAGGTATTTACCCCAGCTACATTCTTAAAACTACTGGAGACAATATCTGTTCCACTGGCTCTATTGGCACAAAGATGAGTCTTCCTGATAAGTTTACGATATTTAAAGGTGCTCAGTTCGATTTTTTTCGGCCACTAGATGGGGCAGTGGTGCAGCGTATCAGATATAAACAAGTGGGCGTTTTCACTCCATACGGTGCCTTTCAGGGGGTGGGGCTCAGCGCTATAAAAATAAATTCTGCATTTGCTCCACAGGCACTACACCGTTGGCTATATTTTCTGTACAGATAGTTATGACTCCCCTGGACCTATTTATTGCATATATTGGATTTCTTTTTAATAAAAAGTGCAGTGAATCGAACAGAGCACCTTTAATTAAATACTTGAGAACGGAGCCAATCATTATTCTGTGGGTAAGACCCAGCTTCAAATGATTGATTCTATCTTCAACTGACAACCATTTTAGTTCCGCAATCTGGAAGCCAACATATGTACGAGAAGATAAATTCAGTACAACTCATCTCAATTTATTCTGGGATGTCTGTAATTTCGTTTTGATGTACTTAGGGGTACTGGTATACCACGCCTGCCATACACGCATAATCATAGTGGGGTTGAACTAGTGCCATAGCCAGCAATTCCAAGGTTTTACTATCTAAAAATTTTGCCTTTCTGGTCAGTCTTCAACCAATAATAATTTATTTTATTTATAAACCTTTCATTGTGAGACTATCTCACAGTGCTGACACAATCCCAAAGAACAAGACACACTAATTAGTATATAAAATGTATAAAGCTTTTCTCAATAAGTAGGTCTTTAGACCAGTCTTAAAAGAACCCAGAGTCTGTGGTGCCCTGATTGTCAGGGAGCGCATTCCAAAGGCAGGGGGCAGCCAAGCAAAAGGCCCAATCTCCCATAGAGCAGAACTTAATCCTGGGGGTATGAAGAGGCAGGCTGTGTGCAGATTGAAGATTGCAGGAGGGGGGTTGAGTAGAGTGAGTAGTTCTCGGGTAGGGAGGTGCATTACAATGGGTGCAATTTAAAGTTAGGAGAAGGGTTTTGAACTCAATCCTGTGGAAACAGGGAGCCAGTGCAAAGATGCCAGGACAGGGGTGATATGGGTATATACAATATATACATTGGTTTGTTTGCACATTGTTCCAATAATTACTGAGTCATGACTACTGTATGTAGACCTGATTTTTATCTTTACATTAACAATTACAGACACATCAGAGCCAGGTCAGCATTATAAAACCATACTGGCGGTTCCTTCCAACCGTAACAAACTCCAGACATTTTCAAATAGGATTGATTTCTCAAGATTTAGCAACTGAGGTATTTGGTCAGTTGACCTGAATAAAGCGTAAACCATGGCCTGGTCTTGAGAAAACAAGCCAACCGCACACACATGTTCTTGAGGAACAACGCTTTAATCTGTGTAAATCTGTTTGAAAAATTGACCAATCTCTAATCCCAGCGTACAAGCTCCTCCCCAAAAATCTCTCCCCCGGATAAAACGGCTAGGTGACCCTTGGTTCCCTGTAGTTACTTTGCCACCATGTTCCCTCTCCAAATCCTGAACCTTTTCTTTGCTGCCTCCACAGTGGAGGACCAGGACCCTATAAAGCCTGACCAGTCTCTTTACAAGCGCGGGGACCTGCTGGAGGTCCCCAGGACCCTGTTCACCCACTTCGGCATCTACCTGGGGGACGGCCGTGTGGCCCACCTCATCCCGGACATCTTGCCCATGGTCACCGGGAACAAAGCGGCCATCGCCAAGATGGTGACCAACACCCGGCTGATCCTGGGGGTCATCGCCAAGGCGGCGAGCGTGCGCGTGGACTCGCTGGAGGACTTTGCCTACGGCTCGGTCATCCTGGTCAACCCCATGGACAGGCTGTGCAGCCAGCCGCCGCTGCAGGGTGAGGAGGTGGGGCAGCGGGCAGAGAGGCTGCTGGGAGCCGTCAGCTACAGCCTGCTGTGGTACAACTGTGAGCACTACGTCATGTACTGTCGCTACGGCGTGACCATCAGCTACCAGACCTACCAGGTGAGGGAGGTGGTCATTTCTTTTTGAGGATTAATTAGCAATGTGTCATCTACTGAGCTGCAATGAAATATTATCCAAGTATCATTGAGGGAGGGAGTTAGAAGTCTTGTGTGGATTTGCTTAACATCCGACAGTGTTCAAGCGAGTTGCTGTCGACAGTGTAGGAAGTGATTTGTTCTGCGCATTCTATCTATCTATCTATCTATCTATCTATCTATCTATCTATCTATCTATCTATCTATCTATCTATCTATCTATCTATCTATCTATCTATCTATCTATCTATCTATCTATCTATCTATCTATCTATCTATCTATCTATCTACAGTATCTATCTATCTATCTATCTATCTATCTATCTATCTATCTATCTGTCTGTATGTCTGTCTGTCTGTCTGTCTGTCTGTCTGTCTGTCTACAGGTATCTATCAATTGATCGAGTATATCTATCTATCAATCCATCCATCTATCTATTACCTAGAAAAGGTCGCTCAGAGAGCGCATACCTCTGCCCATGATGCATGTCGCACAGCTCAGATCAAGTTTTCATTGATTGCAGTTGGAACTTGGAAGTTCCCGTGGAGATTATTGTAAATTCAACTTGGAAGTTCCCGTGGGGATTATTGTCAATTCAACTACCACTGCCTCTGCAGGAAAAGTCCACACCAAGCCCAGCCAGAGTATGTATGGGTACATACTTTCCATGGCAAAATTACGCGATAGAGATTCTGCAGAAAGCGCAATCTTGATTCTAGATTTAGAGATCTAGAGTCATACAGCCACTGCTACTCCAAGAATCAATTTAATGTTCATACATTTTATTTTCTTAAAAATATTCGGATTGCGATACATTTCACAGAAGAGCATACTGAGACTGGTAAGATTACACCCAATGTGTTAATAACAGCATCGAATCCACCAAAATACGACCCTCGTGTTTGAATGCACATTGACGTTTTTCAGCAGCCCCGTCTCAGCAGTTGAACAACAAACTATCTGACTGTAGATAAGATTTAGCTTTAACATTTATGCCTGCTCAAAATGCTCTTGCCATGACACAGTGTCGTCCACCCTTCCATTATATCCCACCAGAAGCCGAGATACAATTATCGAAACAGCTGCAAATGAATGGAGAAATATACTGTACTGCACCAACTGAGGTAGGAGGTAGGCGCTCACCGGTCAATGGATGGCTATTCTCCATAATCGCTGCAGATATCTAGATTCTGTAGGCAGAGAGGAATCCAATTATGTCCCCCTCTTGACATTATGGTTGATTTAACTCACCGCAAAGATGAAGTTCATGTAACAGCTGTACATGATTACGCACGTGCGTTCATCACCTCTGCTGCCATAGAGGGGAAACACTGTAATGTAGGCCTATAGCGAACATTATTCTGTTTGTTAAGTAACGTTATTTTGACCTTCCTTTATTCCTACAGTAAGAGGAATGCTAATGGAAGGCTATCTGTAGCTGGCTAGCTGGTAGCATTGTAAGCCTGCTGGTAATCCACACCTTGGTATCATGGATCTTGGGGAAAGCGTGGAGCTTGTAGTAAAAAAGTTCTGAGTGAATGTGAGTTAATGTGCTTGCACACACTGCCCCAACCAACGCCAACCAACACCAACGTTGGATTGGTGTGCCATGTTTGTTGGTGACTGTTGGCAGTTGGATGGATTTGTTGCAGTAGGCTGCAGCTGTTTTTTTTATTTATTTTAAACTTCCAACATTCTAACAATACCTCACAACTTTAGAATGTTGGGTGTTGGGAGTTGGTTGGCATTGGTTGGGGCAGTGTGCAGATACCTTAAGAGATTTGTGCTTCTACTTTATATGAGGAAATTCTCCACTCACCTTTGTAGCAATGGGATTACAGATGTCACATGCGAGGGGCACTGTTTTGGTGGGACGCACACCAGTCGTGCATGGGAAATGCTTTCAGGTATTTTGATGGATTTGTTAGGAAACAGCGCTTGGGGGGACCTCACATGCAAAAGAGAAGTTAATCTGAATTTACGTAAATTACAATGGAATGCAGTGGACTCAACCTCTCCACACATCACTTGTCTTGCGGTCTTAGGGATTTAAAGTGCTGTTTCATGCTGACATTGACTGACTGTTTTCATTGAAATGGTGAAACTGGCATATGTTCAGCTATGTTTCTCTGAGTTTGTACTATGGTTGTGTACAATGCTTGGACCAGCAACTAACTAGTTTATGCATTCATGCATTTCAAATGTCATATTGAAATTCCGTTGACAGTGAATAACCTTGACCTCCTGGAGGAAGACTTACATTACTGGTAATGTGAGATAAGACAGTGGGAAGTTTGCTTTTGGGTCTTAAACTTATGGACCCTACTGCATTGGCAAACAGCACCATCTAGTGTTACTTTGCTGCCTATAAGTAACTTTCTCTAATAAGGCTGTCAATTGAGGCAATGCCAGTTGACCGGAAAGGAGCTGTATTGTAAACCATAAAAGTAATGCTAGAATATTGCCCCTACACGTGACAAACAGGTTTATAGAGCAGGTATTAGTCACGTTATATATCAACATAGTTTACATTTATAAAAAAGTTTTTAGATTAACAAAGTCTAAATTTTCTCTCTCTTGCAGTTCTGTACAGCAGTCAGGAAGATCATATGCAGCAGGATAAACGCCTACCTCACTGCCCTGTGTGGCATGGGCGCCATGTTCTACCTGGGCAACCTCACGCCACTCAACACCCTACTAACCTTCATCCTGCCCTTTACTCTCTGGATGGCATCTTGAAAGGACCTCAGACAAAATGGCTGACGCCACAAGACTCTTAAACATACCGGCTGGAACTCAACAAAAATCTCTGTAAATGAATATTTAACTTTGGCTGTGGATGATAACATGTTTGCAAACAATGTGTTTAATTTCTATTTCTATTCTATTAATTTAAAGCTTGTAGAAGCTAGAGTTTAACCTTTTGTGTTTTTGTTTAACATTTTGATATATACTGTAGTTATTAGTCTTGAGTGCAGGACATTAAATAGCTGAGCATTGGTTTTGATCATGGTACTAGCACTAAGTTTAGTCATTATGTGTAAAATGGTGTGGAAAAATCTGTGTTCAAGACAACCTTTAATGCTTAAGGTCAGCTTGAAAATGGATTTGTACTCCCTGTAACACAGTGCACAGTTTGTTAGTGGCTTTAAAGTTGCAGACTCAGAATCAGACCCTCAGGATAATGGATGTTCTCAGTCCAGCTCGTTTTCCCTGGTCTACCCTGCCTGTACGCCATCATCCCCAACTCAGCATCTGCCCTCACACAGACACACGCGCACACACACCTTCACACACCCTTTCTCCACTCCACGCTCAGTCGTTCCCCTGCTTAAGAGTAGACCCATCCAGTCTACCAGCATGACATGGCTCCAGGATATGGACACACATGAGCCAGCAGACGTTCCTCGCTGTCTAGTAGACCTAGGGAATGGACAAGCCGACAGACCCTCTCCCTGAGTCAGAAGAAGACGCAAGGAGGGAGGAATCTTAACTCTGGCTTTTTCCTGCATAGATAATTGCGAGGCGTCCTTCTCCTTCAAATTTCCTGCCGCCTCCAGCTCGACAAAAACAACACACTAAGACCTGCCAACCTGTACACGTTTTGCGTAGTAGAAACTGTTTTTTGTTTTCCAGTGATTTATGTTGTAAAATTTGGATCTGTGCAACCTCAAAATAGAATTGTGAACATTTGTGTGAGTGCACATAGATCAACCTTTTTTCCATTCAGATGATTCACTAGTTACACACTCACGTGCGGTGTTTTTTGCACACGCACACACACACACACAAACAAACTCATGCCAAGCCTAGCTACTCCTTATTAGCCCACAAGGGACAATAGGATTCAGAAACCACAGTGACCCTTGTGACCACATTAACTCTAATGAATTCACTATGTGTGTTTGTACTGTGTTGTTTGAGTGAGTGAGTCTGCACAATATCTATTCTCTGGCTGTTAACCTTCTCTCTCTCTCTCTCTCCCTGTCCATATCCATGTACACTGCTCTTCCAAGCAGAAAGCAACCACACCAGAATCCATGGTTCAACTACTGTGGCTGTCTGTCAGAGCCATGTCCAAAATTTCGACCTCAAAACAATAAATGCTACTGTGCATAATGTACTGTACAGTACTCTGTGGACTCTACTATATACAATAGTAATGGCTCAAGGACAATACTGACTGATAGCATACTCCCTTTTTGAAAAACGTATGAAAAACTATAGTCCTTATGAAGTCTATTGTTATGAATTTACATTTTTCTTAAATGCATTAAATAAAATGAATTTACTCATACAATAGGCTACTTGAAACAACTCCCCTTCCTTAATAGTCTTTTGAACTGATCAGATTTAGTATGTGTGCCGTGACTACAGTCTCTCCACTGTCCTACGGTAGTCTGACTCAACGGATGTAGGTTTTGGCAATAAACCTTGTCATTCGTTGTCACACTGCCCAATCAGTGGCGACACAAATTAATTTGATTTGGCCGAGAGATTCTCTCGGCACCAATCAGATTCGATTCAGACTATTTTGCAAGAGCACCGTCGCTGCGTCCGGGGCTGGCTCTGCCCAAGACGACTGTGATTGGTTTAAAGAAATACTGCGTTTCCCCCCCCCCCTATTGCAGAATGGTAATATGTCCCTATTGCAGAATGGTAATATGTGTGGCGCTGCCACAGCGTAAATCGAAGTGTGGAGATCTGGCTATGCGAGACTAGTCCTACGGTGATGCCAGAGAATTACGTTTCATTCCAGCGACTCCGCTCGTCTTGTGTGTGTCCTGGCGCCTGCCCCAGCTTGGCTAGAGAAGGGAGCCCCTAGCCATTAAGTAGCGGGCCTGCTGGGAATGGGCCCGTTTTTTTTTTTTTTTCAGAACCGCAGATTCAAACTACTTCACAGGCGACACGTGCACTGGCTTTGGACAAAGCTCTTGACGCATTTAGCACATTGAGCTGAAGTTATCAACAGACAATGCTTTCTCTATGGGAGTGTGGAGCCTCTTCTGTAGCCTACATGTTCGGCCTGAAAACCTACATTATAGTCACAGTGACTTGATGTGCCCTCACAAATGTTTTACGCTGTTTATTATTTAAAAATAAATAAACACAATGAAATCATATAATGTAGGCTAATATAGTTAGGCAGAAAAGCTAATCCAGACCCCATTAGTGCATAGAACATTTACCAGAATGCATGAAATTAAGCTTTTGATGTCCAACATTTCCTGTGGGAGGAATTTAATGATCCCCTAGGGGGGGGATTTGGTGTTTTAGCAATGGAAAAAATTACAGCAAGGTTGGAAAAGCAGATACAGAGTATACCTAGTAGCAATAACCATAGACAACACAATATCTTCACTGCTCTTTACTGTCGTATTAATACCATCATCAAGTCTGCCTATGCAGACCATTAACGGACATGTTTCCTATGTACATATTTGCCTTTGCAATGTGCTGCAACTGCTACACTATTTAAACAATCAATATTAAAGTTGGTGTTTGACTAATCTCAGGAGGACCCCAGTCCTCCTTATGTCTGTGTCCAGTCACTGTGTTATAGTCATCCGTCTTCTATGTTTATGTCATATAACTCTACTTTAATATTCTACAGTAGCTTTCATAAGTCTTTCATCGGCTAAAATAATCCCATTCCTATTACACACAGTCGGGCACTAGAAAAGACAGACTGTTTCCCTCTCTCTCTATTGATCTCTAACCCCATTGTTTGCATAATTTATGTGTCCTTTGATATTAGGGTGATAAAAAGAGACTAGCATTGCACATCTTCTGCAATGCTCTGAAAAGTAGTAGCCTCTCGCTCAGTTTACATGGCTGAAACAAATTAGCAAGAGCTCTCGGCACAAAGCTATTCAGAAGTATTACCAGGATCCTCCCTCTTAAGCACCTATTATATTTTTAGATTGCTACTATTTGCCTTTAGCACTTGACTATGCTCTTAGTCACTTGTTTAGAAAGAAGATACACTTGTGAGTTCTGGTGAGTAGTAGTACACTGACTTCCTACGTTAAATGCAATTATTGTAAGTCGCTTTGGATAAAAGCATCTGCTAAAAAAACATGATTGACTGTAATGACCCCAGATACATGGGAATTCTGTGATGGATCTCAGGCTTGGAATGCACCAGAGAACTGACTCAATTACGGTTATATCAAATCAAGTCTATAAAATTTGCTGGCTTCTGTGCTGCTGTAGACCTTAAAGAGAGTGATCGAAACTGCCACTGCTACTAAAGGAGAACAGCATTTAGCCAGTGGGCAATGTCAGTTTGTTTGTCCATTGCTTGTCCCTGCTGAGGATTCAGACCCAAGAGACCAACATTGGTATCGGAGACAGATGGAACAGCGAGGGAGGGCCAGTGAGGTGAAAATAAAACAGTCACAAATCATCAACACGCGAGTGTGATTTCAGAGCTAATCTGTCTATAAACGACAATGCGCTTCGCTTTGACCTAATATGGACTGATAATAGGAGAATGAAAATAAGGACTTCAGCCGTGTCACACATGTAAACATTCCATTTTCTGGCTGATTAAACATGCAATTAAAGCATTTGTGGAATCTGGGGAGACAAATGTTCCAATCGTATTACATGTGTCCACAGGCTTCTCTTCCCTGCTGCTGGGAAGCATTAGAGTGCAGTGGAGCATGGGCCTAGTGTTTAGAGAAGAAAATGTTCAGAAAATGGTTTCTGCAGAAAAGGTAGCGCACAACAAGGATTGTAGCGAGGTGCTGAACACTAGAAGAAGACACGATCCAGTTGAAAAAGGCCTGAAGGCCGAAACATCATTCAATAAAGAGAAAGTGCCTATGCAAGGAAGAGTGGAGACCTCGGAATGGTTTAAAGAGGCCAAGTACAGGTTTAGCAAAGCAGTGAAGGAGGCTAAACTTTGCTTCTCTGAGAAACTACAACATCAGTACTCAGAGGGGAACACGTCCTCTGTCTGGAATGGCCTGAGACAGATCACCAACTACAGACCCGAAATCCCCCCCAGTCCACTGACGACCCACGCCTGGCCAACGAGCTAGCCCTAACAACCCAGCCCCCATTCCAACAGGTGCCCAGACCTCCCCACGGCTCTCCCAGCTGCACGTGCCTGACTCTACCCGCAGGTGGATCACCGACTTCCTGTCCGACAGGAAACAGCATGTGAAGATGGGCAAAAACATCTCAGACTCCAGGTCCATCAGCACCGGCTCCCCCCAGGGCTGCGTCCTTTCCCCCCTACTCTTCTCCCTGCACACGGACAGCTGCACCTCCAGCCATCAGTCTGTCAAGCTCCTGAAGTTTGCGGCTGACACCACCCTCATCGGACTGATCTCTGAGGGAGACGAGTCCACATACAGGTGGGAGATCAACCAGCTGCTGGCCTAGTGTGGCCAAAACAACCTGGAGCTCACTGCTCTCAAGACAGAGGAGATTACTTTAGAAGGAAACCGCCCCCCCCCCCCCCCCCCCGCATTACACTGAATGACACCCCAGTCACCACTGTTGACTCCTTCCACCTCCTGGACACCACTATCTCCCGGGACCTCAGATGGGAACTAAACACTAGCTCCCTCGCGAAGAAGGCACAGCAGAGGAAGTACTTCCTGAGGCAGCTGAAGAAATTCAGACTACCACAGAAAATGATGGTACTCTTCTACCCCTCCATCATCGAGTCCATCCTCACCTCCTCTCTCACCATGGTACTCTTGTCTGTTCTTTGAATTGCATTTATTCCTTTGTTTTTCTGTTTCCATTATGGCCTGTGATTCCTTGATGTAACCCAGCCAGGTCAGGTCATGTGACCTGAAAGGTGTCTTGTGTTACTAAAGGTGCTACTAAAGGTGTCTTGTGTTACAACTCTTGTGAGTCTGAGGAAGAGCCGGGAAGGCTCGAAACGTTACACACGCTAGTGTGTTAACCTAATAAATCAATTGGGAGCTATACCAGTGATGCGGACAATCTCTTTTTTACTCCGCTGCTACAGCCAAGGACAGGGCCCAAATTGCAACGTGTCATCTGATCCGACGAAAAGGTGATGAACTGCAGCCTGCCCTTCGTCCTGTCTGCACACCACAGAGGCAACGTTTTCCACACGGCCATCAGCCAGAGTGGAGTGTGTGACACAGAGTGGAGTGTGTGACACTTTTTTCCCCGACTTCTAGATAACTTTTGTGTCAAAAAACAAGCTCATTACAATGTCAGGATAGTCAACAGTATGATACGACCTGGAAACATTGGATGATAAGCAGACCAAAATGTGTACAGGCTCTGTTGTATTCTGCTCGACCAAATAGAGCACCTGAGCAATTTTGCTTCTTTCACCCCATGGATAATGAAAGAAAATTGCGCACTGCACACAGCAACTGTGCACACTGCAACTGCGGGTGGTAGCGGGGTGCTACTGTTAGCTTCTCATTGTCCCAGCCTATGGTAATGTAATTGCTGTGGAAGATTCCACACACGTGTAAGGGACCCAGCTCCATTCACCCCTTCGCTGTCCCCCTCCCTCTCTCTCTCTCTTTCGCTCACACCTACCTTTCCCTTAAGCTGTCCTTTTCGATTTCCAGCTGTCTTCCATTGCACCCCCCCCCCCCTCAGTAGGGGCAGATGAGCGTACGCGGACTACAAAGCAGACGATCGCAGAGAGTAATCAAGCCTGTAGCCTTGCAGGAAATCTGTTTGACTCCACAAGGCACAGAAGAGAGATAATGAGAAACAGGCTGTGAATGACACCGTGTGTGGAATCATACCGGCTGTCATTGACCACATGGTTCACATCCACTCAAGATACAATCAACTACTCACATGCAGGCGGGTGAGCGTAACATCTCTCCGATATTCATTCCCTCCAAAATCCAATAGTCTACTTTCAAACTTCACAACACCCGAACTAGAACACATTTCAGACCACACAACGCCACGTTTTGTGCAGCAGGGCCCAATGGCCCTACTCGAGAGCTGCAATGTTGTTGAACAGGCTGTCAACTAAAAGCCGTCTGCAGCCCCCGGCAAAGGGTACGCCTGAGTCTGACAATTTTTACAGCTACAGTATCTGTGTGAAAGTATCATATGTCCATACCGTCACGTATACCTCGGTTGCATGTATATTGTAGCGTCCGGGCGTGGTGGGAACTGCATCTCCCAGCACGCCCCAGGGTAGACAGAGAGGCTGTGGGGTGTCGGAAGGGGAATCGTGGAAGCGGGTATCTGGAAGGGAAAGCAATATTCTGTTCATGCCATCTGTGTATGCAACATCTCCTGGCCACTGAATCGCTTGGAATCCATTCAGCTGAGCTGACCAGGCTGATGAATCCCTTCCTCCCTCACCTCTCCATGACACTAGAGTCAGAGGGATTTCGGATTAGGCATGGGTTTCAGTGGGTGCTATTTTCCATCTTATGATTCGAGGCACTTCCTTTTAAAATACTGTATTCTACCTCATTTCTTCACTTTTATAACTCATCCTTCTCTTCTTTTCTTGGGTTTTATCTTCCATCTTATTTTCTCAGATTTTATGTTCATCGTATGTCTATTTTTATGTGAAGTACTCTGTCATGTATTTGTTGTAAAGAACTTTGAGCTGCATTTTTTTGTATGACAGGTCTTGACTTGACTACATTGTGAGATTCCTTACCCTTGCTTCTGGGGACCTCAGGCAGGAGTCAGGGTTTCCTCTCCTCCTCGTAACTACCCAGCTACGCCTGCCCCCGGCGGGGCGTTCAAATGCGGCGTGATGCCAATAAAACCAGACAGATTTATGCCCGCGGTTCATGATGGGTGGTCACCTTGCCGTCACGTTGTGCTGCTAATCTGGGCAGAGAGAGTGAGAGACATGCGGTATTGATTTAGGAGTAGTGGCAGTTCACTGTCTGCGATTCACGTTATCCATTAAGAGGGGGAGGGGGTGCAAAGACCACCGCAGTGTCTGGGGAGAAATCTCCAGGCTTGGTGACTGAACTGGATGTGTCTTCAATTAATTCTGGTCATTACAGGAAGGATCGTAGCCAATTAAGTTCATACGGAAATCCGTGTCTCAATGAGGCTCCAGGAGCAATCTAATAAGATTTCTCGGATTTCTCTGATGGAGCCAGGAATAGAGGCATTGCCAGGACAGTGGCTTTCACAAACTAGTTTTTCGTTAGATATTCAGGGCAATTTTGTGGGGAACATTTTCTAGGAGCACATCAGAAGAATTTGATTTGGGCCCCTCCCCTCTGCCTCAATGTCACTCCACTTCTCACAACATCAAACCCAACATGAGTACAGTCCATCTGATTCTCCTGCAGATCTGTCCACTGAAAGCCATGCACCTGTTGTAAATGCAAAAACATGTTTAAATTACATAGTAGTCCCCTGCTCTATATGTGTATGTATATAACAGTACTGAGAGGCACTAAAGGTAAGTATTGGCCTGCTACACTGTATCTATTTCCATTGAAATTATAGTAAGCCTGACACCAAAGAACATATTCTATGCCAGAGTCAATTATGGACTCTATAGAGGTATAGAAGGACCAAATTTACACTGATGTTTTCAGAGGACTCAAGAAACCCTTTGAAATGTGAAGTCAACTTCAGAAGCTTGTAGCTTTATCCTGACTGAACCCACGCTGCCTTTCACAACTCATATCATAGTCATATGAAAGGATGTCAAACACGTTAAGATAAAATTCTAACTAGGTCAAAGTTTTAGAGCTCAGCCCCCAAGCCATACAGTAGCCCTTTGTACCGCTGGTGCAGGTTCACACTGTTCACCTATGTCCTTGCTGTAAAGCCTAGAGGTCCTCAGGCATTTCAGCATAGAAGCCTAGCTGGCAGACTTTAAGCCTGATTGAAACACATTTTTGACAATAAAAATGTTAAGAAAAAAAACACGACAATAAAAAGGTGAAGAGCAGACATCGGGGCTCGCTGAAAATGGAGGCAGTGTAGCCCCGCCCCATAGTCGCCACGGCTTTATTAAAAGCGACGGGTAAATGCTCCGCGCCGGCAAAGGCAGTAATTGTGATAAATCCCTTGGTGGAGATACGGCCATCCAGACAGCGCAGGCCATTAGCGCCGGCCATGAGAAAGCGTGTGTGTGGTAATGCTAGGCTAAGCTGATTACACCGGCACTGGAAACACTGGGGGGAAGTTGCCGGTCGTGCCACAGCACCTCTTCATCATGTCACAAGTGCACATTTGCCCCAGTTATTTCCGGATGACTGAAGTTGTATTGCCGCGATGATTCAATTTTGGTTCATAAGGAGACTTAGATAAATTGGAGGCAAGGGTGAAGATGTGCAAAGATTGTCTTACTGTAACAGTCCTAAATCTGCACAGACATATGAAAATGAACCACCTTGGATTTTTCATTACTATTGGTTACCTCCGCCCCAGGGACAGCGCAGGGCGAGAGGTAATGTTTTCGGTGGCGTGTATTTATTTATTAGTTGGTTTATTGGTTGGTTTGTTAGCAGGATTACGCAAAAACTACCAGTTCAGTTCATGAAACTGTCCACAGTTTCAAGAACTGAACAGGTAGTTTTTGTGTAGCTCCAACATTTTAAACTTCCAACACATTAAACTTTTGGAGAAGGGTCCAGCTGCATTCTCGCAGATCGCGGTCCGGGTCCCACGTGTGAGGTGCCCCAGGCGTGAGGTATACCAGGCATGAGGTCGTTTTATAACCCTAACCCTTAGAATCAATCAATCAATCAATGAAACCAAGCTTTATTTGTATAGCGCATTTCATACCCAGAGGCAACACAATGCGCTTTAATTTAGAACAAGGATGGTGCTGGATAAACCAACGTGGGTAACTTAAACTAACTGGCTACTTAACAATGGCAGAGTGGCTAGCAACAAGACATTGCTAGATCACAACTTTGTGACGTCACCTCATGCCTAGGGCACCTCACGCGTGTGACCCCGGACCCGATCTGCGAGACTGCAGCTGGATGCTATTGAACTTTGGAGTGGATTCGAGCTGAGGAGGGTGCCACAAGCCGCTCAAACACGGCAGCCCATTCACCGCCATTCATTTTTTGGACTCATTCATTGTCAATGGGGGGGTCTGGAAACGGCCATATGTAGACGTGGGATAGACACAGAGACACAGGTTTTGGACTGGCATAAAGCTCTCAACCTAATGAATGCAGTAACAATACCAAACATATTCTGCTTGCACGGATGTGCGCACACAGAGCCATTAAATGCATTCATGGGTGGAGGTCTGTGAACCATTTCTAGTTTGAACTGAGGAGCTTGCAGTTGATATTGCTTGCAAGTTTTCATAATAAGCATTGACAATATTGTTATTGTCTGTAGTGCGTTATGTGAGAACACACTGAATGTCATAGGCTTAAGTTAGACATAGGTTCTCTATAGAAAAACCACACCCAGGTGGTGAATTAAGTGGTGCAGGATAGCAATGAGCAATCTCTACTTCCTTCTTTTGTTGCTGTGCAACGGTATTGGCAACTCATGATTGGTCTAAATCTCATGCAATGAACAGACACACTCAGGCACACATGTCACGTATAGAAGCGTTTGCATCGTTTAAAAACTGTCAATTATACTGTGTGTGTCCTGTTCCTCTTCCAACAAACACAGAGCAACCAATATGCTGTAGGAAACGAGGCCTGTGCAAGTCTCAAAGGCCATTAGATGAAGGGACAACTTCCCTGTGGCTCAAAACTTTGACCACAAGATGAAATTCGATTTAAAGAGAGACGATAACCTTTCCTATACAGCCTGTCCACCTGCAGTAGTCGGGCTGATAATTACTGACAGTCACATTAATTAGAGTAGACAAAGGAGGCCTGATTGCAAAGCCCAGGTGACATTTAGGCCAATGTGCCGTTTATTAGACTAAATTATGAGGAACAATCTCTGACAATAAGGCTCTGTGTTACTGGGAATATTGATCAATGGGCTACCTGGAATGAATAATGTTGTGTCAGATCATGCACAGGCAGACAAGAAGCGAGCCATGATAAAGCCATTGTGGGGAGTTTTAGGTATGCTCCAGCCATTTCAGCCATGCATGGAATTTAATTACTGTGTAGATGTGGGGGAGAGATCAATAATGGATAACTCTTCAGTAGCCACTGCTCTAAGGCCAAGGGACAGATAGTGCCGAACATTAGCTGTATGGTCCCCAAGTGACTCCGAGGCCCCTATGGTCGATCGTATTTATCCTGCTATGCACTGTATGTATATCAAGTAGTGTACAGAAGCTGGTTATCCTGAAACAGGCTTGTTCTGTTCTGATAGCTGTGTTGCTTCAATGGCTCAGTGTGCTACTAACTGTTTTCTGCCTCCCCTAGTGCTTCTCTCTCTCCCTCCTATCCTCTAACCAGGTCCAGTGTCAGCTGTGGAGCTGTGGATATCGTAGTATTTAGTACACACACACACACACACACACACACACGTACACACAGACACACATCAGTCCACATCCGGCTTAGGCCTGGACCTGATGCTCTTAGCCTTTCTTGCTCTGAAAATTTAATTTTATGTAATTTATTGTTCTTTAAATGTTCTTAGCCATTAGACAAATATATTCCAGGAGCTTGCCCCAGGTTGCCTGTTTCAATATCTGTGTGGTCTGTATGGCTATATGTGCTACTAACCCTGTTCTGCCTTCCCTCTCCCTGGTGCCTCTCTCTCTCCCTCCTATCTTCTAACCAAGTCCAGTGGATGCCCCACTGTTACCAGCAGACCTCCCGGAGTCCGATAGATACCCCCGTGTCTGTTGTGGATGTCGTAGCATGTCCGTAGAATGTTCTCTCTCCTATGATGCTTTTTAGCCTCTCTTACTCTGAAATGTAATTTAATGTAATGTATTGCTTTATAAATGTTCTTAGCCGGTAGACAAACATACTCCTGGAGCTTGCTCGATCGCCTTGTTGAGAGGGGTCAGGGAAGAATTTTTACAGTTCACTTATCTGGCCCCCGGGTGATTACTGTTTTTTTGCTTCCCTCTGGAATATGTAGAGAGTGGGTCGTATGCCCACCTCCCTTGTTCTCTGTAAAGCGCATTGTGTTGCCTCTGGGTATGAAATGCGCTATACAAATAAAGCTTTGATTGATTGATTGATTGATCGATATGGTCACGGATCTTCTCTATCCTGGCCCCGACTTTCTCTTCTCTGTCCTGGCCTTGACTTTTCCTACGTAAAATGCAATTATTGTCACTTTGGATAAAAGCGTCATCTTAAAGACTGTAATGTAAATGTAATACTAGAAATGGTGCTCAGAGAGCACAGACCTCCACCCCTGAATGCATTTCGTGGCACTATGCATGCCAAAATTGAATGGGTTCTAAATTGGCCCATGCTACACCCTTCCACCGAGTTTCATGAAAAGCAGTCTTGTAGTTTTTATGTAATCCTAGTCCAAAAAATGAAAGGAGGTGAATGGCCGTGTTTGTGCGGCTCGTGGACCGGACACCCCGTGATTCGCTGGGTCGGAGGTAAAAATTACTGGAGGTGAATGGGTAGCTGTATTTGGCCGGCTTTGTGGCGCCCCCTTGGGTCACAACCGGTGGGGGGCAGTGCGGTGCACTCCAGGCCCTCCCCCCGCACACCCCAGTCCAAACCCCATGTCTCTAGCACCCCCATACAGGGAGCTGGCTTCGTTCTAAGTTTTGTTTTCATTCGTGGATCCTGCCCGTGATTCAGATCTGCTCCAAAATGTAATGGGTTCTAAGCTGGCCCATGATACACCCCTCCACCGAATATCCGATCGTTCTCTAAAATTAAGTTTTTGCGTAATCCAGGTTCAAAAAACGAATGGAGGTGAATGGCCGGCTATGTTTGGGCGGACTGTGGACCCGACCTGTGCTTCAGATCCACTCCAAAATTAAATGGGTTCTAAGTTGGCCCATGCTATACCTCTCCACAGAGTTTCCTGAAAAAAGTAGTTGTCGTGTAAGCTTGGTCCAAAAAATGAATGGCGTTGAGTGGCTGGCTGTTTGGTAGGCTCATGGACCCGCCCTGTGATTAAGATCTGCTCCAAAATGTAATGGGTTCTAAGTTGGTCTGCGCTCTCGCTGGGGCGGAGGTAACAAACAAACAAAATCTTAGATTTTTTTGATTGCTCTCCTGTCATGTGTGTGTGTGTGTACTGTATGTGTGTTTCCGGTGTTGCCGTTCATCACAAGCGCATTGCTGTAATGACTTTGACTTTAGAGAAATGTCACCAGAAATGATGCAGTGCTGAAATCATGCTGCTGGCTCCCGCACAAAATTCACTTCACACAGAATAACACATGTACATGTGTAACATTTTGATGTTGTTTGTATAACAATCACATTGATTAAAGCATGTTGTGCCTTATAAACAATTATCCTCTCTGTTCTAAACAGAATTACTAATTTAGTTACTAATTTCTTGTAATATTACTGATGTTTAATTGTAAATTTCTGTGAAATGTTATTGAATTTATTTCTAAGTAATCAATTACGTTGGTAAATTATGTTGCTCGCTGCTGACATGATGTTTGAACCTGTTCTGAAGCCCAAAGTGGGTTGCAGATACTGTCTGACTGCCTTAAAGACACTGTGGCCCTCAACCTGCATGTTTTTACAAGTGGTGTTGTACCCTCTCCATCTCTGATCTAGGAAAATTCAGGTGATGACATTCACTTCATACCAAGGATTTGAAGGGAAGCTGGGCTCATACATGTTATAATTGCCTCTGGGAAAGGCTCAAGCTCTCAACAACACCAGGAACATCTCGAAAGATGCCCGTTAGTGCCGCATTTCCATGCTTGTTTCATTAATTAACCATCTGTGTGATCGCAACAAAGGGCCAGCAGGCTGGAGCCAAGGAGGGATAGATGCTGGACGCTAACTCGATTTCAGGGAGCACGTCAGGCCCAGGACCATAATGGTGGCAACGGAATTAGCCAAGCAATTACCAGTGGTCGGGGCCTGATATGGATCAAATGCATGGTTCCCCATTCTTAGATAAACAAACTCCCATTCTCTTCCTGATTATTTCATTTCCTGTCACCAAGGGCCCGAGCAGACATTCATGTTTCAGTTCTAGCTACAGCCACACAATAACCAGTATATATAAGCCCATTCCAACAGGGAGGGCTAATAGTTGGGGGAAATGGTTTGTGAAGTTCTACCGCACCGTAGGTTAGATGAGTAAAGTTGGAAAGTGTCTGTGAGTTGCTGATAGGTTTGAGGTTTAAATCCAACAGACCTATATTGGAAGACGTTCTTATCAAATTGAGAACCAGATAATTGTGTAGTGGATGTCAACAAGTGAGTTGAATATGAAAGAGACTATCAGAATAAAGAGGATTAGACTATCAAATGCTCATTAATTTGCAACAGGTGACTCACCTTAAACTATTGGACATCACTCACTGCCTCATCTCACTCTGCGCCCGTGTTTCAAGACGTGTGCATGTTTTGGAATGGATCATAAATCATTTATCACGAGGCATAGACTTTATCCACAGAGGCAATGTTTATTTTAGTCAGGGTAGGACGCCCCCTCTCTGTCATTCAAAAGTGGTCTTCCTCCTCTCGCTCGCGGAATTGTGCACATGCTGTTTCTGTGCGCTCAGACCAGAAGCGCGCACAGCCGAACGCATACCTATTTATGAAACAGACGAGGGAATTCAATTAGCTCGGCGATGTGCGTTTGGTTTCCTAGATACTTCTATCGCCCGATGCAATAAGAAATTGGCATACTTTGTCCTTCGAGATAATGAGAAGTTGCTCACAACGGCTAAATTGACAATGACAACTTAAAAATATAAGTAGTCTACTGTAAATTAAC
Organism: Borostomias antarcticus; assembly: GCF_949987555.1. Lineage (NCBI taxonomy): Eukaryota > Metazoa > Chordata > Actinopteri > Stomiiformes > Stomiidae > Borostomias > Borostomias antarcticus. The sequence goes on from NC_140253.1 coordinate 6,305,327, forward strand.
TTATTGCATGGACACGGATGGCAGTCTGAACAATTAGGTTACTGATTCTGCAGACCAAGGTGAGTGGATGTTTGAGCCATGTTTGTAAATTCCTGGGGATTTTATTTGCTCCTGACTCGTTAGATTCGTTTTGACACTTTATTGAAGCGCATGTTAAACTTGACAAACCAGATGGAGGTTGACTGATTTTAACAAACGGAACTGTGGAAAAAATGCTTATAACTAAGACGCCATACCTGAGCCTACCTTTAAAAACACAAGGTTAAAATGTGTAGCCTATTACATGTGCCTGATTTGTTCATGATGATGAATGTGATTAGGTTATTATGTAGGCTACTTCTCGTGTTCCCGGGGGGAAGGGGTCACGGTGCAGGAACATAATGTCTCCTCTATATTTATCAGAATCTATTATGTGTCACGTTCTTCAAAACATTCTTTTACACCACAATCCTGCTTTACAAATGTAAAAAAAATACGTTCTTCTTTTATCTTAAAGGATCTTATCAATGGATGTTATTTATCAACATTAGTGTTTACTTTTAGGTTAGTTCCCACAGCAATAGGCTACACTCGATTTTTTATGACTGCAGTGCAGATTAATTTTCCGTCATGATCATGAATTGCCATGGGAACTCACGTAATTGCATTTATCAAAAGCTTGACCGTAAAAGCTTGACAGTAATAATAATAATAATACATTTTATTTGTTTTGCACTTTACATTTAGAAAAAAACATCTCAAAGTGCTTTAAAAACAACAAAGTAGTTACAGCCAACTACATGGGAGGACAAAGAAAGACAAGATAAAATGAGCAAACAGGCATTTAAAAAACATGATATGGAAAACATGCAACCTAAGAAAGCAGTCATCAGAATGCTTTTGTGAAAAGGTGCATTTTTAGGTCTTAAAGGATTCTACAGACTGTGGTGCCCTGAGGTGGTCGGGGAGGGCGTTCCACAGCCTGGGGCCATCTGGGGGGGTTTGAGGAGGTTTGCAGTGGAGGAGCGGAGGGTGCGTGAGGTGGTCTGGGGGGTGAGAAGATTCTTGAGGTAGTTGGGGGCGCATATATGCACTGGTGGGTGAGGAGGGAAACCTTGAAATCAATTCTGAGTGAGATGGGGAGCCAGTGAAGGGACTTGAGGATGGGGGTGATGTGATCATATTTTCGCACCCTCATCAGGATCCTAGCAGTGCTGTTCTGTATATACTGGAGCCTCTGAAGGTTGTAGCTAGGGATCCCGATGAGGAGAGCATTGCAGTAATCCAGCCTGGAGGAGACGAAAGCATGGACGAGCTTCTCTGCATCTGCCAGGGTGATCATGGGGCGGAGCACAGTCAGCCTCATTTCACCTTTATGAATTTTGGCTGCCAGATGCCTACATTGAATAACAATTAAAATACCAGTCCCTGAAACCGTATGATAGTCAGATACAATTATATAATAACGACACCCATGTCAGAATAGTGCTGAATAGTGCCTGTTGGTTTTCTGTATCACTTTTGAGAGGAACTACAGTAGGCTATTAGGTTCTATGGTATGTTATCCCCACAGCAGAGCTGGCAACTTGGCCCTCACAGATTTATAGTATTGTGACAAACAAGGTCACTGAATGATTCTTAATTCAATGTGCTCTAAATCAGCACTGCAAGACCAATATACTTGCTCGTTTTATCCAGTGCCTTAGGTCAGGGGAATAACATATTTGACAAAATAGTATTTAGTAGCTTTTGAAACAGCTCATCCAACTATAGTCAATATGTATAATTGAGCATAAAGAAAAAGATTAAATGTCCCTCAAGTACAAATTAGCTTGCAGCTTCACTCGTTTCACTGTATTCACTACATTAGGAAGTAATGCTGTGGTATTTCATCTACATCATGCATCATTCAAATCCCAAATGCTACAGATAGGCTACATAGAACTTGTCTTGCGCTACAGTACAGACTAAATTAGGCTACACAGAACTTGAGAACTCTATATTCATAGAATTGGGGATTAAAAAGCAATGGCTGTTCAAAATTCTAGTCATCCTCTTTATTTTGCAGAATTTGTGAGCCCCAAAGACGAATGCACCAATGGACACCGGAAGTCAAGTAAACGTGACTCTGATGGAGGGCTCTGGACTCGTTGGCAAATCTCCCTTCAACAACTGCTGCCAGTTCAAAAACGAGGACTTGCTGGAACTGGAGGACAGCACCAAGTCGGTCAGAGTCCAAGCGATACTCATCCTGGCTTACAGCACCATCATATTGTTTGGCGTCACCGGGAACTCCCTGGTGATCTATGTGGTGCACAAGTTCAAAGCCCTTCGGACGGTCACCAACTTTTTCATCGTGAACCTGGCGGTGGCGGACCTGCTGGTGAACACGCTCTGCCTGCCCTTCACGCTGATCTACACCCTGCTGGGCGAGTGGAAGTTCGGCCAGGTGCTGTGCTTCACGCTGCCCTACGCCCAGGGCCTGGCCGTGCACGTGTCCACCATCACCCTGAACATCATCGCCCTGGACCGCCACCGCAGCATAGTCTACCACCTGGAGACCAAGATGTCCAAAGACATGTGCGCCGCGGTCATCGCCGTCACATGGACCGCCAGCGCCGCCCTGGCCAGCCCGCTGGCCATCTTCCGCGAGTACATGACCGTCGCCTTCTCGCCGGAGCAGTCCATCCAGGTGTGCACGGAGAAGTGGCCGGGGAGCAGCATGAACGGGACCATCTACAGCCTCTCCATGCTGCTGGTGCAGTACGGCCTCCCGCTGGCCGTCAACTCCGTCGCCTACATCCGCATCTGGAACAAGCTGAAGAGCCACGTGAGCCCCAGCGGCAGCCGCCACGACCGCCACCGCCGCAAGCGCAAGACCACCAAGATGCTGGTGACGGTGGTGGCGGTGTTCGCCGTCAGCTGGCTGCCGCTCCACGCCTTCCAGCTGGCCATCGACATCGACAGCAGCGTCCTGGACATGAAGGACTTCAAGCTGCTGTTCACTGTCTTCCACATCGTGGCCATGTGCTCCACGTTCGTCAACCCCATCCTCTACGGGTGGATGAACAATAACTACAGGACAGCTTTCCTGTCCGTGTGCAAGTGCGGCCCGCCCGCCCGCCCGGGTACACGGAACGCCATGGGCAGGAAGACGCAGAGGGAGAGAGACTCGGAGGCCACCAAGGTCTGAGCGTCATGTCTCTGTGAGATCAGAAAGATATCGGGGATCCTTCGCCGAGGGCATATTCAGTTCAGAGTGTGAAGGTTGTACAAACTTGAATTTGTTTTGTTGTGAAATATGATGTTCATCCTCAATTTCATGCTAGTGTTGCCAGTTTTGTTGACTGCACTGTGCTGTGATATTTATGTAATGTTGCAACTGCTATTTTAGCTGTTTATAACATCAAGATGGAAAATGACTAGAGCCTACATTTGCTGATCAAATGCAATTTGACGTGTAGGCCTAAACTGTGATGCTACATTGCCTTTGTAAATATTACATTAGTAAATGACGGGATCACTAATGATCAGCTAATGCTCCTTTCAAGATCAGAATGGATGGCAAGGCCTTAAATCAGACAGGAGTGCTTAATCAAGCACTGAGGTGACATCAACCCATTATTTAAGAACCCATTATTTGTCAACACACAAAAGTTGTACTGGGAAAAAAAGAATAAACTTGGCAAGGGGCAAAACGAAGTGCATGTGAACACATCAGCTAAATTACTTTAATCAAGCTTTCTGTCAGCGATGACATTTCCGAGTTACATGTAGGGGGTTTCATTGGGTTGAACATCAGGGCGTTTAATAAAGCCATTAATAGCTAGGGAGCAAACTAGCAAACTAATCCATGTAGACCAGCTATACTAGAACCGCTATAACAGCCACGACAATAAACAAGAGCACTTAAAAAACATAATAGGCCAACTCTATTACCCCCCCCCCCCGCCCCCTCATTATCGTGTTTAGCCTACATCTTTAGGTCACTGATGGTCGCCATGTAGGCTACCTGCTGGTTGTATGTAGGCTAGCCTTCAGTAGGCCTAGGCTATGCCATCTGTATTAATATCTAGCTATAAGATAGCCTGTATCAGGTTCTCCTAACATGATGCGTGTGAGTCGCTCTGAATAAAAGCCTCTGCTAAATGATTATGATAATGTGAGTTCACAGCCATAATTATGTGTTTGGTATATCTTATGCTGTACTGTGGATACCTTTTTTGTATTTGTATTGTTTGTTTTGTCATAATTGATAATTGTTTATAAACAGAAAAGGTATCTTATGAGTCCATATGGGCTGGGTTTCATTTGAAGCATGACACTTAAATAATGGAATAATGAATTAATTCACATCAATATAACGCATATTATACCCATAGGCCTATAATGTCCATATGTCCGTATAGTCCAGGGGTCTCAAACTCAAATTGGCTTGGGGCCACTGCTGGTATCGTCAACTCATAGGAGGGCCACTTCAATGTCAACTTCAACTACTACTAACTATAAGAAAGTGCAATATTTCTGAAAATGTCATTTTTCATTTCCATAACTAGACTCAAAACTCAGTCTCTAAATGTTGCAAGACTATTCCATAACTAACATTTTCATCATACAAATTCAAACCGGTTTCCATTCATTTTAATATATTTTAACATAAGTTAGTGCTGCAAATCATTTTTCCTGACTTTTATTTTATCTTGAATAGCCTACATTTGTACTTTATTCTGTTTTAGCTGCAAGATGCATCACTACTGTAAGCCTGCCCTGGACCTGTACTTGCATTTATTAAAGTTCAAGTTTGTTTCCATTTCTTACCAGACACTTGAATACATTTGTAGGCTACTGCTCTATTTCTTGCCAGACACTTATCTTGAAAGACTGCTGAGACATTAGCCCTCTCAGCTGTGTGGCTCGTTTTTTCCTCTGGTCTCCTTATGACACTCCATGTTTAGTAATGGATAGCTCTTGACATTATATTCCTTTAGAACGGCGACTTTGTTCTTGCATATCAAGCAGGTAGCATTTCCATTGGACACCACAAAAAATACTGCAATGTCCATATTTCTTGAAACTGTCTGTGTTCTTAACGTTAGTTAACCATGAAAACAGCCTCTCGGTGGCGAGCTGCATTCCGTTCATAGTTCATATCGCGTGCAGATTGATTGCACCTGTGACTGTATGCAGCGTTCACCTCACGCGCTGCGCACAATAACAGCATTCCGCCCCACGTTTGAGCGACTTGAATTTACATTGTAGGCCTGCCTACTGGCGCCGTTTACAATAAATTATTTTGCGGGCCAGATTATATTTTATTTCTGACATCATGTCGCGGGCCGGTTGGAGTGTTGTGCCGGGCCGCAAATGGCCCGCGGGCCACTAGTTTGAGACCCCTGGTATAGTCCATGACTACTGCCCAGTAGCACTCACCTCTGTGGTGATCAACTGCTTTGAGAGGTTGGTGAATGACTACATCTACTCCAAACTGCCATGTACACTCAATCAATCAATCAATCAAAGCTTTATTTGTATAGCGCATTTCATACCCAGAGGCAACACAATGCGCTTTACAGAGAACAAGGGAGGTGGGCATATGACCCACTCTACATATTCCAGAGGGAAGCAAAAAAACAGTAATCACCCGGGGGCCAGATAAGTGAGCTGTAAAAATTCTTCCCTGACCCCTCTCAACAAGGCGATCGAGCAAGCTCCAGGAGTATGTTTGTCTACCGGCTAAGAACATTTATAAAGCAATACATTGCATTAAATTACATTTCAGAGTGAGAGAGGCTCAAAGCATCATAGGAGAGAGAATATTATACGGACATGCTACATCATCCACAGTACACACAGGAGTATCTATCGGACTTCGCTGGACCCTCTAGTTTGCCTATTGACCCAACAGGTCCACAGAGGACGTCATCGCCCACATCCTTCACACTATCCCACCTGGGCAAAGGGAAGGGGAATTTAGTGAAATTGCTGTTCATTGACTTTAGTTCAGCTTTCAACACCATAACACCCCCCCCCCCCTCTCAACACACTCCCAACTGCTATACTCCCTGTACATACATAACGATGTAAGCAGATTAAATATGAAGTGCCTCTGACTTTGCAAACCAAAGATATGAGGGGAGTGAGTCTTAAAATCACTACACTGGTTACCTGTCAACTCTAGAATAGACTTTAAAATAATACTATTACTAGTCTATAAATCTCTCCACAGTCACGCACCTGAATACATTTCAGACTAAACACGATAATGAGGGGGGGGGGGGGTAATAGAGTTGGCCTATTATGTATTTTAAGTGCTCTCGTTTATTGTCGTGGCTGTTATAGCGTGGGCTATATGCTCCATTCGCCGATGGGTCGCTGAGTTTCCATGGATGTATTAGTGAGGTTCGCATTTCGATTCGTTCATCTTATAACCTAAAGCCTACAATATACAATCGCTTTTTGTGATGAGCTGCTAGGCTACTCTTGTGACGTTCTGGTCTTTACTGAGTGGTAGAAACTGTATTTAAACACAGAGCGCAGATCGACCTATGCCGACGAGCTGCAGTGAGAACAAGCGAATGCGCGTTCACGCGCTAGGGGAGTAGGATTCTGCGGGGAGTGAGAATTCGGCACAACACCGGAACCCCTACCTCGGTAGGCATCAGTTGCAGCTCCCAGTCTAATTACCGCTATAGGCTCTCACTATGACTCCGCCTGCTGGATCATTTAGCATGTCTCTTCCTGTTGCTGTTCTGTCTGTTTGTGGAGGATATAGGGGATTCGTGGTCCATTCTGCATGTACGCCAATAATTGTTACTCGGTCGAAGTGTATCGACCCGCGGGCGCTGTAATGTGTGTTCCAATGTAAGGAACCCTGGCCTCAAACCAAGCCTTTCAAGAATATGAACAATGGTTTAAGACCAATGTAACTGTCTCCACAATACTGTCAGCTTCGTTTGTCACATACTGTGGAAGAGCAGACACTGAAGTTATTGACTTAAATGAATAGCAGACATTCCACTGGTCTATTAGGAACAGACACATATTCATCTCTCATAGAAAGTAATAGAGTTGGGAGGACAGTGTTGTGGGAAATAGTATCCATAAAAGAAAAAAAAAAAAAAAAAAACCTTTCATCAGATAAAAGAGGTTCGGCAGCTACTGAAGAAAAATAAAAAAGATTCCGTCAATCAGGTCTCTTTCATTTGTGCTGTTGAAGGCAATGGCGCATAAAAGAGACTGAAGCTGGCACCCCTTCAGGATCAGTAGCCATCTGCCAAATGGGATCCACGACATTTGTGGAACCTTTTGACAACCCAGTCGTAGTATTTACATTACAGAGCAGGATCAAGGCTAAATCTCCCAACTGGATGTCAATTCTCTGGGGGTATAGGGTTAGTACAGATGGCATGCACAAGCACTGACTGTACATACATTTAAACCTCAACTTATGAATAATTCAAATGTAGTGCTTTACAGCTGAACCCATGAACCACTAATTGCAATGTACTGTATGATAAATCAAAGCCTACAAGACTGAACTGAATGAGCATCATCCCGGTGGACAGTTGACTTGTGAGTGATGCTACAGCTCCCCCTGCTGTTGGAAAATAGTCTTGCCAGCCAGACAGGAAACACTGGTCTTTGATCCTAATCAAAAATGCAGTGTGAGGAAAACAAAATTATATTGTATTCACCCAGGGAAAGTTCATATGATTGTTTTTGGGGCGGGCTTGATGGATCTGTTTGGGTTGTTAATTATTTCAGACCACTGGTTGTCATTGTGCACCACCGACAATATCTCTATGGTATTGATGCCATTTAAAATCAAACATATACAACTGATAATATAACTCGTAATTACATTTCATTACAACTATTATGAAACGATCATCTACAATACAAATAAATCAGAACACCAACAAATAATTTTTAAATGTAATTATTAAATGATCCAAAACACGTTATGCTAGGAGTGGGGAAAAAAGCAGTTTGGCCCTTTCCTGTCTCCAGTGTGTCCCTGTCTGTCCCACAGGAAGTGGTAGTACAGTGAGTGGAAGCGGGGAGTTGAATGATGTGAACATCCTTTCCTGACTACAGTGACAGCTCATTCACTCTGACTGATGATGTTTTGGTACCTCTGCGCTCTCCTCCGCTCGTCCTCATCGAAACGCTTCCTTATCTGGTCGATCGCCTCCCCGTCTACAAGAGTTGAAAGTCGACAAAGTCACTTAGTTACTACAGCACTGGCGGTGCTACAGACATTTTTATATTATCTGAATTTGAACTTTTGATGACGATAGCATTTTTTGCCAGCTTACCGACGGGGCCATCCGGTGTTTCTCTGGCGACGGGGCTGCTATGCAGGGGCCGACTCGGGCCCTGCTGTCCGGCTCCGGCGTCGCTGGTCCAGTCGGCCATCTGGTGTGAGCCGGCGACGGCCTCGGTAGACAAGGGGCTGATTTCCCTCAGCTGCAGGGAGACGCCATCGCTGAGCTCGATGTACTCCTGGTGCACCCGCCATACCTCCAGCTGTAGCAGGTCCTTCTCGCTCTGCAGCGTGCGGAGGCAGCTCTCCAGCAGGCCCCGCTCCTCCCTTAGCCTCGCCGCGTCGGCCTCCGCCTCCTTGAGGCGCTGCGCGCCGCTCACCAGCTCCGCCGTGAGGGCCTCGTTGTTCTCTCGGAGCCGAGCCGCGGAGCCCCTCCGGACCCCCAGTCTGCGGACCTCGCCCATGCTGAGTGCCAGCTCGTCGGCGAGCCTGCGGACCTCGCCGGCCAGGGTGGCCGCTCTCCCCTCCAGCTGGCCCCGCTCGCCGCTGAGCCGCGCGCAGCGCACCTTGGCTGCCTCCAGCTGGGCTCGCAGCCCGCCGTCGCCCTCCTCTCTGGCTCTCGCCCCGGCCCTCTCAACTTCCAGGGCGCCGGTGAGCCGGCGGTTTTCCATAGCCAGTTTCTCGCACTGTTTCTTCATGGTCTTGTTGAGGGCTTTGAGGTTCTCATACTTTTGGAGGAGCCTCTTGAGCTCGTGGGCACACTCCTTGCAGTAGTCCTCTGTCTTTCTCAACTTCCTCTCCAACTCCAGCTTCTCGTTCACCAAGAGGAAGCACCTCTGCTCAGGTGATTCACAATCCTCCTCCCTCCGCGCCTCTGTCTGTCTCTGCTTAGCCACTTTATCTTGCTTCTCTCTGTCTTGGTAGGTTGTGCTGTTTAAACTTACTTCGAGTTTGGAGGTAGGACTGTGACCCGTTTCATGTGAGCTAGTGCTTGCTGAATTTAAGGCATTGTGATTGGTCAAAGACGGGCTGCAATCTGACTGATACCCTCTGATCTTTTTGTTGAGTCTTAGGTTTTCTTCCGTCAGTGAAATCACGGCACTCTTCAGTCGATCAACAGTCTCCTCAAGATCGCCTATCCTTTCAGACTCATAGTCCCCCCCAACAACTCGATCCCGTGACCCACTGCTTTTTCTGAGCCTGTCAGAGTTAAACTCCCTGGGTGAATGCTCATAGGTATCTGCGAAGATCTCTGATTTGCTGGTGGAGTTCATATATGGGGGCCCTGTTTTCTCCACGTGCTGTGACACAGGGGAGTTTGGGTCAAGATGAAATGAGAGTATAAGGAATGAGTAATTGTAAGCGTTTTTAAGTTAAGCAAATACCGTAACAGGTATCAATATGTTCTGATATTGGCACAGCTGTCATTATCATAGCCTATCCCTATGGTCTAAATAGCCAGTGAGTGAGGTAGCCAGAAGACCCAACGTTAGCATAAACGTCATGCTAGCCTAAATATTTTTCTACCTTTCTGCTTTCTCTTGGCGACAGGGGGCCCTCAGGTGTAAGCGAACCATATCTTCTCATGTTCTGGGAGAAAAATAAATAAAACTAACACATATATGGAGATAATAGTCCAAAAATTTGAAGGATATCTTTCATTCTGCTCTAACGTTAGCTAAATCGTTTAGCTTAGCTGTTTTAGTTTAGCTAAAGCTATCTAGTTTAACTAACAGCCGTCCTGCACGGTCAAAATCTGAATCATATATCCTAATCTGGAGCACTTGTTATGCTTTTTAATGGATATTTATTTAATAACATTTAAGGTTTCTTAACAACCGGTTCTACCTGTGCATGACGTGATGTCATGAGGGCGGCTCCCACCGTTTCCATGGTAACAGAGAAGTAAAAGATCATGGGTCATTTATACCTCCATGGTCATTTCCCATAAAATTACTGTTATTCTCATTCTGTTAGCAATTTCGATCAAATGAAATCTGGTGCGACAAGGCTAGAGTTGGTCTATTCATATTTATGATTTTTGCAACAAGAACAAAATGTCATACAGGTCTATTCAAATCAACCCCTTCATCTCAGTTCTAGGCTATGAGGAAAATTGATGAACTCATTAAATCCTCAGGGTTAGGCTAGGCCTGTTCCCTTTTGCGAATATTTTAGTGTAACATAATCTGGTTTATTGGCCAAAGTACTGAGGGTGTGAGGGCCTTTTGGGGAGCTTATCCGAGCCAGGCCTGGTTTTATAGGGAGCCACACATGGTGTGGGGATATATGAGGCATACAGTATCAGTGTCCCTACCTCATCACCCAAGCGTTTCATCTGAACGGCACATGCCTAAATGTCATTGAGAAAAGGCGATCGCATTAGGCTAGGGCTAGGCTATACAATTTTTCGGACAGTGCAGTCTTGAATTCTGAACTTTCTCCCAAATCTAAGAATGCACTGAAGTTAAAAAGTGCATTGATGTTTAAGTTGGGCCCTAATGGTGAAGTCAGAGTGAATTGTCTTCTCTGGTCCCTTGTAGCTGTGATAGCCTACACAACTGAGTAGTTGTGGGAGCCTATGGATAGCTCAGCATCAGCAAATTCCCATTGCACTACAGTCATTTAGCAGAGGCTTTTATCCAAATTGATTATTTCCCTGTACTAGTCTACAGTAGGACTACCCTACCATCATATCACAATCCAAAGACTGAATTGGGATTTACTGATTCATTTCCTGGGTATGTTGGTCCAGACTGTAAACAAGAAATAGTGGATTTTCTGAGAGCAGAATAAAATGTTTTGCTTAATAGACCCTTTTCCCTGCAGCCATGTATGCATGTCATAGCAGGGTAAACACAGGTGTCATTGATAAATGAATTCTTTTTAGTGTCACAGCCATTCCAGTGAGCCAGCATGCACAATATCAGGGCCCTGGGCCACCTAAATGAAACACAACCATAATTAATGTTATTAATTACACCTGTGTTTACCCTGCAATGACATATCAAAATGGATGCTGGGAAAAGGGTCTATCGACCTTAATCCTGTACCACTCCATAGACAAGAATATGAAAGACAACAGTGTCCATTAGCACATTGTGGGCCAAAACCTTTTTATTTAAAGGAGAGTAGAGACTCGAGTGTATTCACAAGATGCACTCCTAGGATTTTGTGCAAAACACAGCATTCAAACAACAGAAAACACAAAGAACAAACACAAACCAATACAAACAGGTAGCGCCAAAGAAACAATTCGTATGAGTGTGTGTGTGAGTGAGCACAGCAGGTTTCAAGAGAACAGTATATCGAAGGTTCTAAGCTGAGGGGAAGGCGGTGATGAGGTCGTGTCCCTCGGGGGGTCTCGTCCGAGCGCGGGCGTGGGTCTCGCAGTACATCTGCCCCTCCACGAAGAAGAACCCCTTCTGTTTGAGGTTGACGTCACAGTCAGAGCACACGAAACAGCCGGGGTGACGGAATTTGTCCCTGGCCTTCACTACTGTCCCCCTGCAGAGTAAGATACAGAGAGGTAACAGGAGGACGTGAGCAGGGTTGCCAGATTTCAGTGAGTTGTGTTGCCTTTTTTCTTTTTTTGAAGGAGCTTGGTTGCCAGATTACAACTTGACACTTGTCAGTAGTAGTACTTTATTGATCCCCAGGGGGACTTTGCACTGTTACAACATGGAGAGACAACAAAATAACACAATCCAGACCAAAATAACACAATCCAAACAAAAAAATTACTATAAAACAAAATCTACAGAAATGTAAATATACAAGAGTAGAAAACAAGTCTATAACAGTAGTTTCTTAGCATGGCTAGATTGTGCAAACATCCCTAAAGTGTGCAAGAGTTTATATAAAATAAATGGACATGCCTTGTCCAGGGACCATTCAAGGACATTTTAGTAAGGCTGTCATAGCAAGTAAGAATTTGTTCATGACTAGCCTGCCAGTTGAAGAAGATTCATGAGGGAGGACACATCAATTTAATAAACGTAGCGCACATTTCAGATAAATAAATACCTCAATTAATCTCAATGTCATCAGTTGTGTTTGTGCACTCACACAATGCCGTTCCCACACTTGTCACAGATAGGCAGTTTCTGTAGGTTCCCAGAGGGCATAGTTGGCTTGGTGGTGGGGGCCCTCACTGTCCTTGTGACGATTGGACGGGTGCCTGCCAGGGCATAGGGCGCATGTCAAAAACGTTGGCTCATACAGTACAGTGCAGCCGCACAGGTGCGTGCTGAAACAGTGCGATCGTCTAAAGTCCGTCGTGAGGGCGGACGGCGATGGCGGCGAAGGTAAAGGCGATGACGACTATGACTGTAAATGACTATGACTCACCGTCGCTCTCGACAAAGTCCTGCAGGGCCTTGAAGGAGCCGGACTGACGAGGCTCCTGAGGCTCCTCCTCCTGGTCCTTCTGCAGCATGCGGTACACGTCCGACTCCTCGATGGAGGTCAGGGTCCGACTACTGTGGGAGACACACACACACACACACACACACACACACACACACACACACACACACAGACTCAGCAGGTGAACATTCATGTAGAGTGGTTTTAACGTACTCACACACCTCACGCACGCACGCACACCTGGACAGCTTCCTACAAATCCCTGTCAGTCTACGGCAGGCACCCGCATTCACAACACTCTCCCCTCTATCTTGATTGAACAGGCCGAGCCCTCCGGGGACCAAACACCACGCCGTACCCAGCCCCAGGGAGGGTCAGCTGTATCTCGCAGGCTATGGGGGGGAAATGGTGCATGCCAGCTGGGGCACTCTTAACAGTACTGTGCCCTGGGGGTGGTGGTTATCGTCAGAGCAGCCAGCCAGAGATTACCCAGATACAACATAGGAGCAGACGCCCATAAAAGGACATGGAGAGAGAAGAGTGAATATCCAGAGAGGATGGAGGGAAAACACGGGAGGGACGGCCGGACGAGAAGAGAAGAGAAAGAGAAGAGAAAGAGAGGAGATAAGAGACAGGGCAGAGGAAAGACGAGTGTGCTGAGCGGACAAGTTCCACTGACGAGACCCGGTATAGTTTTAGATAATCTTCACAATCTCTCTGATCTCACAAAGCTGGCCTTTGACCGACATTCGCCACGGTTTTAGGCCCAGCCTTTCGCCGGTCCCGTGTGCACATGCCGGCGTATTGAGGTCAGAGAAGTCTCCGCCCCTGCGCACGCAAGTGAAGTTGGGTTTTCGAGAGCGCTGCCGAAGCGCTCTTCTTTTGCCGCTGTTCGTTCCGTGCCGCTAGATCGAACGGAAGTGGTGTTTTTACACTTGGGGCTGATTTATTCACGTGGCCCTCAGAAGCAGCTCCCGGTTAAGCCATGGAAAAGACCATTCCTGCATGCCGGGCCCAGGCGGCCCAGATATATACCAATATATCTGGTAACCTAATGAGATCCACATGACTTCCTGGGAACGAGAAATGCCAGGGACACGAGATGCGGGATGACACTTGCAGAAGAGGAATAGTGGATTGCGTCGATATTGTCTGCCAATCTCCTCCAAGAACAATTATTTTATGTAGCGTTCCACATGAATGGTCAGGTAGTTTGTAATACCTTACACACATATGCAGTCAGGAACACACACGCACACACACACGCAGAAACACACATGCACGCACACACACACACACACACACACACACACACACACACACACACACACACACACACACACTGTGCCAGAGATGTTACCCCCTTCGAAACATCCTCCTAGAAATGAGACGGGCAGAGACAGGTGTGTGTGTGTGTGTGTTCCTGCCTGTGTGTGTTATTGTAATGTTAAAAAAAACCTGTCTGACCCCTCGGGCTTGTCGTGGACCAGACCCCTCATCTGGCCCTGCATGGCGTCCTGGATGTTGCCCGTGGAGTAGAGGCCTATGGGAGTGTTGTACGCTGTGCTGACCACCTGGCGCTTGTCGTCGATGTTTGCCGCCGCCACAAACGGCTGGGCTTTCCGGTTGTGGGCGGCGCCGATGGGTTTGTACTCCTGAAACGGAGAAAGAGAAAGAGAGAGAGACAGAAAGAGAGAGAGAGAGAGAGAGAGAGAGTGAAAAGGGAAGTCTGTAAACAGTTACTTACTCCCTGTTCGGCGTATTCACGTATGCACATTATATATCAGTATAGGTATAGCTATCAGTGGCAAATATGTACCACACCAGTATACAAGATTGCAACACACACACACACACACACACACACACACACACACACACACACACACACACACACACACACACACACACACACATACAGTACACACACACACCTGCTGCTCCGCTTCCAGGTTGACCTTGAAAGGGCTGGCTTTCCCATCTTCCATGACTTGTGGCGACCATAGCCTGGTTTCTGGCCTGGGAACAGACACGAGTCATGGTCAAGCGGTCGCGGTCAGTTACCCGTGACCACAGATGGAGAAATGATGACGACTGCAGATCAAATGTTATGTTTTACATGGCATCTGGTCCTGCTGAGCTCCGTATGGTCGTAACTCAAAAACCAACATCATAGAGCTGCTCTCGGGGTCACTGTATGTGTGTTTGTGTATGTGTGTGTGTGTGTGTGTGTGCATATGTGTCTGCATTTTTGCCTATCTACAGTATGCATGTGTGCGTGTGTATTCTGCTTCTCCCCAGGTCTTTTTTAAGCAGGGTTATGAATCAAGGTTAAGGAATGTAACAGTTCATCTTAAATCTGTTCTGGAAGCTTCTGCAGTCAGGAGATTAACAGCACCTGGGGAATGACCACGCAGAAGCTCTGCGGTCAACGTTCTCTCTATAAAATCCTCCCACAGGAACACGCAGATGAAGATATACCTAGTACTGTCTGAGAGCAATATGATGAACTCATAGACGCAGACTAACTGGGTGCGCTTCATGTGTCTAACGCCAGCTGTTTATTTATGCTATTTATGTGAGGGTCTTTGGTACAAGCGGGTATGTCTGTGTGTGTGTGTGTGTGTGTGTGTGTGAAGGGCATGCGCACGTGTGTGCTCCTCCCCCCTCCCCCCGCGCCTGCGCTGACCTCTCCACGGTGAGGCTGAGCTGGTCGGTGGCGTCCTTGATCATGTTCTGGGCCACGCTGTGCATCATGTCCGCCGCCGCTGCGCCCTCGATGGCCAGGATGACGTCCCCGGGACACAGGTTGGCCATGGACGCCTTGCTGCCCGGAGTGATCTGGTCAGAGGAGTTGGGGGGGAGGGAGGGAGGAGAATGGGGGGGGGGGGAGTTAGTGGTACAGGGGAGGTGATAATAGGAGAGGAAGGAGAAAGAATGAGAGAAAGAGAGAAAGAGAGAGAGTAGAGGAAGAGTGAGAAGGGGAAACACACCAGAGAATACACCAGATATAAAGAGAAAGATCCAGTAAGGGCCTGGTGTCTGTTGTTGTAAATGACCTATTTATAGCCCAGACAGTGTGTGTGTGTGTGTGTGTGTGTGTGTGTGTGTGTGTGTAATCCAGTCACACACACACAGGGGACAGCCCTGACCTCATCACATGGCCATGCTGTCTCTCTAGGCCGTTCTCTCAGACACTCTCCATCCAGGCTCATTCCTTTTGTCTCCCTCGGTCTCTCGAGGTGTTCATCTCTCTTTCTCTCTCTGTCTGTCTCTCTCGCTGTTTCACACACACACACACACACACACACACACACACACACACACACACACCCCCACACACCCCCCCCCACACACACACACACACACACACACACGATGAGGCCTGCTTCGGTCTGTTGGCCTGCTCTCAATCAAGGCCGCCTCATCTCCTGCTCCATTCTGTACCATATGTATGTCAATGACCTCCGACCTCCTCAGACTTGTCTGCGAAACATCCTGTAGTTAGAGCTTCAGTTCAAGTATAACAACCTTCATTTTTCAAGTCTACTGTATGGCCTCTTTTGGTCTCACCGTTTTCGTGTGAACCCGACTAGCTGGAACAACTTGACGCCTCAGTGCTTCAGAATTAAGACAGTGGGAAGTGAAGTGAAGTGTGAAGACTCAAATTGCTTCTAGGTAAAACCGTGCTCTCCAATCTTTGGCTTGACAGCGGGTCCACGACCTCAGAGCGATGCCCACTGCCCTCCCAGGTATGCCTGGATGTAAACTGTGCGTCCTCTCTCTCCGTGCCGACCAAGTAAACACACACTACTTTCAGCCGATGACACGCTGCAGAGGGAATATGGATGCTGGATACCGTTGCAGTAAAGGATGGGGGGGTCACATCTTATTCATGTTTAAAGGTACAGTACACGGTGTGTGATTTCCTGCTAGACTTAGCTTAGGTAGATTTTGAAAAATGCAACCGACACAACTGCCTCCCTCCAAAGCCACTCCTCCAAACTGGGGGAAAACAAATGACCCTCTCTAGGCAGGAAGGTAGGTTGACAGGCAGGTAAGCCATCCAATCATTCAAGTTCACGTTGGCAACTCAAAATGATTGGACGGACTTATTACAGTCCTGTGACTTCAACAGATTATGGATTTATTTCATTTTAGTGTCAGAGGACTTTATTTATTGATTGCTGTCGGGATGTAATGAGAATTGCAAAAAGTATAACAAAAAGTGCTTCTGAGCCAAACCGCGTACTGCACCTTTAATGAATTATTAAAGTTCATAGCTACTGGCTGACAGACCGATGCATTCCCTGTTTTTTCCACTTCCATGACACTTCCAACAACGTAAAATGTTTCTACAATGTTCTTGGACAAACTTCAGACGGGACCCCACACTAGGAGAAGAGAGACATAGCTATTGCGTTACAGCAGAGAGAGAAGTTGAACTTTAAAAAGGCATCGCGGCCCTCAGGGAAAGTTGCACTGATGTTTGGGTGAGGTCATTTGATTATAAATAACTCAGTAGGGAGAGAGAGACAGAGATCAGGGGGCAGAGAGAGCGTCCCGTCATGAAAAGAGGCTGTGACTTACCGGCTGTGAGGTTTCTTGGAGAACCTCTCCTTTTTACCACTCTGTTGTCCTTTCCTACGCATGGACCCATCTCGATTTTTAGGCCTTTGCTTCAGAGCCTGTTTGAAAATCTCATATTCAGAAAGAGCATCTTCCTCTCCTCATTCTTACCCTAAAAGGAGACTTTTACACCAGGACAACCGCCAAGCAAGTACTGACCAACATGGTTACAAAAAAAAAGGGAGGGATGCGAGAAAGGGTGTGTGTGTGTGTGTGCGTGTGTGTGCAAGGGGGGGGGTTGGGGAAGTAAAGAGAGGACAAAGAAAACATGTTGTGGCTTTCATACAGGGCCTCAAATGCAGCTTGTCTGCTATAGTCATTTGCGAGGGAAACCGAGCGGCCTTTGGCGCCGTACCTGTCTGCTGCTGTCCTCCTATTGCTAGCACGGCTGGACAACGTCCTGGCCTTAATAAACCACAGGCCTCAATCACCACTGTTTACAGTCCCAGCCGAAAGGCACGGGGTGGGGGGGGGGGGGTTCCTGACCAAACATGGCAGCGAAAGACACCACCAGTCCAGGCTGGGAGGGGGCAGCGCCTCAACGGTGTTAAAGACATTAGTGGAATGTGCCGGCGGGTAAATCTCCTTAAACCCGAGGCGCTTTAGCAAGAGCCTAATAAGACCGTGCGAAGTAGTCGGGAAAGCCTCCTCCGTCAAAGATCTGGTTGTGAGCGGATCTTGGGAGAAAAAGGGGATGAAAGTTTTTCTAGTGGGGAGATTATGAAGGGATAGGGGGTTTAAGGGTATTTGAATAGGGAATTGACCCAAGGACCATAGTACGCCCTTCTAATCTACTCTCTTTCTGTCACACCCCCTTTAATTCTACCTCTTTCACTCCCTCTTTCTCTCCCTCTCTCTCTCCAATCAATTTAAATTCAGTGTTGGCTTGAATGTTAAAGTTAACATCATTGCCATAGTGGTGCACAGATGAAATATTATACAGTATTATGAACACAGACAGGATGAAGAATGGGGTCCTGAACCAAGAGTAATACAATTAATATAATCGGGTTAGATGACAAATTGTATATATATATGTGTGTGTGTGTCTCTCCCATGTCATTCTTCTCTCAGTGCTGTATTCAGAGTGTCTGTTCACACGACAGGTGTGTGGAGGTCCCTCAGGCACGGTGACTCACGCAGCTAGCCGCTAATACCTTTAGCCTCCCTTCCTGGTGCCGGCCCCAAATATAGACACACACACACGCACACACACACATAACATAAACAAATTGTTAACACACACACACACACACACACCACTGCAATGTAACTGCAGGAGAATGCAATGAAGTTGAGCTAGCCTAAATAAAGGTCATTCCCTAAATTCCCACTTCTAGACAATACACTCATCAACTCCAAATCCATCTTTATCAGTGTGTGTTGGTTCAGCTGTTACATTATTACCATAAGTGTGTGTGTGTGTGTGTGTGTGTGTGTGTGTGTGTGTGTGTGTGTGTGTGTGTGTGCGCCCAAGGGCATATGGGTCTATGCGAGTGTGTGTGGTATAATGTATGATGCAAAGTGCTATTTCTGTGTGAGTGACAGACTGAAACTTAAGTGTTGGGTGTTAGTCTGCTGTGATTCAATACAAACCCTGTTACCAGTAGCCTGAGAGTTAATCCTGCTGTGTGTGTGTGTGTGTGTGTGTGTGTGTGTGTCTGTGTGTGTGTGTGTCACAGTGCATGAGATAAGCTTCCGAGCTTCAGACATTTATTGAAACACAGGTGTGAGCCAACGATCCCCACCCCTATCATAGCACACCACACACACACACACACACACACACACACACACACACACACACACACACACACACACACACACACACACTCACACACACACACACGTACAGTACAATCCTAGCCCATGACCTCTCACGTTAATACTAGCATTACAGTCAGCCCCGGGATATAACAGACGCCATGGAGGGAAATAGCTGCTCTCCTCTGCTGGTCCATAACCAGCACAGCTAGTTAACAGACTCACACAGAGAGGGAGGGAGGGAGGGAGGGAGGGAGGGAGGGAGGGAGAGAGACACTCACTCACAGAGAGGGAGGGAGATAGACACTCACTCACAGAGAGGGAGAGAGAGAGAGAGACACTCACTCACAGAGAGGGAGAGAGAGAGACACTCACTCACAGAGAGGGAGGGAGGGAGAGAGACACACACTCACAGAGAGGGAGGGAGGGAGGAAGGGAGGGAGGGAGGGAGGGAGGGAGGGAGGGAGGGAGAGAGAGAGACACTCACAGAGAGAGAGGGAGGGAGGGAGGGCGAGAGAGAGAGGGAGAGAGAGAGAGAGGGAGAGAGAGAGGGAGAGAGAGAGAGAGAGACACACTCAGAGAGGGAGGGAGGGAGGGCGGGAGAGACAGAGAGAGAGACAGACAGAAAGAGAGAGACAGGGAGGGAGATGTGACAGACTGAAAGAGAAAGAGAGAGAGAGAGCGAGAGAGAATGACAGACAATCTGAGAGAGAGAGAGCCCAGAGAAATTAGTTCAATGTAATCCCCTTCGCGTTGAGCACATACTGTATGACAACGGTTGAACAGATGAGTTTAATATCTGTGTGCTGACATAAAGCTGTCCTACTGTCGTGCAAGCACTCTCACACATACACCAAGCATTTGACTTAACTGGCACACACACACGCACACACACACGCACACACACACACACACACACACACACACACACACACACACACACACACACACACACACACACACACACACACACAGACACACACACACACACCACTCACCCTGGAGATGGTCAGGGGCTGGCTGAAGTCCTTGCCTCCGGTCAGTCGGAACCCCCAGGGAGCCGGACCGTTGAGGACTACGTTCAGTGGCATGTCCCTTTCTCTTCTGTCCCCTCCTGTGTGTGTGTTCAACACACACCGGAGTCCACGGTAACAGAGCGATGGGGCAGCTCTGCCATGGACCCTTTTAACCACAGAGGGGGGCGGTGGGGGCACGGGGACTCCGCCCCTTGAGGGAAGTCATTGGACAGCCTAGAACTCTCTCTCTCTCTCTCTCGGCTGTGTCTGATCTCACTCTCCTCTGCTCTCTCTCTCTCCATCGTCTCCCTGGAGCGGCGGCTCTATCCTCGTCCTCTGCCTCTCCGAGCCCCAACATCTGTGTAACTCCGCAGTGCACTCAACCACATGTAGCTTCCCGTCATCTCACTCTGTTAGTAACACCCTCCGGAGGCGGCTGTGGAGGGAGGCCGGCCTCTCTGCCGAGCCTCTCCCGCTCATCTGACCTCGTCGCCGGGGCAGAGACGGTGTTCATCCGGCCTCCGCTCCGGTGCTCCGCCGGCGGACGGGTCCTCGCTGCTCCTGCCCTTATTTGGTCCTGGAGGCAGCGGCTCCGAGCCGGAGGCCCTGGAGGTCTCCCAGGCACATTCCACCTCCTATTGATCTGGACCGGACCCAGAGCTCGGAGCTGGGCTCTCTTACTCTCTCTCTCCTCTCTCTCCTCCCCTCTCTCTGCCCCCTCCCCTCTCTCTCTCTGTCTTTCTCTCTCCTTCTGTCCGTTTCTCACACAGCTGCCTTCATCCCTCATTTTCTTCTTCCCTTCACTATTCTCTCTCTCTTTCTCTCTCTCTCTCCACCCCCCCTCCCTCTCTCTGTTTGTGTGATCTGGACTTGAACCAGTGCAGGCTTCCATTCTGCTATGGCACTGGACTTTTCACCCTCTGTTCCTCTCTCCCTTCCTCTGTTCATAACAGAAAAAACATCAGCTATGTTTTCATTCCATGACCCCCCCCCCTCTCTCTCTTCCAATTAGTGAAAGGTAGTTTTCTTTCCAGTCTCTCTCTCTCGCTCTCTCTCTGTTTATAACAGAAATAAGTTCCAATTAGTGAGTGTTATTTTTCTTCCCTCACCCCCCCCCTCTCTATCTCTCTCTCTCTCTTCCAATACATGAAAGCTACAGTACAGTAGTTTTCTTTACTGTCTGCATCTCTCCATCACCGCATGTGTAATTTCTCATGGTAAAATCCCCAAACAAAGTGACATGCATGTGTTAGAGATGCATGTACTACAGTATAAACACACAGTGAGCAAGACATACTAATTCATCAGCATTTTGACAGGCTCCTTGCTCTCTCTCGGACGTAATTTGTCTCCATGAGATCTGTGCCAGTTAAAATAAACTATTTTAATGGAGACATAATTTAACTGTTGAAGTCATTTAGTGGCAGTCTCCTAAAACGACAGACTTCTCAGGAAGTAGGCACAGTACGAGCGAGCAAGACCTCATGGTTTATTTGCACGGTTGCCATGGTCGATGGTTTGGGACGACTCCTATAATAATAGAGGAAGCAGAGGATGGTGCGCCCCCCTCTCTCTCTCTCACAAACACCCACACACGCACACACACAAACAAACAAGTGGAGGGACAGAGGCACACACACACACACTCCCTTTCACAAGAAGTCACCTCTGCCACCCACCCAGAAGAGTTTCTCTCTGACAGGGAGCAGTCACTGCTCAGGAACGACCATGTTGAACTTCCCCTTGGGTACACACACTTTAATCACACTCAGTATCACTATCAGATCAACACTGCTATGTGGTGCACCATGGACATGAATGCCTTATTGCTTCATTACACGTGTCGTCAACTATCCACATCTGTTGTTTATCCACAACGAGAGAAGAGAAAATATATCATTTATCAGACAGATTTTATTAGGAATACAGTCCCATAAAATCCCCCAAACAAAAGTGAAGAGAAACATTTTAGAAAGAACTCGCGAGTGCATTGAACCCACTTGAGTTCACGACACGGGACACACTGCAGAAGATCTGTGCTTGGAGGCCCCGGAGGAAGGTCAGTACAAACACGGTGAGAGCCAGCGGACCCATAAGAAGTCCAGAATCTTCGGTCCACAGCTCCACGTCCCCAAAGTGGTAGCAAAGACGCACTAGAAAATGTTTGTTAAAATGGTAGAATTTATATACGATCGCGGTTCCGACACTTTGCTTCATGACTGTCCCCAGAAAAAACATTTCCTAGTAACACTACAAAATATTTGACATTTTGCATAAATGTAATTTTTTGCAGTCAGGGATGGTGTATACAAGTAGGCCTGTTTACAGATGTTTTGATGGAAGAAAGGGATGGATGGTAGGAGAGAGTGAGCAGGCTACTGTTACACCCAGCACTGACACAGCTCAGTCAACTCCTGAGGGTGGTGAAGACTTTAGTTTGTGAACTCCAACATCAAAAGCCTGGATAATGTACAGTACATCTCTTTCTCTCTCTCTCTCTCTCTCTGAGCACGTTCACTCACCACTGATGAGGAAAATAGTGAAATCTGCGAGGACAGAAAGAAAGGCAAGCCAAACAGATGGTGGGTGAGAAAACAGAAGACTTTATAAAGCAGTGGATGTCGGCCATTTTACAACTTTCATACAAAAGGCATACAAAAACACCACAGACACACACTGTGCTCTCACACCACGTGAGGAGTGAATTAAAAGGGGGGGTGAGTGGAGGAGAGGAAACGAGAACAAAAACCAACGAAAGAGGCAAACAAAAAAATAAAGTAATTACATATTAAGGTGCTTTAACGATTGTTCTGCTGTCAGTGTCCTTCCTATGTGAATACATACTCATTTCAACACGAAAAAGGCAAAAAGAACATTGTAAATCATATTTTGTTGAACACAAGAAAACAGGTCAACATTAGCTGTATGCCTCCAAACATTATTATTACTACTATACATTATTAGGCCTATATATAGCCGTGACACTCTACTCATTCATTCTGCCAAGTGAAAGGGCACCATCATTCTTGCCAGTAAAACTCCAAGCATGTATTCATACAGGATTCATATAAATGCTACACATTATTTACCTCACATCTGTCTTAAATTAATTCAAATTACAAACCTGGCATTTGGACACAGGCAACCCAATTAAAAGTACATTAGCTATACAGTAGCCTACGGTTTGTCATAATTCAACATCAAATCTCAAAAAGAAACCCTTGCAAGAATAGAATAATACTATTTTCAAAAGGGTGGGGTTATGTTGCTGCAATGAGCTCAAAGTATACTTCACTTTAGGGCACTTTGAAGAGAAGATAGTAAGCCTACGCTACAGAGCAGTCAGAGATGGTGTTCATCCGTCTATAGAACTTGCATGACTCCATAGACGGAGACTTCAAAAAAAGCTGTCTTCATAATACTCAATACGTTTCCCCCATCATAAATATATCTTTACATACAAAATTGGGCAGCCATTTTGCATACGTTTCAACATTATTATCAAATCCCACGAAAATCCTATCAACAACAACCTAGTCTTCAGTCTACTCAGAAACGGCTTGTGAGCGACGGGTTTTTTAGAAGAAAAAAAAACTGAAAAAAGAACAAGAAAAAAAAAAAAGAAGATAAATACCTGGGTAAAAACAAAATCCAAAACCTTCCCAACTTGAAATTTTAAAACATTTCATCTATAGTTCAAATGCAATTTCTCACACAAACCAATAGATGAAAAACGATGCTTGAAATAAAACAACACGTCAATGTTATCCCCTGTCATTTCCCATGTCAGAAAGGCATAGCGCTGCAGACGGGTATCAACACATTTGACATTGAAACGTGTCGTGTATGTAACATAGGGTATCACCATGATAACTATATCCATCAACACTTTGGGTAACAAACAGTCTTCTCACTTGGGAATGGCTGGATGTTCATGACAACGCCGTTCTGCGCCAAGGTACATTTGTTGGAGGTGCTGACTGACGCTAGCACCTGTGGAGAACACTGTATCGCAATGTGCTCACAATGTGGTATTTTGACTGCACAAACACTGTAGAATACCCCACTCCTCCAGAGTAAAACACTTCGTAGGCTCGGGTTTTGACAGAATAATTGGGGGATTGGGACCACGTCCAAGCCTATGACTCTGCCAAGACGGCGTCAGAGCGATCCTGATTTGGACACACGGTGGCTTCAGAACAAACGTGTAGTTATCACCAAACAGAGGAAACCAGAATTAATGAATTATGAACCGACTGATGAAACTTTAAATAAAGAAGACGAAACAACGGCAGAGGGTCAACAATGTTCCTGGGTGCACTGTCCACTTCGCAGCCACTACTCGGCAGCCATCTTGTATCTGTATCCGCCCCCCCCCCCGTACCTAAGCTTAAAGGTAACTGACTGGAATAGACAGCTTCAGTGCTCAATGATACAAAAACAAAACTGTTCGTGGCATACGTTTCCTGTAAAGATGGCTAGTTAGAGCTAGAAATCCTTCTGTGTGAAACCTGTGGACCGCCCATGTGGACGAGGGAGGGGTTTTGATCTGTCCCCACTGGGTTCCCGAGGGAGAGGGGGGGGATGTTTTGCTGGACAGAGGGTAGGGGGTCTGGTGGAGTAGATGGAGGGGGGGGGGGGTGATGGGGGAGGTGGGCGAGGGGCGGGGGGTCCGGAATCCTCTTCATTATAGCTGCTTCACATAGTTTCCTGGGAAGGTGCCAAACAGCTTGCTCCGTCGAGAGGTTCCTTCACCGACAGACGGGGGGAAGGACAAAGAGAGAGAGACATAGAGAGAGAGAGAGAGAGAGAGAGACAGAGAGACAGAGAGAGAGAGAGAGAGAGAGAGAGAGAGAGAGAGAGAGAGAGAGAGAGAGAGAGAAAGCCATTAATAGGTCCATCATTGGACAAATATTGATAGTATGACTGCCAAGTAACAGCGGCACTCGTGTGATTAAGTGAGAATGAGACATTGTGGACATAACAGATACAATGCTTTTGATCAAAGAAGTCATTTCAAAGATTCATCAACCACAATCATCACTGTCTGATTAGTTGTCCTCTAGGTTTTGGCTATGGGACGGTGTTTAGTCCTAGTATGTTCTTCACAACAGACAGCTAACAGTATTCTAAAATGGCCGATGAGCTCACTCAGCTAGAAGACGGGACTTGGAGGGCCATTCAAAGTTTAGGTTTCACCAGCTGTTTCGTTCTCTGGTCTACTATCATCACCAGGCACAACCCTATCTCCTCACCATCCAAGCCAGGAAATTAAGATCCAGTCCAACTATTTGGCGACGTTTCAACGCGCGGCAGAGATAGCTGGATTGGAGATGGAAGGAATTACAAGTAACTTGAGGTCGACGGTCAAAGGCATTCTGAGTGCAGTTGATCTTTAGCTGATGGCAGAGTCTGATGTCCAGCTGTGTGGGATAAGAGGACTAAAGCAGGCATTTCCCAGGCAGAGCGGGGAGAGTTCGGCGAGGACACCAGTGAATAACAATTATAAAAGGAGCATTAGCTCCACCTAATGGTAATTGTGTCAAAGTGCGAGTGTTGTGGTCAATGGGAAATGGACTGCACTTACAGTATATAGCGCTTTTATCCAAAACGCTTTACAATGGCAGCAGCTGTCATGCAAGGTGCTAACCTGCTCATTGGGAGCAATTGGGGGTTCAGTGTCTTTGCCCAAGGACACTTTGACATGTGGACAGGAGGAGCCGGGATTCGAACCACCGACCCTATGATTAATGGACGACCCGCTCTACCTCCTGAGCAACAGACGCCCTATTACACCATATCTCCTGCGGCCTATTCTTGTCTATTTTGATCTTGCTTTAACGCTTAAACATATATGCTTAATCTGTCGTTGCTTCTGTGAAAACACCAGAGCTGACGTGATCGGACGGGGAGGGGGGGTGACAGCTCGACTCGAAATAACGTCGACCGGACGTCCGAGCGGCGCCGGGGGACTGGAGAACGCACAACGGCGGGGACATCCCTCCTCCTCCTCCTCCTCCTCCGCCTCCTTCTGCTCTTACCGACAAACCAGCCGTCGTCGCACTTCTCCATCACGTCCACGACGTCGCCCTCCTTCAGCTCCAGCTCGTCCTCGTTGCGCGGCAGGTAGTTGTACAGCGCCTGGAACCTGCGGCGGCACGGACACGACACGACGCGTTAGGCAGCGAGGTCGACCGTTAGGAATGCGCTCCGTATACACGGTACGTTTATGGGACGTTTCACATTTGCCGGATGGCCGAGTTAAAATCCTAGAGCCCACAGGGCCGAGCCGTTGGGGGTGAGATAGACTGAGGTTGTCTGACTAGCCGACGGGTTGAGCACTACTGTGTGTGGCGTTGAAGACAGGTTAACAGTGATGGCTGTGACAGTGAGAGTGAGGTGTGCTCTGCTTCTGCTGACTGATTACTTACGGTTCTCCCCCGCCTGGAAGCGCGTCCTGCACAAACCGCTGGGAGAGACAGAGAGAGAGAGAGAGAGAGAGGGAGAGAGAGAGAGGGAGGGAGAGAGAGAGGGAGGGAGAGAGAGGCAGAGGGAGAGGGAGGGAGAGGGAGAGAGAGAGGGAGAGAGAGGGAGAAAGACAGAGAGAGAGGCAGAGGAATAGAGAAATAGAGAGAGAAAGACAGAGAGTGAGGGAGAGAGAGGAAGGGAGAAAGAGAGAGGGAGAAAGAGAGAGGAAGTGAGAAAGAGAGGGAGAAAGAGAGAGAGGAATTGAGAAAGAGAGGGAGAAAGAGAGAGAGGAATTGAGAAAGAGAGAGAGAAAGAGAGGGAGAGAGAGACAGGAATGGAGGAATAGAGAGGGAAAGAGAGAGTGAGAGTAAGAGAAAAAGGGGGAGAGAGAGGGGTAGAGAGAGAGGAATGGAGAAATAGATAGATAAAGAGACAGAGAGAGAGAGGGAGAGAGAGAGCACATATAAAGATAAGTACAGTACATGCATGAATGTTTGACTCGGGGGCATGATTGGTCAAAGCCTAGGGGCTGATTAGGGTGTCGCTCAGACATTTATCCTTTCTCGTTTGGTTTCATGACAGCGACCTTTAGAAAGAGGACAGGCGCACACACAAAACGATAGGCAATCAATCAATAAACCAAGTCGCAAACCCATTCCTTAGCAAAAGGGAACCCGCTACTATGAGGACTAAAAGAAAAAACACCTCGATACCAATGAGCTACTTGTATCATGCACTGTAACTCCGGGGCAACCAAACATGGGGGATATTAGAAAGGCACTCCATTTCCCATCCTGCACCGCTGCTAGTCACGCCGACGGGTGTGATAAGGAAGGCACGCCCGGCCCCTACCCTTCGACCTCTAACGGGCGACAAGCAGGGCCTCCTGGTCGTGACGGGGCTGCGTGGGGGCTTGCCCTCGACCGCGAGGCCGGGCCTATAGGCCGGCTGAAAGAACCAGAAGCAACAACACAGCCGTGGGTCAAAGACGACGTGCGGGCCCCATTCTGTGTGGAGTCAGGTCAGTCTCTCTCTCCAGACACATGGGGCCCCATGCTGTGAGGAGTCAGGTCAGTCTCTCTCCAGACACATGGGGCCCCATGCTGTGAGGAGTCAGGTCAGTCTCTCTCTCCAGACACATGGGGCCCCATGCTGTGAGGAGTCATGTCAGTCTCTCTCTCCAGACACATGGGGCCCCATGCTGTGGTCAGTCTCTCTCTCCAGACACATGGGGCCCCATGCTGTGAGGAGTCAGGTCAATCTCTCTCCAGACATTAAGGCAACACAAACACACACTGCCATTTATGTGGTTTCGCTCTCTAAAATATGAGCCTCAGTTAACACACACACACACACACACACACACACACACACACAGAATGGAATCGGGGGGTTGACGTATGAGCTGGGATTATGTCCACACAGCGTGACTGTTATCGTTCCTAAACACACACGTGTGCGCGCGCACACACACACGCTCTCTTGCACAGGGAATGCTACAGTAGCCCGCGCGCACGCATGGACGGACACACACACACCTGCCGCACGGGTCCGAGGGCAGCACGCCACACACCACGTGAGTGCACAGGCCGCAGGGTTAGAGGGCTGTTATTGATCACTCTGTCAGCCACCATCATCATCATCATCATCATCTTCACTCGCAGCACAGCTACATTACCTTGATCTTAGGGGACCTGGGCTGTGGGGGAGGTACAGGGGGAGGGGGGTAGGGAGGAGAGGAGGATGGTGGAGGAGAGGAGGATGGTGGAGGAGAGGAGGATGGGAGCGGGGGAGAGGGAGGAGAGGAGGACGGGGGAGGAGAGGAGGGAAGGGGAGGGGGAAGAGCCTGCTGTGAGCCCGGGAGGGGGGAGGCTGGAGGAGGGGAGGGAGGAGGAGATACTGGGGGAGGAGAGGAGGGGTGAGCGACAGGGAGGGGTGAGGTAGGAGGAGAGGATGGGTGGGAGGTAAGCAGGGGTGAGGTAGATGGTGGAGGAGAGGAGCGGTGAGAGGTAGGGAGGGATGAGGGAAGAGGAGGAGGAGAGGAGGAGTGAGAGTTAGTGGGAGCAGGAGAGGTGGAGTGGGAGGTAGGGGGAGGAGGAGGAGAGGAGGGGGGAGAGATAGGGAGGGGGGAGGTAGGGGGAGGAGGGGAGGTGGAGTGGGAGGTAGGGGGAGGAGGAGGAGAAGAGTGAGAAGGAGGGAGGGGTGAGGTAGACGGAGGAGGAGAGTAGGGGTGAGAGATAGGGAGGGGGGAGGTAGGGGGAGGAGGAGAGGAGGAGTGAGAGTTAGGGGGAGGAGAAGAGGTGGAGTGGGAGGTAGGGGGAGGAGGAGGAGAGGAGGGGTGAGAGATAGGGAGGGGGGAGGTAGGGGGAGGAGGAGAGGAGGAGTGAGAGTTAGGGGGAGGAGCAGAGGTGGAGTGGGAGGTAGGGGGAGGAGGAGGAGAGGAGGGGGGAGAGATAGGGAGGGGGGAGGTAGGGGGAGGAGCAGAGGTGGAGTGGGAGGTAGGGGGAGGAGGAGGAGAGGAGGGGTGAGAGATAGGGAGGGGGGAGGTAGGGGGAGGAGCAGGAGAGGAGTGAGAGGGAGGGAGGGGTGGGGTAGAAGGTGGAGGAGGGGAGAAGTGAGAGGGAGGGAGGGGTGAGGGAGGAGGAGAGGAGGGGTCGGATGTAGGGAGGGGTGAGGGAGGGGGGCAGGAGGGGATGTGTAGTGGCTCAGACATCTGGGACAGGCGCAGGG